>NC_056002.1:73483938-74083938 GCF_018446385.1 Zingiber officinale
CAAATTGTTAATGAAAATTATACACATTACAATATATGTTAAACAAAAGTACACATACCTTAACTACTTCCCACTTAACATTTTTCCTACCTTTCCTTCCCTTGGTTGAATTAAACAATTTTAAGGCCCTTCATACGTTAAGAATATTTGTTAAATAAGATTTTTATTATAATAAATATTTACTAAAAGAAATCTGAACTCACATTTCCATTACGTATTTTGAATCATCATCGCGAATGCGGCAACTTAGGGAATCCAGCAGGTAAATAGCATCCTTGTAAGGTTCAATAACACTAAGATTCCAATGGAAACTAGGCAAATACATAGGATTAGATCATAAAATTGAATAAATTATCGAAAGGAAGCAATTGAAAGTGATGTTTTACTTCTTGCTTACCCGACATTACATGGCACTAACACTAGTTGATCTGTTGATGCACTTGTCAGCTTATCTGCTAAAAGAGTTGCCCTTTGATTCAGGGTTTCAAGCTTAACTGATTTGTCTTGTGCCGTTTTTGCCAGATATGGGAGTTTGTGAGGATTCATAAATCTGAATTTCTTTGTCTTGGTATCTTTCACCATCTTTTTATACAGACACCTATCATTGCAAAGAAAAAAAATATTTAGATACTAAATAATAAAATTTAGATACAAAACACTCATAATAAGTTGGAAAAAATAATGATCACTCATAACACTAAGTTATGGCTGATGATAGTAACATCCATACATGAGAACTTACTATGAACAGTCTTGCATATTAAACATACCAGAAATGTATACATGCAAATTCTTTTATTTCTTGAGGACAAGCACATTTAAGATACTTAAAAATATACAAGAAAAAAGATATGAGCAAAGTACTTCCTGTCTAGAAGAACAAATGGCAGAAGGCAAACATTAAGGGCCGGTTGAAAATGAATGAGCTATATTTATGTAAAGTGTACCACATCAATTGATATTAGTAAACCTCTCAATAGAAATGATGAACTATTAACTTAATGAGAATAACATGGTATGAGAAAATTACTAGAAGTTGAATTTTTCAAGAGTAAACTTGTTCACACAACAATATTAGTAAACTTCTTGCAGTTCAAATCAGGGATTTTCTGTCTTGCTAGATATTAGAATTTCCCAGCAAACATAAAGCAATGCAGTAATTTCCCAGCATAAGTAAAGCAATGCAGTTGCAACCGAGAAAATAATATTTAGATACTAAATAATAAAATTTAGATACAAAACAATCATGTGGATTAAAAAATAATGATCACTCATAATAAGTTGGTGAAATTGTAACAATAAACCATAATAAGTTGCTAAAATTGGGAAGCAAACATGTGATGAAAAAGTTGCTGAAATTGCTTAAATAAACTTACTTACCATATGTAGGCAACGATCAAATTTCCTGAAATTGACTCCAAATGATACAAAGAATTGATGTCCTCAAGGTCAAGAAAAAGTTCACAATCTTCATCAAACACTTCATTATCTAAGCACATTGATATACATTTTCCTCCATCTAGAGCATGCTTACTGTAACAATATAACATATGTAATGCTCTTGGGACACTTGTTGACAAAGTAGGTTTTGATTTTTTTCGTTCAAACTTCTTCCTTCTAGGCTTCTAATAATTTCAAATATAAACAAGTTAGATAGCTAGGTTGAATAATAATAAAGTGGCAATATAATTAGAAATATAATAATAAAGTGACAATATAATTAGAAATATAATATCTCATATACCTCATCTTGCTTCACAATCTGCTGTTCAGGCCAAGCCACAACAGTTCCTATGGCATCACCAATTACTTCACATTCACTTGGAATTGGATATGGCAAAGGAGCGGATTTGTCCACTGCTTGATCAATGGAGACTCGAATGCAATTCTTGGGAAATGGAATACCATGAAGCATTTTTTCCATGCCATTGAAACAAACAATTGTACCATATGCAGCAATATTTGAGCAAGATTCCAATGTCAATGCAACTGATTGACCCTAAAATATTAAAAAAAAACATGTTGATTATATTTAGTTTATAATGCTATAATAATAATGAATATCACTATAACTTGTATTTTACCTGTAAAACTTCGTCTTTACCCACAATCTGTACGTCATCTTCTTCAATATTCTTCTGATGAAACTTCACCGAGCAACTGCCTTTGTCATCAATTGAATTGTCCCATGCACCCCTTTTATGCATTAATGCTTCAAGTTTTTGGATGCGTACATCTTGTTCTAAAATTTGCATCTTCGCCTCCTTCAGCTCCCTTTTATGCTCAGCGATTATATCTAGGGTAACATCATATTTCTTCCTTGTTCTACCAACATTGAAATAGATTGTTGGGTTGATATGACCTCCGATACCCCGGACACGCCCAGAATATTCCTGAGTTTCAAGTGCCTTGGTAAGAATATCCTCTTTTGCTCCTTCGCATTGCAGCTTACCCTCCCTCTTTTGCTGTATATATTCATCCTGTAATGCAACATTAAAAAGAATTATCAGTACTTTACCAAGGATAATTACCAAGGATATGCAATATTGGTTTAAAAAATACTGATGTCCAGGCCGGTTCTTCCCGTGATAGCTCAAGTCAAGTGCTTAGTAAGTCATATTGAACAAATATGAAGTTGACTTTGAAATATTTTTTCCTTTTTTGGCATTCAATCATATATTTACTTCTGCACAGTTCTAAAAAAGGCACATATTTGATTGAGCAATTGACTACAAGTTTAATAAAATGACAAAATTTTAATAAATTTTCACTACACAAACCCATAAAGAGAGGACCACCACATAATTGAAGCTAATTGTCTGGAGTTGCAGGAAAGAATAATCAAAAGTAAAGTTGTTCCCAACCTCTCAAGTTCCGATTCATGAATCTTATGCTTTAATTCAAACTAAAACAGCACAAAGAGAATGCTCAAGGAGACAAGGAGCTTTATTTGTCACCAATCAAGTGGGAAAACATAATAGAAGCTTCAGAGCAGTGGTCTGGGGAACAACTTTACTGGCCCTTGGGTTACTGAAGCTTACAAATTGCTTACTGCCAAGAACGTTTCAAACCTGGTTGATTTATCTGCATCTGTTCTATAGAAACTCTAGCTATCACCTCTAAGTTCTCAATGCATTCACCATTAATTGATTGCAGCAAAAGGAAACCACTGCATGTAATAGACTTTTCGACTTGATCTCTTCTCCAAGTAAGAACATTTCAAACCTAGATACCTAGTAAATCCACATCTGTTCTATATAAACCCGTCACCTCTAAGCTCTCAATGCATTCATTCACCATTTACTTCCTCAATACATGCTCTAGTACTGAGAATTCAAGCTATGCAAGGAATGGCTGTTAAACTCCTCATTGCACTGCTTGCCTTGGCTTCCTCACGCAAAGGGTATGCATGCATGCAACTTTACTCTCGAAAACTAGAAGATATATTGAAGTCATTATCAGAAGAACATGAAAATTTACTTACAATCTTGTGTACTGTGTCCACCAAATCTTCACCTTCAAACTCTCCTCCTTTGTTGGCGCGTCCTTTCTTCCACATAATAGCTCTATTGATGTCATTATCATCACATAATTCAGTCCCCTACAACAAAGAAAAATCAAATAACAAATGTGAAATAATTTAATGTGAATCAATTAGAGGGTTCTTAGAGGAAATATATTTTAAAAATACTTACAATTTCTTCAGCAAAGCGTGCATACCCTTTGCGTGAGAGTCGATGAGGATATCTATTTTTTTTCCTTCGCTCTTTTTGTTGATCACTGAGTTTCTAGTTATTTCAAACAGGCGACATATCAAATTTGAATAATACATAATGAATTATGATCGAATAGTTTCAAAAGAAAAAATTTAGAATCTTACAATGAAATCTTCAGAAATGCGACTAATGACAAACGCACGCCAATCTTCTCTTGTAATTTCAAAGCCAACAGGTGGCTCATTCAACTCCTCAGGTTTGTCACGCCTGCTTAAAATAAATTTTTGGGTGAGATGGGTCTTGTATTGCCTCCACTTACTGTTTGCAGACCTCAAACATCCCTTTTTCCACTTTGAGTCAACATTATAAATCAACTGTACATCAAATAAGTGGAAAACATTAATAAGATTAATTAAGACAAACATAAAATATATCTATCATTAGTAGTGAAATATTATAATTGTTAAAACATGCTAACTTGCTTACATTGACTGATTCCCATATTAATTCTTTGACAGCAATTGGGACTTGCTTCCATGTCTTGTATTTAATATTAACCTTTTGCCGAGCCAAGACACCAATGTAACTTTGCATGGCTACAGCAGCTGGTCCTATCGGTTGTCCAAAATTATTGAATGACACCTCATTTCTAATACCTTGCATTCTTTGCTTTGTAATCTTATCCAACTGTGTGCGACCTCTAGAAGTTCTTGAGGAGATAGTGTCTTTGGAATCCAACACTTTATCACCCTCGCAACTCTCTTCACGGGCAGCTGTAATGACTTCTTTACCCTTGTCCAACTTTGCAAGTTGCCCTATTCTCTTACTCTTTCTAGTAGAATCCATTGATCTGTAACAACTTAGACTGATCAACATAAGTTTAGTTAGAAACATGCATAAACTCACAGCAAGATGATATATTTACACCAACAAATTCACAACAGTATGAAAAAAAATAAAAGATAAAAGCAGAAACTTGCAGCAACATCACAACATATCTGATTCGAATTAAAGTGAGGAATATAACATATTAATATTGTCCACAAATTCATCCTCATAGGTAAATTGTTTACACACTTATATTCAAAAGCAAAAATTCAGCAATTAAATATTGTCAATCCAACTTCCATCACAGTCTTCACGAATACATGGTGGTTCATTATCATCTTCTCCGTCAATATCCATTGATGGTAACCCCCTACTAAAACATTGATAGTGGATAGCAGTGTCCTCTAACTCTTCGCCCTTTAGGTATTCAAAGTAGTCTCTGTTTGGTGTTGCAAGTACAACACTCCATAAAGGATCTTCAGGATCTTCAATGTAAAATACTTGCTTTGCTTGGCTTGCCAGGATAAAAGCGTCAGATTTGAATCCAAGTCTATTGAGGTTTACCAATGTGAAACCAAGATCATCTACTTTAATGCCGTTATTATGCTCCACCCAATTACATTTAAACATTGGAAGTTGAAATTTATGGTAATCAACTACCCATATTTCTTCTATAACTCCATAAAAAACCATATCTGACACAATAGGATTTTTATCCTTTGCACTTGCAACTTGCATTGTCTTTGCAACTAAGCTGACTCCGGAGTTTTGAACAACTCGTATAGCATCACGCTCTTTTGTAGCATAAGTAACCCCATCAATCAAATAGCTAGAGTATTTTAGTACTTGCTTGTTAGGCCCGCGAGCTATCCACATCAATCTTTCTGAAACTTGATGAGTGGAATGGTCAACTACATCAGCAACCTAAATTTTTTATGCAATAAATTTTTAATTATGCATAAATATGAAAATGAATGTATGCCAATATGTAATACTAAAGAAACTTACACGATCACGCAACCAAGTAATAAACGTTCGATTATGCTCATCTTGTAACCACTTCTTGGACTTAGCCTTACGAGGAAATCTTGCATTCAAATACGTCATGTGTTCCCTAATCAAATTATTTGGTATAAATAAACCAACAGAATGTAAGCAAACCACATTAAAATATTAATAAGTTAGATACATTACTCGATATAGAGATCAATCTCAGCATCATTTGCCAATACATAACGATGTGCTTGCGTCAACTCATCGTGAGTAGTGGAGTAGACTACTGCACCTGATAAAGGCTTAGTAAGTTCTATTTGTCGATGACTTGATGGGATCCCAATTGTGTGCACACTAGACAGATAGTCTGAGCAAAATTCAACAGCCTCTTCAGCAATATAAGATTCAGCCATACACCCTTCAGGTCGATTGCGATTTCGCACATAACCTTTCAAAATCTTCATGTATCTTTCAAATGGATACATATACCTATACCAAACCGGTCCACACAGTTTCACCTCCCGCACAAGATGAACACTTAAATGAATCATTATATCAAAAAATGAAGGGGGGAAATACTTTTCAAGTAAACACAATATTGTCACAATCTCTCTTTGCATATCATCCATCCTTGAAACATCTATCACTTTATTACATAACACATTGAAGAAGAAACACAAGCGAGTGATAGTGTCTCTAACATGTTTGGGCAAAACACCACGTATCGCCACAGGAAGCAATTGTTGCATTAAAGCGTGGTAGTCGTGTGACTTAAGGCCAATAAGTTTTAAGTCCTTCAACGACACGAGGTTTTTAACATTAGATGAGTAACATGATGGAAGTTGTATTCCAAACAAAGAATTCAAAATTTTCCTTTTCTCATCCTTACTAAGTGTATAACAGGCTGCTGGCAAAAATGTTTTCTTCTCCCCCATCCTTGGTGCCAAATCTGTCCTGACATTCATTTCCAAAAGGTCTAATCTCGCTGCTACTCCATCCTTTGTTTTTCCTGGAATATCAAGTAACGTTCCGATAAGACTTTCACAAATATTCTTTTCAATGTGCATCACATCAAGAACATGTCGAATGTATAGATGTTTCCAATACTGAAGTTCAAAGAAAATTGATTTTTTTTTCCAGCATGATTTTACATCATCATTCGACTGAGACTTTCTACTCATTTTTCCCCAATGACAATTAATTCTTTCAACTCTTTCAAAAACTTCATCGCCACTTAATGGTTTTGGAGCAGGGTTAAATTCTTGGTTCCCATTAAATGCCTTCCGTTGCCTTCGATAAGGATGAGTTGCAGGTAGAAACCTTCTATGACCTGTATAAGACATTTTCCTACTATGCTTCAACCTTGTTGAATAGGTATCTTCACCACAAATAGGACATGCATGATATCCTTTCACAATGCATCCTGACATGTTCCCATATGCAGGAAAATCATTGATCGTCCATAATAAGATAGCCCTAAGCATAAAAGTTTCTTGGCGATATGCATCATATGCTTCGACACCTATATCCCATAAGCATTTTAAGTCATCAATTAGAGGTGCTAAGTAAACATCAATATCATTTCCTGGCTGTTTGGGACCAGAAATTAACAATGTGAGCATCATAAATTTTCTCTTCATACACAACCATGGAGGAAGATTATAAGTAATCATTAAAACTGGCCAACAACTATATGCAGAACTCATTAAACCATGAGGATTCATCCCATCAGCTGATATAGCCAATCTGAGATTTCTTGCCTCAATACCAAAATCTGGCCATTTGCGATCAACTATTTTCCAAGAAGGTGTATCAGCTGGATGGCGTAAATATCCATCACAAAGTCTTTTTTCGGCATGCCAAGTCAACTCCTTAGATATCTCTTTATTCCGAAACATTCTTTGAAATCTTGGAATAGGGGGGAAGTACCACAAAACCTTGGCAGGAATTCCTTCATTTATCATATTTTTTTTCCCAACTTCCACCTTGACATCCCGCAAGTAGGGCAATTAGTTAAATCCTCATACTCCTTCCGGTATAAGATACAATCATTAGGACAAGCGTGAATTTTTACATAATCCATCCCTAATGCAGATAAGCTTTTCTTTGCATCATACAGAGATAAAGGCAATTTATTGTCATCTGGAAGTATTTCTCCTAACAAACTGAGTAGGTCAGTGAAACTTTTATCACTCCAACTATATTTGGCCTTCAAGTTGAATAATTTCACAATTGCAGATAACCTTGTAAATTTAGTGCATCCCGGATATAAAGGTGTCTCGGCATCTTCAAGAAGCTTATTGAATTGGGTTGGATTCTCAGCATAACTATCATATGCATCATGAACCATATTTATTGGTTCCTCACGAACATATTCATTTGGCCCTACTTGGTCACTTTCATTTTGTGAAATCCCTATCGTAGATCTTTCGCCGTGCCATATCCATGTATGATATGTCATATCTATACCGTTACAATACAGATGTGCCCTGATAGTTTGTATATTTTTCTTCTTTAGATTGCCACATTTTGCACATGGGCAAGATATTCCCATATTCGGATCATTAGTGTTTTCCATTGCAAATTGCAAGAAAGACTCAACTCCATTCTCATATTCACGTGATAGTCTATCCTTTGACATCCAATCTTTGTCCATTCTTTATAACTAATCAATCAACAATGAGCTAATACCTAAAAATATTAACACAAACAATAGTGTGAAACTATAACAAAATATTTAAACAATTAATCAAAATTGTATTTCTACCTGAAAATTTTTGACCATACAGGTTTCTCATCAAAATGCAATCCCAATAGCAAATTTCTCACTTGGGGAGATAACCTAGTTATCTATATTATCCATATGTACATGTTTGTTAGAGTCTACGTATAGGTAGTTAGGTACTTTTGCCTTGGTATAAATTGTAGAGTCATATAATATTGGAGCATTCACCAAAACATATTCTCTATTGAAACATGTTAACCTTTAGTTGAAAAATGAAACCATTCCAGGAAAATGCTTGAATTATAACTTATAATAAGCAACTTTGTTTCTTTAGCACTTGAGAATCTGCAACTTCCTCAAAGGGACATCAACATAAGCAACTCAATGCAATAGTGCATGATGTATTAAATCATACTTAAGCCATTAAGCTCTTAGAAGGCAAGTGACATAAATATAACAATAGTAGTTGATATAAATTCAACAAACTGAGTAGGCACAAGTCACTGCCCAGAATTAAGATGAGATAATGCAGAACACAAGTTTTAGATACAATAAAAATGAGAGATATTCTCTGCGCATTAAGGGTACACAATAAAAATAATAGTAGAATAACACTAGAGATTGATTAATTTCAAGCTGCACATTATACCTGACGACAAAGAAAGGCTGGAATGTGAATAATATCTGCAACTTGGCCAACAGCTTCACACTGAATTTGAGAAAAAAGGATAGCATGTTATATGCTTCATGCTATTTTTAAGGATTAATACCTACTGCCAAAGTCTATAGCTAAACGTTTAAAAATTCCAGATTAAATCATGAGAAAATACAATCAGGGGAGGGGGAAAATTGATGCAGTATGAATCCGGCAAAATGGCTAGTTCGGAAAATAATCAAAAATAAACAAAATCTTATTCTAGAGGGATGGAAGAAATTTTACCTTTCTTTCTTCCGTTCCTCCTACTCTCGAATCTGCTCTGCGAGGAAGGAACTAAGATCGAAGGGTTCAGAGGAGTTGAGGAGCCGTGAGAAGATTAGGAAGGGTAAGCTGACTTTGATTGAGGAGATGGGGAAATGCGAGATTAGGGATCTCGACTTGGAGGAGTTGGGCCGGCGTGAGGAGTTTTGCGTGAGGAGTTTGGGTCGAGATTAGGGTTCAGAGGAGATCACGCGGCAAGGAGAGGAGAAGGCGCTCGTGGAGAGGAGAAGGCGCTCGTGGAGAGGAGAAGGAGAGGAGAAGGCACTCGTGGAGAGGAGAAGGAGAGGAGAAGGCACTCGTGGAGAGGAGTGGAGAGGAGAACTCGTGGAGAGGAGTGGTGAGGAGAAGGCGCGCGCGCGTTGAGGGTTTAGAGTTTAGCAAAGCGAGGGCTGCGAATTTATTTTAAGTGAGTTTAGGGGAAACATACACAACACTTTAAAAAACGTTTTTTAAAAAAATGTTGTCTTTGACCATAAACAACAACACTAAAGACAACACTTCATTAAAAACCGTTGTCTTTAGTAAAAAGTAAATACCATAGACAACGCTTTTCACTAAAAGCGTTGTAAAACAAAGAACGACAACATTTTTATTAAAAAGCGTTGTCTATCGGGTGTTGTTGAATGCAAAAATTCTTGTAGTGTGTGTCTTTCCACTACACACACATCAAGCCTCCATCCTGCCGCTCCAAGTAAGAACTTCTTTTATGTATGATAAAGAAATGTTTTTAGTCTAAGTATGCATGAATGTAAGTAGGAATGATAATAATCTTATGCTAGCCTTGTTAGGAATGATGATAACTTATGCTAGTTTGTTGTCATATATGAAGATAAGCATGGCTAGGAGAGGCAATAACCGAGTCGATGAGACAGTACCCCCACCTGATCTGATGCATGTAGTTACTGAACTCCAGCGTCAGGTTACAGAACAGCAGCAAGTAATTAATACTCTGATGAATCAGCAGGGGAACCCTACCACCCCACTAGTGAACCAGAATACGATGTCAGTCGTACCTACAGCTGCACCAGTACCACCAATAGGCCCAGCCCCAGTAGTTCGACAAGAGGCATATCTGATTCAGTGGCAGAGGCTGAATCTAGAAAACTTCTCTGGTACTTGTGAACCATGGGACACCCAAGCCTGGTTCAAGACTGTAGAAAGCATAGTAGAGCTACTGGACTGACCCGAACATGAGAAGGTCAAGTGTGCATCATGAGAATGTGGTGGGACCGGGTTAAAGCAAAGAGGCAAGTGAACCAAATGAGATGGATTGATTTTGAAGTTGAATTTTTCAAAGAATTCTTCCATATGAGTGTGACAAACAAGCACTATGACGAGTTCACCGAGTTCCGGCAAGGTGACCTATCAGTTATGAAGCCGTGAAAAGATTCAACCGATTAGCACGCTTATGCCCGGTGTTGGTCAGTACGGAAAGAGAAAGGGTTAGACTCATGCTGAAGATGCTCAGACACGAAATAGCTCTGAATGTGGCCGCCGGGGTTAATAGACCGCAGACCGCAGAAGAGCTGTTCAGCAGTGCCCTGATCACCGAACACTACCTGAAGGCGCTGAACGAAGGCAAGAGTCAAGCCCAGTTGGGAGGATAGAAATCTCAAAGTACCAAAACCAGCTGGAAAGGAAACCACAATGGTAAGAGAAAGCAATGGAATAACTCTAAGGGTGGTCCAGCGAACAAACAGCCTATGTACCCTCAGTGTACCACATGTGGAAAGAAGCATCCAGGAGTATGTCGTAAGGGTACGAACAAGTGCTTCAACTGCGGACTAGAAGGGCATAGAGCCAGAGACTGCCCTACCCAGGTTCAGGCACCTCCTCAGCAGTATATTCAGAACCGAGGTGCTCCCTCACAGCTACACCAGATGCAAGCTGCGATAGAAGGTACTCAGATAAGCCAAGGGAGATTGGAAGCCCCGCCAGTTACGACAAATGCCAGGATTTTCTCCCTCACCAAGGAGGACATGGCGAATGCTTCTACGGTTGTCACAAGTCAGATATTTATTTTCAGTCAGCATGCTACTGTATTATTTGATACTGGGCAACACACTCGTTCGTCTCCATGCCTTTCACAAAGAAGATAGACATGCCACTACAAGCCTTAGATTGCAAATTCTTAACGACCCTGCCCTCGGGAGAAGTGATGCCATCTACCCATATGCTGTGAGCTGCTCCTATCAGAATCGCAAACAGAGAGCTCTATTGTAATCATATAGTGCTCGATATGCGGGATTATGACGTTATATTGGGCATGGATTTCCTGAGCAAGTACGGTGCTTCGGTCAGTGCCGTAAAAGAAAAGTAGTTTTCCAACCAGAGGTGGAATCGATGTTTGAATTTATTGGAGAACCAAGGAAAAGAACTAAGAAATTCTTATCAGTCTTAAGGGCACAAAAGATGTTAGACAGTGGATGCACTAGGTTTTTAGCACATGTTGTCGATATCAGCCAAGCAGAGAACCAAAAGCTGGAGGAATTCAGAATTGTCTACAGCTACCTAGAGGTATTCCCCGATGAACTACTAGGGTTAGCCCCCGATAGAGAAATTGAATTTGAGATCGAATTGATTCCTGGTACTAAATCGATCTCTAAAGCACCTTACCTTATGGTGCCGACTGAATTGAAGGAACTTCAGGGACAGCTACGAGAGTTACTCGAAAAGGGACTTATCCACCCTAGTCATTCTCTATGGGGAGCTCCAGTACTGTTCGTGAAGAAGAAAGATGGGTCTATGCGAATGTGCATAGACTATCGAGCGCTAAATAAGGTGACGATCAAGAACAGGTACCCTCTACCACGGATTGACGACCTGTTTGACTAGTTAAAAGGTGCCACCGTCTTCTCTAAGATTGACCTGAGGTCTGGCTTGTTAGTTAGAGCCCTAGAGCCAATCATTTGATGATTGTATGGACTCATTGTATCATATTCTTGTATATTAATAAAGGCATTACTTCTTCTTCTTCCTCAAGAGAGCTCTCTCCTTTTCCTCCTCTTGCCGAATCTTACCAAGGTGCTAGCACACCTTTTGTGTGAGGTTTCTCCACCTACGTGTCCGTGTGGATACTTCTAGAGGACCGACGCTTGACGGTCTTGAGATCCGGCAACTCCTTGGAAGAGCGGGAACGCGAAAGGGCACGCAACAAGGGTAAAGTTCTCAACACATAGATCTAGGAGTAGATCTAAAGATTTTGAAACTCGTATTTGTATTTCGTTCGGTTTTCCTTGCACGGATCTACGGCTTTGGGTGATTCGGGGTTTCCGCGACGCGAAAAGCGGTTTTCGCGGCCCGAAAAACCCAACAGTGGTATCAGAGCCACTTGCAAGGCGAGTACGAGTTTGTTTTTTGGTTTTATGAAAACTAAAGTTTCTGTAATTTTCTGTAAAATTATGATTTTTGGGTTTTATGAGTATTTTTCTCGAGTAATCGAAGCACAAGTGTTTAGTAGCTTGTAGGCATCGGCTACCGGAAAGATTTTTCCATAACGGCTTCGTTTCGTCCCAAAATTTTTTGGGACAGCGGGCTTGGGTGCCATTAGATCGCTTAGGAGCAACTCGCGATGGTTAGATCGTGGGTAGGGGTACTGCCCCTAACCCCGCAAGGGGATTTGCTCCGCGATTGCATCCGAAATCGCTAAAAACGAACCCGCCGGGAAGATTTTTCCGAAACGGCAATGTCTCGGCCCAAATCGTTTTGGGACAGCGGGTTTAGGCGCTGTTGGATCGCAAAGGAACCCTCGCGATGGTTAGATCGCGGGTAGGGGCGCTGCCCCTGGCCCCGCAAGGGAATCCGTTCCGCGATTGCGCCCGAAACCGCTAAACGGGTCCGCCGAGAAATTTTACTCGTAAAAATTGTAAAAATTAATTTTAAAATTACAGAAAATTAAGAAAATATATAATTTTGAATTATATATTAATTTTGTGATAGTCATGGCCAAAAAACCCAATGTAATTGGATTGTGTTGTAATTCATAATACGGCCTACGTGTCGTTATGTGTTTGCGAGTGTTGTATTATATTCGCGACCTGCGTGTCGTGCCTTCTCTTATATTCTTGTTGTAAATTAGATTTAGACTCGAATGTAAATCGAGTTTCAAATTGTAATGTACAAATTGGAGTGGTGGAGGGTCCACATGAGACGGAGTTCCGAGGCGGGCACGAGCAACACAAGGTGGTCAAAGGGAGGAGCTTGGAGAAGCTGTTGACCCTAGGTTGACCAATCGATCTTCTTATTGGCTTGAGAAGATCGTAGTAGGGCCATAACTAAATCACAAATAGATTAATTAATTGCTTGTGTATGTGATGCATATTTAATAAGTAGTTAATTAATTAAGTGCCTTACGATTAGATTAGATCTAAGTCGTGCACATGATGCACCCTTGCGATTAGATTAGATCTAAGTCGTGCACAAGATGCATCCTTTTCGATTAGATTAGATCTCGATCGAACCAACTCTAAATGCCTAACCGTGCTGTGATACCTATCACTACCTCGATCACATGTATTGTTAAATCTGCCAAAGCAGAGCAATACATATTATCTTGGTAGGGTACGGAGGGACAATCTTGGTCCCGCCTATCAACGCATGGGTGAATACAAACTCAATTAGATTGAGTATTCCTAGTTACTCGGTTGGATCGAGTCAACTATAGGCATTCTTCCAACGGTTGGAAAAGATAGGTCAAAATCACATCTATATTAACTCTCGGGCGTATTAGCCAAAGCTAACTCGAGTTTTAATATAAATATGGATCTTGATCCTATAAACAAGAGTTGCATAGAGATGTAATTGGTAATCGTTACCTACCGATCATACTAAGCCTTGGGCGTATTAGCCAAAGTTAACTCAAGGGTTAGTATGATGTGGATCTTGTCCCACAAGAATTATAGAATTCAGTGGGAGCATCATTTAATTAAAGGCCTAATTAAATGATTTTAAAAGAATATGATATTTATTTCTGCAAATTTTCTGTTATAGATAACCATGACGTCGAATACGAACTCTTTCTCCCTGCGTTCTGTCCTTAAGAAGGACAAGCTCAACGGAGCAAATTTCCTGGACTGGTACAAGAACCTGAGAATAGTTCTCACTCAGAAACGTAAACTGTACGTTCTGGAGCAGCCCATTCCGGAGGCTCCTCCTGCCAATGCCCCGCGAGCCGACAAAGATGCTTATAAGAAGCATCAAGACGACGTATTAGATGTGTCCTGCCTAATGCTCGCGACCATGAACTCAGAGATTCAGAAGCAACATGAGTTGATGGGTGCTTACGATATGGTTGAACATCTTCGTCAACTATATCAAGGACAAGCAGGGCACTGGAAGAGGAACTTCACAGGATACCTGGAAGATCTTACGAAGAAGAGAAATAAGATTTCTACTTCAGGTGTACATGTTATAGAAGTCAACCTCTCTATTTCTTCATCGTGGGTATTAGATACCGGATGTGCTTCGCACATTTGTACTAATATACAAGCGCTGAGAAATAGCAGACCATTGACGAAGGGTGAGATAGACCTACGAGTAGGCAATGGAGCACGGGTTGCTGCTATTGCTGTAGGAACTTACCATCTATCTCTGCCCTCTGGGCTTGTACTAGAATTAGATGATTATTGTTATGTGTCTGCCTTGACTAAGAACATAATTTCAGTTTCTTATTTGGACAAGAAAGGATTTTCGTTTATAATAAAGAACAAATGTTGTTCTGTCTATTTAAACGATATGTTCTATTGTAGTGCACCTCTAATAAACGGACTCTATATTCTAGACCTTGAGAGCCCTATCTATAACATAAATACCAAGCGGTTCAAGTCAAATGACATGAACCAAACCTACCTCTGGCACTGTCGCTTAGGTCATATAAATGACAAGCGCTTATCCCAGCTCCATAAGGATGGTTTGCTGGACTCATTTGATTTTGAATCATATGAGATATGCGAGTCATGCCTACGAGGCAAGATGACCAAGACTCCCTTTAGTGGGCACAGCGAGAGAGCGACTGATTTGTTAGGACTCATACATAGTGATGTATGTGGCCCTTTCAATGTCGCTGCTAGAGGCGGTTATAGATACTTCATCACATTTACTGATGACTTCAGTAGATATGGTTATGTGTACTTGATGACACATAAATCCGAATCCTTTGAAAAGTTCAAAGAATTCAAGAATGAAGTACAGAACCAGCTTGGCAAGAGTATTAAAATACTTCGATCAGATCGAGGTGGTGAATACTTAAGCCATGAGTTTCGTGACTATTTAGCTGAGTGTGGGATTCTATCCCAACTCACTCCTCCTGGAACACCACAGTGGAATGGTGTATCCGAAAGGAGGAATCGTACTCTATTAGATATGGTACGATCTATGATGAGTCACACAGATCTTCCGACATATCTATGGGGATATGCTCTAGACACGGCAGCTTTCATACTCAACCGAGTTCCATCAAAGGTCGTGATAAAGACACCATATAGGATATGGACTGGGAGAGATGCCCAGGTGTCTTTCATGAGGATTTGGGGTTGTGAGGCTTACGTTCGACGTCAAGTCTCAGACAAATTAGGACCCAAATCCGACAAGTGCTATTTCATCGGATATCCAAAGGAAACTAAGGGATATTACTTCTACATTCCCAGTCAGCACAAAGTAGTTGTGGCAAAGACTGGGGTCTTTCTAGAAAGGGACTTTGTTTCTAGAAAGACTAGTGGGAGTGCGTTCGATCTTGAAGAAGTTCAAGATGTGAACAATAGCACTGAAGCCTCGATGTAAGTTGAACTGGAACCACAAAGTGTTGTGGATGATGTTGTTCCACAAGGAGTTGAGGAACAACAACCAGTTCAAGTAGACATACCTCTTCGCAGATCTGATAGGGTACGTCGTCAGCCTGAGAGATACTCATTTCTCTTGTCTGACCATGATGACATTGTGCTCATAGAGGATGAGCCTACCACCTATCAGGAAGCTGTGATGAGACCAGATTCTGAGAAATGGCTAGAAGCCATGAGATCCGAAATGGATTCCATGTACACCAACCAAGTATGGACTTTGGTTGATCCACCTGAAGGGGTAAAACCCATTGGGTGTAAGTGGGTCTTTAAGAGAAAGACTGACATGGATGGACTTATCTATAAGGGTCGCTTGGTAGCTAAAGGTTTCATGCAGATTCATGGTATTGACTATGATGAAACTTTTTCTCCAGTAGCGATGTTTAAGTCTATTCGGATCATGATTGCTATTGCAGCCTACCATGATTATGAGATATGGCAGATGGATGTCAAAACCGCGTTTCTGAATGGAAACCTACTCAAGGATGTGTACATGACACAACCTGAGGGTTTTGTAGATCCACAGCATACTAGCAGAGTATGCAAGCTGCATAGGTCCATTTATGGACTAAAGCAAGCTTCTCGGAGCTGGAATCTTCGATTCTATGATGCAATCAAATAGTTTGGTTTCATCAAGAATGAAGATGAACCTTGTGTCTACAAGAAGATTGTAGGAGACATAGTTGTCTTCCTCATATTGTATGTGGATGACATACTACTCATTGGGAAGGACATCCCTATGCTTCAGTCTGTCAAGACTTGGCTAGGGAGTTGCTTCTCAATGAAGGACTTAAGTGAGGCATCCCGCATTCTAGGGATACAGATCTATAGAGATAGATCTAAGAGATTGCTTGGCCTAAGTCAAAGTACATACATTGACAAGGTACTCCTTCGGTTTGCCATGCAGAATTCCAAGAAGGGATTTCTGCCGATGTCACATGGCGTGAGTCTTTCGAAGACTCAAGGTCCTTCTTCTAGAGAGGAGAGAGACCGCATGGATCAGATCCCTTATGCCTCAGCCATAGGATCGATCATGTACGCTATGCTATGTACTCGACCTGATATCTCGTATGCTTTGAGCATGACGAGTAGATACCAGTCAGATCCAGGTGAAAGTCACTGGATAGCGGTCAAGAATATTCTTAAGTACTTAAGAAGGACTAAAGAATATTTCTTGATATATGGAGGCAATGATGAGCTAGCTGTAAAGGGTTACAGTGATGCTATCTTCCAGACCGACCAGGATGACTATAGATCGCAGTCGGGGTTCGTATTTTGCATAAATGGTGGTGCTGTCAGCTGGAAGAGTTCGAAGCAGGATACAGTAGCTGATTCTACAACAGAAGCCGAGTACATTACTGCATCAGAGGCAGCAAAGGAGGCAGTTTGGATCCGCAAGTTCATCACTGAACTTGGGGTGGTTCCTAGCATTGCTGACCCTATTGAGCTCTATTGTGACAACAATGGAGCTATAGCACAGGCAAATGAACCTCGCTCACACCAGCGGACCAAGCACATACTACGGCGCTTCCATCTCATTCGAGAGATTATCGATAAAGGAGATGTGAAGATTTGCAGAGTACCTACAGAGGCTAACATCGCAGATCCCTTGACCAAGGGTTTGGCACAGAAGAAGCATGATGGTCACACTAGGTCATTAGGCCTTAGAGCCTATACTGATTGGCACTAGTGCTAGTGGGAGATTATTAGTTAGAGCCCTAGAGCCAATCATTTGATGATTGTATGGACTCATTGTATCATATTCTTGTATATTAATAAAGGCATTACTTCTTCTTCTTCCTCAAGAGAGCTCTCTCCTTTTCCTCCTCTTGCCGAATCTTACCAAGGTACTAGCACACCTTTTGTGTGAGGTTTCTCCACCTACGTGTCCGTGTGGATACTTCTAGAGGACCGGCGCTTGACGGTCTTGAGATCCGGCAACTCCTTGGAAGAGCGGGAACGCGAAAGGGCACGCAACAAGGGTAAAGTTCTCAACACATAGATCTAGGAGTAGATCTAAAGATTTTGAAACTCGTATTTGTATTTCGTTCGGTTTTCCTTGCACGGATCTACGGCTTTGGGTGATTCGGGGTTTCCGCGACGCGAAAAGCGATTTTCGCGCCCCGAAAAACCCAACATGGCTATCATCAAGTAAAAGTGAAACAGGATGATATACCGAAGACGGTGTTCCAAACAAGATACGGACACTATGAGTTCGTAGTTATGCCCTTCGGAGTGACGAATGCTCCTGCTATGTTTATGGACCTGATGAATCGGGTATTCTCGGCATTCCTCAATAAATTTGTGATCGTTTTCATCGACAATATCCTCATCTATTCGAGAACCCAAGTAGAGCATGTCGAACACCTGAACATTGTATTGCAAATTCTTCGGGAGAAGCAGCTGTATGCGAAATTCTCCAAATGCGAGTTATGGCTCGATCGAGTATCATTCTTAGGTTATATTATCTCCAAGGACAGAGTAATGTTAGACCCCATAAAGATTGAGGCTGTGAGTAACTGGACCAGGCCAAAGAATGCCAGTGAGATCAGGAGTTTTCTCGGGCTAGCAGGCTATTACAGGAAGTTCGTAGAGGATTTCTCTAGAATTGCAGCCCCTATGACAACTCTCACCAGGAAGAACAAGAAGTACGAATGGGCAAACGATTGCGAGAAGAGTTTCACAGAATTAAAAAGGAGACTGACTAGTGCTCCAATCCTCACTCTTCCGGAAAGTAACAAAAGTTTCGATATGTACAGCGACGCATCCAAGTTAGGACTCGGACCTATATTCATGCAGAACGGCAAGGTCATTGCCTACGCCTCTAGGCAACTCAAGGAACATGATAGAAATTACCCCACCCATGATCTAGAGCTAGCAGCTGTGGTCTTTGCTCTCAAAATATGGAGGCATTATCTATATGGAGCTCAGTGTAAGATTTATACAGATCACCAGAGTCTGAAATACTTCTTCACACAGAAAGACCTAAACATGAGATAACGCAGATGGCTCGAGTTAGTCAAGGACTATGACTGTGAGATCTTTTACCATCCGGGAAAAGCGAATAAAGTGGTCGATGCACTCAGCTGGAAGTCCCGTGCCACCTTAATGTCGCTATCGGCATTTTCCCAACCCTAGGAAGGGAAATTATGTGTTACAATATGAAACAAAGATACCTAGAGCTATTCTAAGTTCGAGGACGAACTTTTTATAAGGTATGGGAAATTGTAACACCCATAAAGTGTCTAGTAAATTTTATGTAGTTTTTGCATGATTAGAATGAGTTTTATGTGGGTTCCTTCTACAAAAAAAAAAAAAAAAAAAAAAAGAACCAAAAAGAAGCATGGCCAAGGTTCGAACCTTGAACCTTTTAGTAAGTGACAAAGCTTTAAGTAAAATGGAATAACCAATAGCCCAAGAGGAAGTATTGTTAGGAAGGAAAGGGAAGTTGTAGTTAAGGGTAGGGAGGGTGAAGGGACACCTTTCACTTAGAAGAAAAGTTTATCTTTTCTTTTTCCCTCCACTTAGAGTGGAAAAAATCATTTTACTTCTTCCTTTTTAGAAATAAATAGAAATAAAAAAGGTAAGAGAAAGAAAAGTTCATTCTTTCTTCTTCCTTTTCATGTAGAATAAGAAGGAAGAAAAGGGCAAGGGAATTTGGATTCTCCTTTCTTCTTCTTCTTCCTCCTCCACCGAAACCCCAAGTTCCTCTCTCCCATTGCCGAATTCAAGCTAAGGGTTTTCTTCCTAAGGAAACTTCACAAAGGGAAGTTCTTGAAACATACTTCTTATTACAAGCAAAAATAAGGGAAAGGAAATTCTAGAAGCGAAAAGGGTCTTCTTCTTCTTCTCCACGAAGGGTATTTTCTTAGTAAACCAAGTGAGAGGATGTAAGTATCTCCCTCACCTGCAGTACAAGTAGTTTACGAGTGTTTTCCATGTTTGATGTTGCTTAAGAATCTAGAAATGAAGTTCGGCCAAGAAGAGATAAAGGGCCTAGGAAAATTTAAACTCTATTTAGGTTTGCTTATGTATTTTCTTATGATGCCTAATAAGTTAGGTGATGTTATTAAGATGTTATTCATGATTTATGTTGCATAAAAACCTAGAAATCATGCTTTGAAGTTTCGGCCAAGAAGAGATAAGGGGCCTAGGAAAGTTTAAACTCCATTTAGATTTGCTTATGTATTTTCTTATGATGCCTGATAAGTTAGGTGATGTTATTCATGATTTATGTTGCTTAAAAACCAGAAATCATACCTAGTAGTTTCAGCCAAGAAGAGATAAAGGGCTTAGGAAGGTTTAAACTCCATTTAGGTTTGCTTATGTATTTTCTTATGATGCCTAATAAGTTAGGTGATGTTATTAAGAGGTTATTCATGATTTATATTGCTTAAAAACCTAGGAACAAGCTTTGTAAGTTTCGACCAAGAAAAAAAATGAAAAGGCCTAGGAAAGTTAAGCTCCAATTAGATTTATATATGCTTCCTCTCATGATATCTAATAAGTTATGTGATGCTATTAAGATGTTATTCATGATTTATGTTGCTTAAAAACCTAGGAACAAGCCTTGTAAGTTTCGGCCAAGAAGAAAATGAAAAGGCTTAGGGAAGCTGAACTCCAACTAGACTTGCTTAGGTTTTCTTCTATGTCATGCTATGTATCATATGCCATTAGTGTAAGAGTTCATGCTTGAAGTTGCTTAAAAGAAAACCTAGATTCATGCTTTATAGGTTTCGGCCAAGACTTGGAATTAGGGTTGGAAATTTCATGTATGCTTGCTAAGAGTCTCACTTGTTATGCCATGTATCATGTGATATTAATTTAATGTTTCATGCTTAAAGTTGCTTATAAGAACCCTAGAATCATGCTTATAGGTTTCGGCCAAGACATGGAATTAGGGTTTGTAGAAAGATCAAAACCCCAATTATGCATGATAATGACTCTTTATGATATGTTATGTGATATGTGGACTTTATGTTACCATGTTATGCTTATGCAAGGCTTATGTATGAGGAAATGCCTAAGAGTTGCTTCCCTATAAGTTGGGATTAAAAGCACTCTTCATGATATGACAAGTAACATAAGACCTAAGAGATGCTTCCCTATAAGTTGGGATTAAGAGCACTCTTCATGATATGACAAGAAACATGATATGCTATTTTACTTTTGTATGACTTATACCGGACCTAAGGATGGTCCATGGGATGGGCTCCTAAGTTGCCCCTAGGTCGAAGCACGGGCCTAGTTCATAGTAGGTTCGAGATTAGCTACCTCAGATTTATTTAGGATGCGCGCAATTCATGTATGTGGTACAATGCCGGGCCCTCATGTTGAGATTTATGTTTAAGTATTTATATAATATATGTTTTTAAAAGAACATCTTGCATATATATGTGATTTCATGTTATGTGATTATTATGCTTTAGGAAGATGTTCTCTTGAGATATGTCTATAATATCTAGAAGAACATGCTACTGCTTTATGCTTATGCTCTCTTATACTATGTTATGATTTGTCTAAATGAATATGACACTACCTCATGCTAACATGAAAGGTGAAATCTAGATGTGGTTAAATGAATATATCACTACTCCATGTTTAATTCATGATTCATGGCTTTTGTGAGTAGGAAATGATCTTACTAAGCCTATGTGCTTATAGTTTTATTTTCCTTGTACTACAGAAAAAGGTAAAGCATGGATAAACTAAAGGGAGCAGCAGGAAGAACAAAGATGTGTGTGATAGTTGCATGGTGGAAGAGATCTGTTTTGTGTTTCAGGACTTATGCATATTCTAAGTTCTGCATGTTAACTTATTTTTCCTATTTGATACTTTTTGATGGTTGCCACTTGATATTAACTTGAACTTGTTTTGATGGTTGAATGCTTAATGTGAACTTATACTCTCTTTTGTTCCATGAAACCTTGAAATGTTAAATACTTATTTAATTAGAGAATTATTAGTTATCATGAACTCTAGAGAACAATATACATGTTTAATTTTCCCCTTATTCAGTAAGTTTTATGATCTAGTTAAACAAGCAAGTATCATATTTCAAATAATAGATAGTAAAAGTCAAATTTTATATGCCTGAATGTTAGCATGTTCACATATTTTATTTATATGATTAAATTTTAAAATTAAAATAAAATTTTTTTTTCTTCCACTGTAATGATTTCATATGCATATATATATATTCGCGAAACGTCGCTCTTACCGTGTCAGGGCAAGAGGAAGAACGAGTGTTACATGAAATAAGCACAACATTATATCCATTGTACAGCATTATATCCAATAGTTCCAAATTTTTAATCCATCGGATAAAAAGGGCTACAGTGTGCTAATGTAAATGAGGACGAGCGCAAGAGGTCTGAAATTTGTTATATGATAATAGAGTACCACATTTTACAAACCGAATTATTGGATGCAGTCGGTCCACGTCCCTAATGTGTTGCCACCGGCGGCGATCCTAACCTTGATTCACGACAAGCTCAGGTACACGGCGGCGGTGATTCCCACGGCGTACACTCCCATAATCCTAGCTATCACCTCCCCTCCGGCCCTCGTCGCCACCCCGAGGCCGGCAATCCCCGCGACACCGATGGGAACACAGCGGAGCACCGCCCGCCCTGCTCCGGCTAACACAGCATCCCTGAATAGATCCACCGCGAAGGCCCGGAACTCAGCCCATGCAAGGTCGTCAGAAGCGCCAGGGAGAACCCTTCGGATGGTCGCATCGACCTGAGCACGGCCGGGGGGCTTGGGGACCCATCTCCCTACGAGGGTGATGTCCCCGGAAATCAAGCCGTAGAGGCCGGCGGCCGCTTCGACAAGCTGGTAGCGGCGGACACCCGGGAAGGCGTGCTGCGCCTCCGACAGGCAGCGGTCATAGACGGCCTCGCAGGCGGCATCAAACTCCGGAGAGGAACTCAGCACTCGCTCCACACGCTTCGATGCGTTTAGCCCCATTTCGATCTTCCAACCTAACGACAAATCAGTGAGAGGGGGATGGGCAGGAGGATTTCACTTAAAGGACTCCTTAAATTACAAATTCACCCAAATAATTTATGAAATTATTATTTGAATCTCTATGTTACTCGAGTTCATATATTATAGAAAAAATTTACCCTTTTAAAAAACAATAAATAAACATGTTTACTCTTGATATTTTACAGTATGATTAATAATTAAAAAATATATTTAAAAAGGTTATTTATATATAAATAAATTAATAATTTTGTATATAGATATAATCGTCAACATTTGATACCATAGATGATATTATTATTTATACAAATTTAAATTAATTATCATTCTAGCATAATAATACTCAATAATATTTATATTTTCATATCATAAAATAAAATGAAAACAATACAAAATTTCTATTAATACAATACTAATAATAATGTTTAATCTCAAAAATATTCCCTTAGTTCGCAAGATGGCTCACTTTAAAAGTCAATAAAATAGTTGACGTAGTAGAAGCTATTGAAACCTTTGATTCGAACACAAATATCGAAAATAATCTTCTAAAGATCTATTGATTCCATAAAATACTAGGTAATAGATATCTAAAAACTCATCATTTTGAAGAAAAGAAATGATAAAATATTATTGATAAAAAACTAACTCAAAAATAACTAAATACAAGTTTAAATAGTCTCATAATCCTAACTCTAACTATGCAAAAGATGAAAATAACCTACATTACAAATAGTCTAAAAGATAATAAACACAAAGATTAAAAATCTTCTCAGCATCCAAAAAAAACTTTAAATGATGCATCTAATAAATAACTATAGATCTCTAAACATATTTCAATTTGATATATTATAGGTTCTATAGTTTAATCGGAGTCAAAATTATAGTCTCTCAAAGTGTCTACTAATCTTGCTCTGATACTACTACGATCCCAGTAATCTCATTGATCCTTCTTTGATTCCACTAAAAAAATATGATCATGTATTATCTAGGATTGATTTGGTGCTCCAGATCGCAGGATCATGCTACCCTATAATCTAGGATCGTGATTTTGCAAACTAGTCATTAACCATTTGTTGGTGCTAGAAGCACTAGCTAATTAAATCTGTATTTTGGTATTTGTAAAGGTTCAAAGTTAAGGGTTATTGTAATATAACAAAGTTAACTAAGTGTGCATGAATATCCTAGTTATGGATAGACAAAGAAATCCCAATCAAGTGAATTGGTACGGAAGTTCTGGTCGAATGGACTGGGTAGAAGTCTTGGCAGATTGAGGATGTCAAGAAGAAGTCCTAGAAGTTGAGGACACTAGACGGAAGCCCTGGGGTCACGGACATTAGACAGAAGTCTAGACGGGTTGAGAATCGAACATCTAGTAGGAAGTCCTTAAGGTCAAGATCGGATGCTGAGTAAAATTTTAAATAGGTCTGGATGACTAAATATTTGGCAACAGGTAAACTCTTCTAAGAGGAATAGCTAAAGATGTATTCCCTGTTGAGGAAATAGTAGGCATCAGTCCGATCTAGGGTTTCAGCAAAATTTGAAAGTTAGGACCGGACAGTCCAAACACTATCAAATCATTCTATTTCATATTATTGTATTTTCTGTGCTAATTCTGTGATATAGAAGTCAAAAGGTCTGGAAGAGCTCATCCAGGTGCCTAGAAGGGATCCTCCTAAGCTAGTATAGGTGCCTAGAAGGGATCCAGGCACCCTAATCACCTCGACTCATAGTAGGATGAGGTGGCAGCCTTTGATTGGTAGACGCACATTAGCATCCAAGTACTTGGAAGAGATCCAGGCGCTTGGGATGGGATAGGCTCAACCAGGATAGAACTTCATCGAGAATTCATCGAGAACTCACCAAGTCTTGGATCAAGGTGTCTAGAAGGGATTTAGGTGCCTAGAAGTGGATAAGCTGTGATGGTAATAGATCAGATATGCTTTGATTGAGGCACTTGGAAGAGATCTAAGTGCCTGGATAAGGCTAGAAAAGATGGTCTCGATCAACAACTTAGAATCAACTTTCACAAGTCCAAACTACTCTCCACTGCTCAAAAACTTTCTTACAATGGATAAACGCTACTCTCAGTCGTTGGTATACTTATCTTTATTTACTTACACTTTAAAATCTATATATGCTTGTAACATTCATGCTATTAGTGAATTTCCTAATGAAAGCACTCTATGAGTGCGAGCCTTGGACTATTAATCATCATGTTGTGAACCAAGTAAAAATAAAAGGGTTAGCCTTGTGCTTATTTTCATTTTGTTATTTTTGTTGCGTATTTTTGTATTGTTAAAAAAGTGAAAAAACAACATGCTCTATTCACCCCCTCTGGCAATTCTTTCGATCCTACAATGATATCAGAGTGGGGCCACGCTAAATTGGTGTAACCATCGTTCAAGATTTTTTTTTCGATGTTTTCATCATTTCATTGTTAATCAAAATCAGTACAATCACCCCTTATAATAAATCTTTTTCCTCACTCATATTTTTTTATTTCTCGAAGTTGATGTAACACCACTCAAGTTTCTTTTTCATATAACCTTTCTCCTACACTACTTATCCAAGACAAAGTTTTGGTATATTGTGTGTCATTTTTTTATTGTGCAAGAGTTACTTTAAATGTCCTATCAAGAAGATACAATTCCACTCGACCACCACTCTTCTCTAGCAAAGACTTCGGCGAATAAATGGGTCGGATGGAATTCCACCTAAAATCCCAGGTGGAAATGTGGATCGTTATCCAAACTAGGTTAGCACTATCTCGTGATGGAAATGGAGTACCCGGTGGGATGTGAGAACTAGGATCCACATCTAATGAAGAGAATCGAGATGGATGCAAAGGCTACTCAAACCCTCCAGTGCAGCTTAACCAAAGAAGAGTTGAACCGGGTTAGACTATTCAAAAGTGCCAAAGATCTTTGGGACAAGCTAATTAGGCTACACGAAGGGTCCTCCGACACAAAAGTAAGTAAACATGATTTAATATTAAAATGCAGGAAGGAGAATCGGTAGGTCAACTGCACACCCGGATTCAAGACCTACTCAAAGGTCTACATTCAATTGGATAAAAAGTAGAAAATCATGGCATCATAAGGTATACTCTAAATGCTTTTCCAAGGAATACTTTATTGGCATCTATGGTAGATGCTTATAAAGTTTCCAAGGATCTTTCTTCTATTAGGTTAGATGAATTATTTTCCAAGTTTGAATTGCTTGAACAAATTAATGCATACCATGCCAAAAAAGGGATTATTTTACTTGTAAAAAAAATCAAATGAAGGAACCAAAATACCAGTCCTGATTCAAGCCTGAGTCTGAAGATGAATATGAAGATGATGACAAAATCACCACCAAACTAGTCAATCTAGTTTGGAAACAATACAAAAAGAAAAGAGGATTCACCAAACACGAAATCAAGAAGGTGATCTAAATGAAGGGAAACAAGTCAGGACCAAGCCAAACTCTAAAAGGAAAGTTAGAGGTAACATGCTATGGGTGCAACCAAAAGAGACATTTCAAGGCAGAATGTCCAAATCTAAAAGACACCAAAAAGCAAAGAAGAAAGAAGACACTACAAGCTACGTGGATGAATCTTCGTCAAAAGACTCAGACAAAGAAGAACAAAATCAAGTAAGCCTCCTTGCACAACTGGCATGAGAACAAGTAATCGAGACTGAGTCTAAGACAAAATCTAAAACTGAGCCTGAGTCAAGCCACATATTCGTATCCAATTTAGAAGGTTCCAACACCATTGTAAGTCCTGCTTTAGTTGAAAAGTTATATAATATGATTTCCTGATGCGAACCTCGACGAACAATGCCGCGAGACCCAACAACAATAAGATTGGAACAAAGTTCCGGGATCGTCCAAAGGAGGTTTCAGAGGGATCGAATATTGACCCGTTGATTATAGAGAATCAAGAACCAATATTATGAGAACAATAGAGAATATCGACCCAATGATTATAACAAAACCAAGAACCGATATTATAAAAGTGTTGAGAATTATAAGTGATCACTCGTAATCCCTGCAGAGTTGCTGAAAAACAACAAGGAGGCAAACTCTCTCAAAATATAATGTTTTCTACCCTCTTTGATATCTACTCAAGACATTATATAGAACTGAAAATGGTAGTTTCCAAGGCATGGAAAGAGAAGATAATGAACGCAGGTCTTCATGCACACTCCCTTTTCAACAAATGGTAGTTTCCAATGCATGGAAAGAGAAAATGATGAATGTAAGTCTTTATGCACACTCCCTCTAGCTGTCCTCCAACTTGGGAATTCGTCCAAAATGTAGGTGGCATTAAATGACACACAAATTCCAACTAGAATGGTGTGTTTTCCCACCATTCTAGTATGGTATTTGGCTAGGAACATGTTGCATCATGATATTCCATTCTTCCGCAGCTAATTGACCCATTTTAGGGTCGACTTGTATGAAGTTGATCATTCGACATGGCATCCCGACTGTAACTCCATAGCATGCCCTTCCAAGATACGAGAAGTCAATGCTTGTACAACATGTTGAACTTGCTTGACCTCTGTTTTCATTATCAGCTCAGCTGGCACGTGCAAGTCCCCTTCATGCTCCTCGTGGTTCGGGATGTACATCTCGACTTGCAGTCCTGTCTCATTGGCTTGGAGTTGATCCGGAGTTGTGTCATTTCCTATTTGACTCATAAATTGGCTAAGTCCAATGTTCATGTCAAGTTACTCCAAAAGAAGGTAAAATCCCTTAAGGAGGAGACTAACCCAAGTTCTTTGACTAAACCAGTTCACAGTGAAACTTAAACTCAAATTCAACAGCTTGAGGAAGAAAATTCCACTCTAAAAGATTAAGTCAAAGAAGTTAAGGATTCATTGAAATGGTTCACTTTAGGTTCCAAAAATCTTGATATGATTTTTGGAAAACAAAGGGTATACAATCAATCCAGACTAGGATATAAGGCTAAGTCTCATTTAAAATCATATTTATCAATTGTTAATTGAACCACTAGAAATCAAGTCCAAACATGGGTCCTCAAATCAAACTTGATTAATCAAATTGAATCAAACCAATATTGGATTCCCAATGGTTAAATTCATTACATTGATAGACCTTTTCGATGTTATGATCCAAGAGGAGCCAATAGAAAATCTTTTTTTTTTTTTGTTATTAGATAAACTTGTATGTTTGTTTGATAACAAAAAATCTCAACACGCTTATTTTTATGCTTGACTTAGAATGGTTAGTTTAGATTTAGGCTTGATTAAGGCATGCCCAACCAAGTGGTAGGGTGAGGCAAGATGATAGTACATTAGGAAAGCTTGATCTAGAGAGTCAAGTAGGGTAAGACATATCCTATTTGGTCTACTTTGCTAAGTGAAACTAACCGAAACTATCTTGCTACATTTTAGACTAGTTAGGCCAAGGATTTTCAAGAAAAAAAATTAAGTGTATAATTTTTTAAAATGATTTTGTCTAGAAATGCTCGTTGCTCTGATACACAAAAGATTCTTATGTCTTGCCACAGCCTAGAGCCAAATTTTTTGAATGTATACTTAATTGAATAATTATTAAACTTGAATTTAACTCAAACATCAATTAATTCTTAGAATTCAAATTAAATTAATAAAGATAAAATTAATAACTATCTCACATAATCTATAAGGTAACTTATTTGAAAACTTAGAAAATGATAAGATGGATATTAGGACTAATTTAAAATTAGCTTAATCAATTTACAATATAACTTAATTAACTAAACCACTTATTCCAACAAATTCAAATACAAATAAATTTAATAATCCCTTCATTAATCAAACTTAAACTAATTAATTAAACTTAAACTAATCAATTAAACTTAAACTAATTAATTAATTAATGGCAACTTAATTGATTCAAATTTAACTTAATTAATTAAACTTGACTTCATCTAATTTAATCAACTTAATTTATCTATCATACTTAAATCTAATTTATTTATTTATTTAATTAATCTAAGTAAATCTAATTACCAAATCAATTTAACTTAATTCAAAGTAATCAACTAATTTACTTAAATTAACAAATTTAACTAATTTACTTAACTTAATTAAATTTAACCTAATTTAACTAAATTAATTCAACTTAATTTTATTTAACTTATCCCATCAAACTTAACTAGACTTAAGTCTAATTTAATTTAAACCAATAAAATCAAATGAACTAATTTATTTAATTTAAATAAAATAAGTTAATCTAACTTAATTAACTAATTTATTTAACCTAATTAATTCAAATTGAACTTAATTATCCTAATTAATTCAAATTTACCTATTTTTTAATTTAAAATTAATTCGTAAAATCGATCTAACTTAAACTAAATCAAGATAACCTAATCTTACTTAAATTAATTTAAAAAATTTTCTTTGTTAGATGAAGTTAATGAACCCAGGTGCCTATATCAAATATAAGCACCACGCACCGCCCCTATAGAGGCGCTTGAATCCAACTCAAGCACCCCAAACACTTCCTGATGCACCCACGGTTTTCATCTTGGCGCCCATGGTTTTCTCCATTGAGTCACCTGAAACCAATCCAGGCATCCCAATAGTGGCATGCATCCAGGCACCTGTATAGATACATGCGCTTGGAAATCGATATAAGAGGTGCCTGATACCACAGCTTACAATTGCCTCAACTTGGATATTTCCTCTGATTTCTTCCCCAATTTTGACCTCGATCCAAGTTCGATCAGCTTAGGTCTTCAGTTTCTTTATAAAATTCCAAAAAAATTCCAAGGTAACACTCAAAACTCCCTGATTAATTTTTTTTATTACTTTGGTAGTTAGAAATACATTTATGTATTTATTATTGATAGGATTAAAAGAAAGACCACTAAGGTTAGTTCACCTAGTACTCCTAGAATAGACATTAGGTTTCCCAATTAGGAGCTTAGGAGTAGTTTTTTATCATTATCATTTAGATCACTACTTCCAAGTCTATTGATAGGGCATTCTATCTAAGTTCATGGATTTCCACTTTAGCGATAGTTGACTATTATCAGCTGGGTAACCTTGTTTATTGTACTAGCTTGGTTAACTCAGAATTATGTGTCAAGATATATAATAACTTGGTCAAGGTTGATAACCTTACCTACATGACTAGGGTTGCAAGGAGGGACCTTATATTTTATCCTACTATCATTATGGACCATTTGAAACTTAGACCTTCTACATGCCCCTTTTAATAATATCCTCCTAGGGAATTGCCATTTGGTAACTACTACTCCCATATTAGACTAGATAGGATGCATTCGTATTTCTTTGGGGAGGTGAGTGTACCTATAGTGACTCAATTTCATGCCCTCATACATAGAGTCTAGGACTATGCTCTATATAGAGTATTAGTAATTTGCATCTTACCCTTTTTTATGAAAGATAAATCATATATCATCAAGAAAATAGTATAAATAAACACGTGTCCAAAGGTAGCCAATCGTTTCTAATGAAGTATCAGATCCAAGTAATTATCTAAGGTATGAACCCATCTAAGTCAGAACCATATATATGTATGCATACTCTCACTGTACCAACCTCCCAAAATACATCCATTGTCACAAATCCCAAAAGGTGTCAATTGTTCCTTGAGCTAACCAACTTCATTGGCCGAAACATCCAAGGTGGACTAGCAATCAGTCCACTATAATCATAGTCAATGGAGCCTATCAATAACCGTCCACTATCCCATCCCCATTCTCTAGACTGAGTCCATAGCAATCATCCCTAGGCCATCTATCCTCTATCAGTCCCTACCAATGCTAGCCTCCATTTGTCTAAAGAGGGAAACTCCAACTCCTCTAATACTGTGTGGTCCAACCCCTCTGATCATCCCTATATGTTGGCTCATGCATCACTAACCAATCATCCTGTGGCTGGTTATAGCACTCACTTTTAGCAAGTAGTCAGCTATCAATGGATTTGTTGTGTCTTTACCATGAGTCATTTGCTGCAGACAAGATAGATCATTCTGGTGTATCTATATATCCTCTTGGGATTTTTGATAAAACCTTAGACATCAACAGGTTTGGTACATCTTTACCATGAATCATTTGCTCATTATGGTATATCTATTCACCCTCTTAACCTTTTTAGCAAAGCCCCAGCCATCAATGGATTTGGCGCTTCTTTACTGTAGATGTTTGCTATGGACTAGATAGATCGTTATGGTGGATCTATTCACCATTCTCATCCATGTCTCCCAATAAAGAAAAACAAAAGAAAAGAAATAAAAGTTTGCATCTCACAAATATGCTCTCGCCTCAAAGATATGCGAACTGCCTACAACAAAATAAAATGGGAGAACCCCTCTCAAGCCCTATTAGTGTACAATCCCACCTTATGCACCAAAATGTACCTCACTCACTCTCGAACAAATGAGGCCCCATCCCCACAAAAAATAAATATGGGACCACCTCACTAAGCCTGATGCGTGATCTCCCCGCTAGCTCCCAAGTCGATGTAGCTCCTGTAGATGCTCTAATTGGCTCATTGCTAGAAGATCTCCAAAGAGGTGCTCCATCCAACTGTTATGGCTCCAAAGAAAACTCCTGACTCATGCATCAAAGGAAAATTGATTTTTTTTACACCTATCTAGGCCTAGCATAGCGCCCGGTCTAAGTATCTTTTTTTTTTGATACCTATTTAGAGCTTGTGTAGCACCATGTCTGAATAAATATCCAAAGAATGCTATACATCGGTTTGGATTTTCCTAAATACAATATCTCCCTCAAATGCCTCACTCTCAAAACACAAATGATTGCGAGCTTGCCAAACATAGTAAATCCTAGCAACCATAACATCATGACATGGTCGAATCAGCATCCCTATCCTCAATAATGGAGTGCAAATACCCATAGCATCCTCTAGTATGTAGTCATCTCATGTGTCATTATTAGAGTGTATACTAAAAGTCTAGCTTTTTGAAAATATTTATTTTGAAATAAGAATCACATTGGTCAAATGTCTACATTTATGCTAAGTGTAGTTGTCCATTTAATTTATATTGTAGATAACATGGTGTGAGGAGACACACAGAAGATCATGTTATCAGTTCCTTATAAATTATAAATAGTAGCTCACAACCAAGATGGAATGGGACAAACCATTAGAGTGGTTGTAGTGTAATTTGGTATTAGTTTATCTTGACTATAAAATTATACTAGTACACTATGAGTGTATTGAGGAGGACCATTTGAGATAGTTTCTTTTTATACTAACTATATAAAAGAAAAAAACCTCTGTTATTATGGAAGTACGTACTCTTAATCATGATATAATAACAAGCACGTATATTTAATATTTATTTCTTTAATTTATCAAAGAGTGTGATTTAGTTTGTTAAATCAATAGGGCCGATAAGTTGGGAAATGATATTATTTATATGGTATATTGTGATTATAGAATGAAACTGTGTCCTAGTAATCTAGGTTGATGATGTCCCCATAAGGAGCTCATAAGGATTGTCATGTAAACCCTACAGGTGGACTTAGTCTGATATGACAATAAGGTTGAGTGGTTAGTTCTACTCTTGGAGCTAGATATTAATTAAGTGAGTTGTCAGTAACTAATTTAATTAGTGGGCCTTTAATATCTTAAACACAGGGAGACTAACGTACTCATGATAAGAATGAACCCATATTGTAATATGGGATTGGTGTGGTAGTGCAATAATAACTCTTTAGTGGCATGAGTTATTATTGATGAACTTGAGTTGGGTGTTAGGGGCGAACACGGGAAGCTCAAGCTCATCGGGAGACCAAAACCAATTCCTCCTCTCGGTTCCTATTGTAGCCTCTTATTTATAAAGTCTTATATCCACCTAAAGCCCAACTTCTTACCCATCTTGAAATGGTCGGCCAAGCTTAGCTCGGAGCCCAAGCTAGGGTCGGCCAAATCATACCAAGATGGGAGGTAAGTTGTGGTCGGCCTAGCTTGGAGCCCAAGCAAGGGTGGCCGGCCACATTGAAAGAGGGAGTTTTAAATTTTGAAATCTTTCCTATTGTGGGAGCCATGATTTTAAAAGAGAGTTTAAAAATTTTAAATCTTTCCTTTTATAGCCTTCTACAAAGGATTAATAGAAAGGTTTTTAATCTTTCTTTATTTGTAGTTTAAAAGGAAGAGATTTTAATTTTTGATAAAACTTTCCTTTTTTGTAATCATCCACATGTTTTAAAAGAGAGATTTAAATTTCTAAAATTTTCCTTTTATGACCAACCATGAAGGGATTTAAAAAGAGAAATTTTTTAATTAAAATTTCTTAACGGAAACAAATAAGGAAGTTTTAATTTTATGTTTAAAACTTTCCTTATTTGGAGTACAAGGGTGTGACCGACCATGACAAGTATATAAGGAAGTTTTAATTTTTTGTTTCAAAACTTTCCTTTTTTGTCATAGGCAAGGAAAATAAGGAAGTTTTAATTATGTTTAAAACTTTCTTTTTTTACCAAGACCAAGGAATATAAAAGAGAAGGAGGGGGTGCCTCACCCGAGAACACATCTTCTAATCCTCTTCTCTTATTCCTTGTGGCCGACCCTTCCTCTTCTTCTATTCTTCTTCTTTGTGGCCGGCGACATCAACTTCTTGGAGAGACTTTGGTGGCCGGATTTTTGCTTGGAGAAGAAAAAGAGAAATGAGGCATTGTTTCCTTGAATTCCTTAGAGATTTGTTGGTGGCCGAAACTCATCATCCTTGAAGGTTGTTGGTGGCCGAAACTTGGGAGAAAGAAGAGAAGTCTTGGGTGGATTTTATCTTGGTAGATCGTCGCCCACACGACGTCCAAGAGAATGAGAGGAATACAATAGAAGATCAAGAAGTCTATAATCTACAAAAGGTATAACTAGTTATTAGTTTCCTCATCATAACTAGTTTATCTTTTGTATAGATCTTGAAAAACCAAACACAAGAGGTTATCGGTTTTAAGTTATCATTTTTGTTATCGATTTTATGTTTTCGATTTCATGTTTCGATATTGTATTTCTATTGAGGTCTCTGTAGTTAAACCTAGTTTACTGTAAGAAATTAAATATCGATTTTCTTTGAAAGGCTTTGTCTTGGAAGTGGTGAATAATCCCATACCCAGGAAGGCCTAGTGCCTTGCCATGTTTAACCTGGAAGTCGATCCTTGAAATAGATATTTGATAACTTCTGTACTATGGTTTAACTTAGAAAGATCATATCGGTTAAACTTGGAGTAAAAATGTTAAGTATTGTTTCCAATCCAAGTTTAACTTCTGAAGGACAATTTGGATTAATAATGTTAAGCATCATTTACAATCCAAATTTAACTTCAGTAGAGCACAAGAGTAGCTAGGATAGTTCTATGCTTGTATAAATTTTTGTACAGGAGAACTAGGACGGTATTCCGAGTAGCAACCAACAATTGGTATCAGAGCTAGGTTATAATCTCGGTGTGTTTGGTTTTAGTTTAATTATGCACATGTCATACATATTTTAGGCAGGATAATAGTAGGATGTGCAAATAGATTAACTCTGTGGTTACAGGCTCCAACTATTATGCCTATTGTGATTGTGTGTCATTGGACCCTCGGACATGTCGAGGGCATTTTATGTGTGTGCATGATTTTACTTATTAAATACAGCAGGAGCTGTATTAGTTTTAAGATTTTACATTTTGTTTGATCTAGATTTTATGTACATTCCTTTATGGAATATAGGATCGATATATGTAAAATTTTATTTTTGTCGCAGATCGTATCCTTGCAAGGCGTGGTGCTATTTAAGGACCAGAGGTGGAGCAGAAAAGGAAGCTCGATGGACGCGATGACATGACGCCTAGGGTTAGCGACTAGTTTTGGCGACTGCTAGGGCTGGCAGCACACGGAGGACCGTGATGGAAGAGGCCATAATAGTTGGAAAATTATTTTTCCATATTTATTACTTTTGTTTGCTGTGATATGTGTGTGTGCATTTTAAAATCCTCATCTTAAATAACTAAGTGGGAGAGAGATTTATAAATAAATTCCACGGTCTCCTTTACTGGTTTGTAAGTGATGCAAATAAACTTGCACGTTGGCTCTGAGTGTCTTCCTCCACATCGGATGAGTTTGTTTGTGGATCACTAGATCAAACTTCCTTTATGGATGGTTATAGGAAATTATTTAGGAGCGTGTGATCTTCTCCAACTGAAGGGGCATAATCCTATTTAATGGACTAAGTATCAAGTAATGGTATACACTTAGGTGCATTTAATAGTATCATTTTCATCGGAGTCACTGCTATTATTTGTGTGACCAAATGAATACCAACTATTAATTTTATTTGTCATAAAGTTAGGTTGACAAAATAAAATTAATGGGTAAAACCTCTTCTTACAAATGTTTGAATTTGTATACGTCCACACTATCGTGGCATACAAAATTCATGGTGTTTTGAGGTGTTGGTGAATTTAAATAATATTGTTTGAGAACTCAATATTATTTTAAATTCTAAAGTATTGACCAAAACCTATTTTGTGATTCTTCGGATGACTTTTAACCCACTGGCTATTATTATGAAAGGGAAGAAACTTACTGGTCCAAATTACATAGATTGGAAAAGAAATCTGGACATTGTCCTAACTGCCGAAGGCTATAAGTTTGTACTGTTAGAGGTTTGTCCTAATGAGCCTAATAGTGATTCTAGTGAAGAGGAGATTGAGTATCATAAGAAATGGGTCAAGGCAGATGAGATGGCGCGGTGTTACATTTTTGCTTCTATGTCAAATGTGCTGCAACATCAGCATCAGTCCATGCCTACTGCCTATAACATGATGTATAATTTCAAGGAACTCTTTAGACACCAGAATCGGGCTGTTAGGCAAGAGGCTATGAGAAACTTAATGAAATCCACCATATCAGAGGGGACACCCGTGAGGGATCATATCCTCAAGATGATGGCTTACTTGAACGAGATACAAATCTTTCGAGCTGAAATCGATGGGGAAACCCAAGTCGATATTATTCACGAAATGCTACCCAAAAGTTTTGAGCAGTTTTGCCTGAACTACAATATGAATAAAAGAATTTAATCATTGGCGGAACTACTGACAGAATTTCAGGCAGCAGAAGGGATATTTCGTCATAATTCTTAAATCCACTTTGCTGAAAATGTTTCTAATTCTAAGTCGAAAGGCAAGAAGAAGAAGAAGAAACAAGCTAGTTCGGCAAAGAAAGTGAATCGATCTCTAGCTACTGGACTAAAAGCAGGAGTGAAAAAGCCGAAGGGCAAGTGCTTCATTTACAAGCAGTCTGGACATTGGAAGGTGGATTATCCTCGTAGGAAAGAGAACAATAAAGGTATATCTTATTCTCTAGTAGTTGAAACATGTTTAGCGGTGTTATCTACCAATACCTGGTGTGTAGATACAGGAGCCACTGATCATGTCTGCAATTCATTGCAGGGGTTCCAGGAAACCCATCGACTATATGAAGGAGAGATACTGTCTACATGGGCGATGCTACGAAAGTGGCGGCTGTTGCAGTGGGAGATGTCTACTTATCATTTGATAGGAATAGAACCTTGATTTTGAGAAATTGTCTTTCTGTACCAAATTTTAGAAAGAATTTAATTTCAGTTTCTAAACTATTTTTGGATGGATATACTATTTCTTTTGATGACAAAGTGGTTGTCAAGAAAAATAGGGTAATTATCTGTTCTGGTACATTAGTTGGCAATTTTATACTCTAAATCTGATAAATCCCACAAAGCAACAGATAACACATTCTCTAATTCTAATAAGAGAGCGGAATCTTCAAAAATGAACCAAACATATCTTTGACATCTAAGACTTGGCCATATTAACTTGAGCAGGATTCAAAGGCTAATAGCCGATGGACTCCTGGGTTCATTAGTGTTGGAAAACTTTCCAACCTGTGAATCTAGCTTGGAAGGAAAAATGACCAAGAGACCTTTTAAGGCCAAGGAATATAAAGCAAAAGATGTGTTGGAATTGGTTCATTTTGATTTGTGTGGACCTATAACTATCCAGGCGAGAGGTGGTTTCGAATATTTTGTCTCTTTTATTATAACGACCCATCTTCTACTGACTAGGCAGTAAGGCCGGAGGTTACAGTATGCTAAACTATTCTTGGGATATCACTGAATATTAAGGTGCGGAAAAACTGAACTAATTAAAACTCTCTGCTATTTGCTGTAAAATCTGGAATTTATATTCAGAATACACCTCTGAAGTTGTATATATGCTAAAGAAGGGAACCTAAACTTTTCATTTGATCAAAAAGCTGAAATCAAACACTTCTAGCTGAAATCAGACTTTCCAATCGATCGTCTGATCGATTGGAGTTATTTGATCGATCAACTGATCGATTCAACGTGCTACTGTGCATGGAGGTCAATTCTGGATCGATTGGATGATCGATCCAGCCTGGCCAATCGATCCGATAATCGACTCAGAGGCTCTCGGTTCACGGAATTAAATTTCTCGATCGATCGGCTGATCGATCCATGGCCAATCGATCAGCTGATCGATTCAACAGCTCATTGTTCGCGGTAGATCACTTCCTAATCGATCGGCTGATCGATTGGGGACCCTCCAATCGATCGGCTGATCGATTGGAGCTCTGATTTCTACCGCATTTCAGAAATTTCGTTTACAACATGAATGTATCAACTAATAAACACTACACTCTTACTAAGCATGTCATGATTCATAACTTACCGACTAACATCAAGGTAACTAGAAGTCTAGGCATAACCTAATGCATACCTTCACGATTCATAACATTTAGACATTCAAAAGGTGTAGAAAATAAACTATAAGGAGTTCTAATCCTTTGACTTGCTGGTCTCCAAGGTCTTTATTCCAAGTTCCTTCTCACACACATCTTGTCGCATTGCCCTCCAACCTCCGCTGATCCATCTTCCCTAGGCGATCTTCTTGTGTCTACGCGTTCTTCTTGCAGAGGGGAGCGTCCTCGTATCGGAGACGTCGCTAGAAGGTGCTCCTACAATGCTAGGGGTAGAACCCTAGGTGTACTTGTGCTTGTGCGCAGAGAGGTTGAGGAGGAGAGAGGGTGGCGTCGGGTGAGGGTGAGGGATAAGAGAAGTTGTCGATCAAAAATCCTAAATCCTCACTTAAATTTCCTATTTATATTAAATGATTAATATGACCCAACTCAATCATAAATATAATTTCTCTCCTCTTCTTTCAGCACACCCCTACTGGGGCCCCCTGGTTACTAGACTCACCCTATAAGTCATAGAGTCCATAGGTTGCAGGTTCAATTCCTGCTTAGGCTGTTTTACGTTTTTATTTAATTTTGCTACTTCTACTACTCCAAAAATTCTATAGAAATATTCTAAAATTCCAGAAAAATAATAGAATATTTCAAAAATTGATTTGAGAATTTTCGGGCGTTACAATCCCCCATACCTTATAAAAAGTTCGTCCTCGAACTTAGAATAACTTTTGGTACTTCTGTCTCATACTAGCTTCTGTCTCCCAAGTCGTCTCTTCTGCTGTGTGATTTTGCCATATGACTTTTACTAATGGTACCTCCTTGTTCCGCAATTTCTTAATTGCTCGGTCTACTATCTGAATAGGCTGACTGTCATTGATGAGGTCTTCGCGGACTTGTACCAACTGAGGCTCAATCACCTGGGTGGCATCTGGGATATGCTTCTTCAGCATAGAGACATGAAATACGTTATGGATAGCTGACATCTCCTGGGATAGCTCTAGCTCATATGCTACCTTGCCAACTCTTCTAGTGATAAGGTATGGTCCCACATATCTAGGACTTAATTTGCCCTTCTTCCCAAAACGCATTACTCCCTTCATGGGAGCCACTCGTAGAAATACCATATCCCCTACTGAAAACTCTAAGGGTCAGCGCCGTGTATCAGCATAGCTTTTATGGCGGCTCTAAGCTGTCTCTATCTTCTGGCAGATCTGTTGTATGACTACTGTGGTATCTGCTACTAGATCTGTCTGAAGTTCTAGTTCTTTCTGTTCACCACTTTCATACCAGTAGATTGGAGATCTACACCTCCGCCCGTAGAGAGCCTTGTAGGCTGCCATGCCGATAGTGGCTTGATAGCTATTGTTGTATGCAAATTCTGCTAAGCATAGATATTTGCACCAACTTCCCTTGAAGTCTAGGGCACATGCTCGGAGTATATCCTCGAGTACCTGATTTATTCACTCCGTCTGACCATCTGTCTGAGGATGGAAAGCTGTGCTAAATTTTAACCTGGTGCCCAATGCTGACTATATACACTCCCAGAAGTGTGACGTGAATCTACTATCTCTGTCTGATATAATGGTCCGTGGGACTCCATGCAGCCTGACAATCTCCTTGAGATACAACTGAGCTAGCTGTTCCATGGAGTAGGATATCGTGATAGCTAAGAAGTGGGTTGATTTAGTCAATCTGTCGACTATTACCCAGATGGTATCAAAATCATTCGTGGTTTTGAGTAATCCCACTATGAAATCCATAGAAATATCCTCCCACTTCCATTCTGGAATCTGAATAGGCTGCAGAACTCCTACTGGTCTCTAGTGTTTTGCCTTGACCCTCTGACAGGTCAGACAGGTACTGACATATATAGCGATGTCTCTTTTCATCCCAGGCCACCAAAAACATTTCTTTAGGTCTTGGTACATCTTAGTGGAACCAGGATGCATCGCATAGGGAGTCCTGTGAGCCTCGTCTAGGATCTTCCTCCGTAGTTCCTCCTTATCCGGAACGCATAGTCTGTCACCGAAATACAATACCCTACTCTCAGATACTCTGAACTCTCCAATTTCTGATTCTGCTAACCCTTGCTTGATTTTCTGAATTTCAGGGTCCTGATCTTGAGTTGTCTGGATGTCACCAAGCAGGGTAGATGCTAAGGTCATAGTAGAGAGCTGTCCAACTATAAGTTTGAGACCAAAATATGTAATTTCCTTCTGTAGGGGCGGTGACAAGGCTGCTAAGGATAGTAATATGGCACTGGACTTCCTGCTAAGTGTGTCTGCCACCTTATTGGCCTTTCTTGGGTGGTAGAGGATGTCTATGTCATAGTCTTTGACCAGCTCGAGCCATCTGCGCTGCCGCATATTCAGATACTTCTAGATGAAGAAGTACTTCAGACTCAGATGATCTGTATACACTCTACACTGAGCTCCATACAAGTAATGTCTCCAAATTTTGAGGGCGAAGACAACTGCTGCAAGCTCAAGGTCATGAGTAGGATAGTTCCTCTCATAATCCTTGAGTTGTCTGGAGGCATAGGCGAACATTCTACTATTTTGCATCAGTACTGTTCCTTGTCCCAATTTAGAAGCATCACTGTAAATATCAAAGCTGTCTGTGTTTTCTGGCAGAGTCAGAATGGGAGCACTGGTCAATCTTCTTTTTAGCTCGATGAAACTGTTCTCACAGTCCTCTGTCCACTGAAATTTTCTGTTCTTCCTGGTGAGAGCTTTCAGTGGGGAGGCTATCCTGGAGAAATCCTCTACAAATTTTCTGTAGTAGCCTGCTAGTCCCAGAAAGCTTCTGATTTCACTGGCGTTCTTAGGTCTTTTCCAGTTACTCACAGCATCTATTTTACTGGGGTCTACCATGATACCATCCTTGGAGTTGATGTGACCCAGGAAGGATACCTGATCAAGCCAGAATTCACATTTCGTGAACTTGGCGTACAGCTGGTTCTGCTGAAGGGTCTGCAGTACTATCTTCAGGTGCTCTGCGTGTTCCTCCTGAGTTCTGGAATAGATAAGAATGTCGTCGATGAACACGATAACAAATTTATCTAAGTATTCTCTGAATACTCTGTTCATGAGGTCCATGAAAGTAGCTGGAGCATTCGTCACGCCAAAGGGCATGACTACGAACTCATAATGTCCGTATCTGGTCCTGAATGCTGTTTTGGGTATGTCACCTTCTTTAACTTTCACCTGGTGATATCCCGATCTGAGATCTATTTTAGAGAACACTGCTGCTCCCTTTAGCTGATCAAACAGGTCATCTATCCTTGGAAGAGGATACCTGTTCTTAATCGTAACTTGGTTTAGTGCTCGGTAGTCTATACATAGGCGCATGCTCCCGTCCTTCTTCTTCACAAACAATACAGGAGCTCCCCATTGTGAGTGACTAGGGTGTATGAAACCCTTGTCGAGCAGCTCCTGTAGTTGCTCCTGAAGTTCCTTCAGTTTGGCTGGAGCCATGCGGTAGGGTGCTTTGGAGATGGGATTCGTACCGAGGACGAGTTCTATATCAAATTCAATCTCTCTGTCTGGTGCTAGGCCCGATAACTCTTCAGGGAAGACTGCTGGATAATCACGTACAACTCGGACCTCTTCTAGTTTTTGGTCCTTGTTCTGGCTGGTACTGACTACATGTGCCAAGAATCCTGTACCTCCTGAATCCATTAGTTTCTGTGCTTTCAGAGCTGAGAGAAACTTCTTGGCCTTTCTCCTTGGTTCTCCGATGTACCCAAACTGCACTCCTACTTCAGGTTGGAATACAACTTTCTGTTTACGGCACTCTATGGAGGCACCGTACTTGATCAGAAAGTCCATTCCCAAGATGACATCGTAGTCAGCCATATATAGCACTACTAGATCACCAAAAATATCTCTGTCTGCTATAATAACTGGCACTGCTCGGAGCCAGTGCGTGGATGCCATAATCTCTCCTGAAGGTAGTGTTGTCAAAAACTGACCACTGAGTACCTCTGGAGATATTGCCAACTTTTCGACGAATGTCCTGGATATATAAGAATGGGTTGCCCCAGTATCGAATAAGACAGTTGCACTTTGCTGTAAAATACTGATCTGACCTATAATAACTGTTGAGGCATTCTCTACGTCCTCTCTGGTGAGTGAGTAGATCCTCGCGTTCGTTGTGGCTGAGGGGGCTTCTAGTCTGCCTTGGCTGATGTGTGGACCATCTAAAGCAGCCTACATCTGGTGCAACTGGGCTGGTTTGTCTCTGTACTGAATCGGCTGCGTTGGGGGAAAACTGGTCTTGTTCGGGCATTGCTTAGCCAAATGCCCTTCCTGGCCACATTCGAAGCATCCACGAGTACCCTTGCGACAAACTCCGGGATGGAATTTCCCACAAGTAGAACATTTGGGATAGCTAGGCTGTTTACTAGCTGGTCCTCCTTTTAGGTAGCTCCCTGGTTTACGTTTGTTACTGGAGTTCCCTTTTCAGTTAGAGCTGTGGCCCTGGTGTTTCTAAGTACCTGAGCCTCCTTGGCCTTTGGACTCTGAGAAGGCTTGCTTCTGCTGTTTGATGTTGTTCTGGTAATGCTCGGTGATTAGAGCACTACTTACTAGTTCTTCAGTAGTTTGCGGCCTATGAACGCCGCTGGCCACGTTCATTGCTATTTTCGGCCTTAGCATTTTGAGCATCAACTGGACTCGTTCTCTTTCAGTGTTGACTAGTTCGGGGCATAGACGAGCCAGTCTGTTGAATTTCTTCACGACCTCCTCAACTAAAAGGTTGCCCTGACGAAATTCGGTGAACTCGTCGTAGTGGCGGTTTGTGACCCGCATGTGAAAGAACTCCTCAAAGAATTCTCTCTCGAAGTTGGCCCATGTCATCTGGTTCACTGGGCACTTCACCTTAATCCTCTCCCACTACAGACGTGCGTCTCCTGCCAGGCAGAAGGAGGCGCATTTCACCTTTTCATACTCTGGTCAGTCTAGAAGCTCCATCGTACTCTCCAGTGTTTTGAACCAGGTTTGGGTATCCCATGGTTCACTCGTGCCTGAGAAGTTCTCTGGTTTGATTTTCTACCACTGGATCAGATAGGCTTCTCTCTTTACCCATGCTGATGGGGCTACTGGTGCTGTAGGTTGGATGGGTGGAACCTCTATCACTACTGGGGTTTCTAAGTTAGGTTCCGGAGTGGCAGTGGGAGTGTTCTACTGATTAGCCCTTAGGGTGGCTATCTCCTGTTGCTGTTCAGCTAGTTGCTTCTGTAACTGAGTCACTACTGCATCATGCTAGGGCTCAGTAGCTGGTGCCCTTTTAGCTGGGCGTCCTCGTACCATTTTCTAGAGAGATAGAGGACATACATAACTAATACAATCATGTTTATATAACTACTACTATCATGTTAGATGCCATCATATATGTACATGCTTTAGTTATCTATAAATACGAAAGAAAGAAACATAAATAAAGTGAGAGATATCCTTACTTGGAAGCTACAGGTTCAATGCTGATGTGTGTGTGTGGAGGAAGTATGGAACTTGCTCTGATACCACTCTGTAACGACCCGCCTTCTATTGACTAGGCTGTAAGGCTGGAGGTTACAGTATGCTAAACTATTCTTGGGATATCACTGAATATTAAGGTGTGAAAAAGCTGAACTAATTAAAACTCTCTGCTGTTTGCTGTAAAATCTGGAATTTATATTCAGAATACACCTTTGAAGTTGTACATATACTAAAGTAGGGAACCTAAACTTTTCATTTGATCAAAAAGCTGAAATCAGACACTTCTGGCTAAAATCAGACTTTCCAATCGATCGTCTGATCGATTGGAGTTATTTGATCGATCCACTGATCGATTCAACGTGCTACTGTGCACGGAGGTCAATTCTGGATCGATCGGATGATCGATCCAACCTGGCCAATCGATCCGATAATCGACTCAGAGGCTCTCTGTTCGCGGAATTAAATTTCCCGATCGATCGACTGATCGATCCATGGCCAATCGATCAGCTGATCGATTCAACAGCTCATTGTTCGCGGCAGATCACTTCCTAATCGATCGGCTGATCAATTGGGGACCCTCCAATCGATCGACTAATCGATTGGAGCTCTGATTTCTACTGCATTTCAGAAATTTCGTGTACAATATGAATGTATCAACTAATAAACACTAAACTCTTACCAAGCATGTCATGATTCATAACTTACCAACTAACATCAAGGTAACTAGAAGTCTAGGCATAACCTAATGCATACCTTCATGATTCATAACATTTAGACATTCAAAAGGTGCAGAAAATAAACTATAAGGAGTTCTAATTCTTTGACTTGTTGGTGTCCAAGCTCTTTATTCCAAGTTCCTTCTCACACACATCTTGTCACATTGCCCTTCAGCCTCCGCTAATCCATCTTCCCTTTACCTTTATCTGCAGTATAAGGAAAATGAAACTATAAGCTTGGGAGCTTAGTAAGAACCATCTACCTCACAAAACATGCATTCGAAGAAATCATGCTTTCAAAAGATGCTATTTGAAATACATGCTGATGATCATGCTGAAAATGCTAAAACATGGCATATGGACCTACAAGTCATAGCAATCAAAGACTGAACATGAAGCTATTTGTTATATCAATAAGAAAACTAAACTGAAGTTGAGCTGTATTCACATATCTGGTTTGTGAAGTTTGAAAACTATTTTCATAAATAGATAAAAATACTAATCATGCTGCTGTTGGGCCCGACAATTGTACTTGCTATGCGCGCATCCCTAACTAAACCCGAGGTAGCTAGTCCCGAATCTAGTAGGGTTTACTAGGTTATCTAAACCTAGGGACGACTATGGGAGCCCAACCCAAGGACAATTAAGAGTCGAGTACAGTGCCACTGATAAAGTAAAATACTAATTCATAAGCTAGTTTATCTTATCTTGTTCTGGCTAGGTTATCTGAACCTAGAGGTAGGTTATCTAAACCTAGAGGCGACTATGGGAGCCCACCCATTGGACCGTAGTCCCATATAACTGAAACAAGATTAAGCATGCTATTTAAAATGCTTCTATGGCAATTAACTGAGTCATAAAAATGCCTACTGTAACATATAACTGCACGAGTCATTTTATCGAGCACTTGGTGTGCTCTAACTCTCCTCAACTTGATAATCATGCATGTGGCTGAACTAAAAGCATTAAAACACAAGATTAACTACTTATACTGCAGGTGAGGGGTTACTTACATCCTACGCTAGATTTCTTACAATTCCGATCGCTAAGTTTCTAGAGAAGAAGATCTCTTCGGCGATCTTCTTGTGTCTACGCGTTCTTCTCGCAGAGGGGAGCGTCCTCGTATCGGAGACGTCGCTGGAAGGTGCTCCTACGACCCTAGGGGTAGAACCCTAGGTGTACTTGTGCTTGTGCACCGAGAGGGTGAGGAGGAGAGAGGGCGGCGTCGGGTGAGGGTGAGGGATAAGAGAAGTTGTCGATCAAAAATCCTAAATCCTCACTTAAATTTCCTATTTATATTAAATGATTAATATGACCCAACTCAATCATAAATATAATTTCTCTCATCTTCTTTCAGCACACCCCTGCTGGGGCCCCCTGGTTACTAGAGTCACCCTATAAGTCATAGAGTCCATAGGTTGCGGGTTCAATTCCCGCTTAGGCTGTTTTACATTTTTATTTAATTTTGCTACTTCTGCTACTCAAAAAATTCTATAAAAATATTCTAAAATTCTAGAAAAAATAATAGAACATTTCTAAAATTGATTTGAGAATTTTCGGGCGTTACAATCCCCCATACCTTATAAAAAGTCCATCCTCAAACTTAGAATAACTCTGGGTACTTCTGTCTCATACTAGCTTCTGTCTCCCAAGTCGCCTCTTCTGCTGTGTGATTTTGCCATATGACTTTTACTAATGGTACCTCCTTGTTCCGTAATTTCTTAATTGCTCGGTCTACTATCGGAATAGGCCGACTGTCATAGCTGAGGTCTTCGCGGACTTGTACTAACTGAGGCTCAATCACCTGGGTGGCATTTAGGATATGCTTCTTCAGCATAGAGACATGAAATACGTTATGGATAGCTGACATCTCTTGGGATAGCTCTAGGTCATATGCTACCTTGCCAACTCTTCTAGTGATAAGGTATGGTCCCACATATATAGGACTTAATTTACCCTTCTTCCCAAAACGCATTACTCCCTTCATGGGAGCCACTCGGAGAAATACCGTATCCCCTACTGAAAACTCTAATGGTCGGTGCCGTGTATTAGCATTGCTTTTCTGGCGGCTCTGAGCTGTCTCTATCCTCTGGCGGATCTGTTGTATGACTGCTGTGGTATCTGCTACTAGATCTGTCTGAAGTTCTAGTTCTTTCTTTTCACCACTTTCATACCAGCAGATTGGAGATCTACACCTCCGCCCGTAGAGAGCCTCGTAGGGTGCCATGCCGATAGTGGCCTGATAGCTATTGTTCTATGCAAATTCTGCTAAGCACAGATATTTGCACCAACTTCCCTTGAAGTCTAGGGCACATGCTCGGAGCATATCCTCAAGTACGTGATTTACTCACTCTGTCTGACCATCTGTCTGAGGATGGAAATTTGTGCTAAACTTTAACCTGGTGCCCAATGCTGACTGTACACACTCCCAGAAGTGTGACGTGAATCTACTGTCTTGTTAGCTAGAGCCCTAGAGCCAATCATTTGATGATTGTATTTTGGACTTCTTGTATCATATTCTATATAAATAAAGGCATTTGGTTTTTGGTTATTATACTTACTTGTATTGGTGCCAAATAAACTAAGTATAATAACATCCTTGAGTAGAAGGTTCTTACCTATATCAATCGATTGGTTGAATCGATAGTGAGATGATATAGGGAACACTACTCTTAATCATTCCTAGTCAAGTATTAACATTCAGGGACAATGTTAATGCAATAAGACTAGCATGTAGGTCAACTCGATGACTTGATCTCACAAGTCATGGATATAGAGATATCAAGTTGACACATGGGTATGCATTAGAGAATGTATACTGAATGACCCGTCATGAGAAGGTATCATGGATCGTTATATGAGTGTCATATATTTTCTCATGTGGCTATTAGTATGACTACTAGTCCTTAGACCTGAAGTCACCATGGTTCCCTACATAAGGGGTTATGTACTTTGGTTTCGTCAAACGTCACCCGTAACTGGGTGGACCATAAAGGCGATTACTGGGTATGTAACAAATTATACGGAGGGATGTGAGTGATGTAGATGGGATCTATCCCTCCTATATGATGGGAGAGACATCGGTATTCTTGATAGAGTGAGACCACGAAGTGCATGGGCATGCCCAAATGAGTCAATATGAGATATTGAGCTCATTTGATTTAGTGAGTCTACTTGGAGTTCAAGATTTAGATTGGTCAGAGGATGACACGGTCTATGCCTCACATTGATCAATCTAGATGTCTAGGATAGAAGGATACTTGTCATATTTTGTGAGGAGTCACAATTAGTAGTCACAAGGTGATGTTGGATCTCAATATTCTTGTAACTTGGGTAGCAATGATGTATTGCTAGATACCGCTCATTGCTTATGTTTCTAAAGGAGTTTAGAAACATTGCCAACGTTACAAGAACCTATTGGGTCACACACAAAGAACAAGTGGATGGAGATTAGGTTCATATGATGAACCAATTGGATTAGGTTCATATGATGCACCAAAGATTGGATTCGGATTAATTAAAATTAGACTTATTGAGTTAGACTCAATTAGATTCAATTGTTGAATGAATCTAATTTAAATTTGATTCATTGAGTCAATTTATATTAATGAATTGAGATTCATTAAATTAAAATTGACTTGAATCAAAGGTTGGATTTAACTCATCAAGGAAGAAAATTGGTCAATTTTGACTTGACCAAATGGAAGTTGAAACATCAAGTTTGACTTGATGTATTGCCACATCATGAAGGTTGTCTCATCCTACATGGCATGACTAACCTTGCCACATCATCTCCACCTCATCAAGGTGTGCCACCTCATGGAGGTTACACATCCATTCCATTTAATGTGGCCGGCCACATTAAATGAGGGGAGTTACAACATGTGGCCGGCCACACTAATGTGGGTGTAGTTTTAGTTTTGTGCAATTGATGAGAATTCATTGTGGCATCTTCTTCCTTGGGTTCTTCCTCCTCCTTTGCTGCTGTTGCCGTGGATTCCATGCAAGGTGAAGGTGAGTGAGTTGAGTTCCAAGAGAATAGGGTGGAGTGAAGGTCACAAAGGAGGGTACCTAGAGGAGTGTATGAGATTCCTTTTACTTTCTCTCTTTTCTCCCTTTTTAAATCCTACCCGAGAGCCCTAGAAAGTGCTAGCACACTTGTGGTGCTCTCTTCTCCATCCTTGAGTGTTAGAGAACACATCTTGTTCGTGTGGATACTTCTAGAGGATAGTCTACGTTGACAATCTCGAGATCCGGCGTACCTTGGACGAGCGGGATACGCGAAAGGGCGCGCTTCAAAGGTATAACCCTTTTTCATGTAGATCTAGGAGTAGATCTCGATAGAAACTTGTATTCGTAGTTTTAGAAATTTTTCTTTGCACGAATCCATTGGCTTTGGGGCTTTCGGGGTTTCCGCGACGCGAAAATGTAGTTTTCGCGGCCCGAAAAACCCAACATGTCTCTGTCTGATATAATGGTCCGTGGGACTCCATGCAGTCTGACAATCTCCTTGAGATACAACTGAGCCAGCTGTTCCATGGAGTAGGATATCCTGATAGCTAAGAAGTGTGCTGATTTAGTCAATCTATCGACTATTACCAAGATGGTATCAAAACCATTCGTGGTTTTGTGTAATCCCACTATGAAATCCATAGAAATATCCTCCCACTTCCATTCTGGAATCTGAAGAGGCTGTAGAACTCCTCCTGGTCTCTGGTATTCTGCCTTGACCCTCTGACAGGTCAGACAGGTACTGACACATATAGCGATGTCTCTTTTCATCCCAGGCCACCAAAAATGTTTCTTTAGGTCTTGGTACATCTCAGTGGAACCAGGATGCATCACATAGGGAGTCCTGTGAGCCTCATGTAGGGGCGGTGACAAGGCTGCTAAGGATAGTAATGTGGCACTGGACTTCCTGCTAAGTGCGTCTGCCACCTTATTAGCCTTTCCTGGGTGGTAGAGGATGTCTATGTCATAGTCTTTGACCAGCTCGAGCCATCTGCGCTGCCGCATATTCAGATCCTTCTGGGTGAAGAAGTACTTCAGACTCTGATGATCTATATACACTCTACACTGAGCTCCATACAAGTAATGTCTCCAAATTTTGAGGGCGAAGACAACTGCTGCAAGCTCAAGGTCATGAGTAGGGTAGTTCCTCTCATAATCCTTGAGTTGTCTGGAGGCATAGGCGATCACCCTTCCATTTTGTATCAGTACTGCTCCTAGTCCCAATTTAGAAGCATCACTGTAAATATCAAAGCTGTCTGTGTTTTCTGGCAGAGTCAGAATGGGAGCACTGGTCAATCTTCTTTTTAGCTCGATGAAACTGTTCTCACAGTCCTCTGTCCACTAAAATTTTCTGTTCTTCCTGGTGAGAGCTTTCAGTGGGGAGGCTATCCTGGAGAAATGCTCTACAAATTTTCTATAGTAGCCTGCTAGTCTCAGAAAGCTTCTGATTTCACTGGCGTTCTTAGGTCTTTTCCAGTTACTTACAGCCTCTATTTTATTGGGGTCTACCATGATACCATCCTTGGAGATGATGTGACCCAGGAAGGATACCTGATCGAGCTAGAATTCACATTTCGTGAACTTGGCGTACAGCTGGTTCTGCTGAAGGGTCTGCAATACTATCTTCAGGTGCTCTGCGTGTTCCTCCTGAGTTCTGGAATTGATAAGAATGTCATCGATGAACACGATTACAAACTTATCTAAGTATTCTCTGAATACTCTGTTCATGAGGTCCATGAAAGTAGCTGGAGCATTCGTCACGCCAAAGGGCATGACTACGACTCATAATGTCCTTACTGTTCCTGAAAGCTATTTTGGGTATGTCACCTTCTTTAACTTTCACCTGGTGATATCCCCATCTGAGGTCTATTTTAGAGAACACTGCTGCTCCCTTTAGCTGATCAAACAGGTCATCTATCCTGGGAAGACGATACCTGTTCTTAATCGTGACTTGGTTTAGTGCTCGGTAGTCTATACACAGGCGCATGCTCCCGTCCTTCTTCTTCACGAACAATACAGGAGCTCCCATTGTGAGTGACTAGGGTGTATAAAACCCTTGTCGAGCAGCTCCTGTAGTTGCTCCTGAAGTTCCTTCAGTTTGGCTGGAGCCATGCGGTAGGGTGCTTTGGAGATGGGATTCGTACTGGGGACGAGTTCTATCTCAAATTCAATCTCTCTGTCTGGTGCTAGGCCCGGTAACTCCTCAGGGAAGACTGCTGGGTAATCACATACAACTCGGACCTCTTCTAGTTTTTGGTCCTTGTTCTGGCTGGTACTGACTACATGTGCCAAGAATCCTGTACCTCCTGAATCTAGTAGTTTCTGTGATTTCAGAGCTGTGAGAAACTTCTTGTCCTTTCTCCTTGGTTCTCCGATGTACCCAAACTGCACTCCTACTTCGGGTTGGAATACAAATTTCTGTTTATGACACTCTATGGAGGCACCGTACTTGATCAGAAAGTCTATTCCCAAGATGACATCGTAGTCAGCCATATCTAGCACTACCAGATCTCCAAAAAGCTCTCTGTATGCTATAATAACTGGCACTGCTCGGAGCCAGTGCATGGATGCCATAATCTCTCCTGAAGGTAGTGCTGTCAAAAACTGACAACTGAGTACCTCTGGAGATATTACCAACTTTTCGGCGAATGTCCTGGATATATTAGAATGGGTTGCCCCATATCGAATAAGACAGTTGCACTTTACTGTAAAATACTGATCTGACCTGTAACAACTGTCGAGGCATTCGCCACGTCCTCTCTGGTGAGTGAGTAGATCCTCACGTTCGTTGTGGCTGAGGGGGCTTCTAGTCTGCCTTGGCTGATGTGTGGATCATCTAAAGCAGCCTGCATCTGTTGCAACTGGGCTGGTTTGTCTCCGTACTGAATCGGCTGCGATGGGGGAATACTGGTCTTGTTCGGGCATTGCTTAGCCATATGCCCTTCCTGGCCACATTCAATGCAATCTCGAGTGCCCTTGTGACAAACTCCGGGATGGAATTTCCCACAAGTAGAACATTTGGGATAGCTAGGCTGTTTACTAGTTGGTCCTCCTTTTGGGTAGCTCCCTGGTTTACGTTTGTTACTGGAGTTCCCTTTCCAGTTAGAGCTGTGGCCCTGGTGTTTCTGAGTACAACATGTAAAACTCCAAGAAAGGCTTTCTACCTTTTAGGCATGGAGTATCTATTGGTGCGGTTAACACTAACGGTCTAACTCAAGTTTTGATGAATGACAAATCGGGTTAAGTTAGGTTTGTTGTGATCTAACACTCTGATCGAGTGTGCAGACGATGTCCAGACAGGTCGACGGGCTGACCAGATGTCTGGCATGAAGTCCAAGTGGGTCGACGGGCTGACCAGACACTTGGCGAGAAGTCCAGCTAGGTCGACGAGCTGACCGGATAGCTGGTGAGAAGTCCAAGCGGGTCGACGGGCTAACCGGACGCTTGGCGAGAAGTCCAGACGGGTCGAAGGGCTGACCGGATGTCTGGCAGGTGAGTAAAGGTAAGTCACTGGAAGGGAGTGACTGTGAGGACTCGTTTCCGGGAAGGGAACATTAGGCGTCGATCCGGGTTAGATACATTCCGGATATCTAAGTCGAGATCGTGACTAGATTCCGGTCTCAGAAAGATGGAATCTAAGTCATAATCTTCTTTGATTAAAGTATAAATTGTGCTAACATCTTATTTTGCAGGATATACATATTGTTTACCTCGGACTAACTCTTTCTTGTAGATAAAGGAGCTTCTGGAGAAAAAGTGGTCCGGGCGCCCGGAAGGGATCCGGGTGCCCGGGAGGCAACTTCTATCCCTGGCGTGCGTCGACACATGGAGCTCGTTGGTTGGGCGGACTACGTCACACCAGGGCACCCGGAAGGGATCCAGGCGCCCCGAGCATCCTATAAAAGGAGGGTCAGAGGGGAGCTTCAAATACAACTAAAAAAACAGATCTTCTACTGCTTGCTCTGCTGCTCTGCGCTCCTACGACGCTAACGAAGTTCCGACAATGCAATTCTTCTTTCCGATTTACTTATTTGTCAGTATTTCCTTTTTATTAGCATTTCCTGTACGTAGTTTGTAATAAATTTTGAATTACTAGTGATTGTCCACCGAAAGCACTCAAAGAGTGCGGGCCTTGGAGTAGGAGTCGACACAGGCTCTGAACCAAGTAAAATTGGTTCTGTGTTAGCATTGATTTTCTATTACCGCTGTGTTTATACTCGAACGAATTTTACAATCGATATTCACCCCCCTCTATCGAAACTTCATGATCCAACAAGTGGTATCAGAGCAGGTACCGCTCTAATTTGGTGCAACCACCAATCAGGCAAAGGAGGGTGTTTTTTAAAGAAAAATTAGATATTGTTCGTCTTTAAAATACATCACCATCTCTTCACCATTGTTTAGTATTGACAAAATATTATATTTTCAAAATTTTGAAATAATATTTTTTTTCAAAAATTTTATTAATATTTTAATAATATTTTATTATTTTTTTCAAAAATAGTGAAATATTATTTTTTTTCCAGCACTGCTAATCCAAGACCAAGTATTGGGATTTTTTGTATGTTTCTCTGTGTGCAAGAATAATGCCTCTTCAAGAAGGATGGAATCCCAACGAACCACCACCGTACGATCAACATTTCAACTACTGGAGGCGAAGAATAGAATGTTTCTTAGGAAGTCTAAACTTTGACTATTGGTTGATATTGAGAAAACCTTCTCAGAACTCAAAACTAAACACAAATGTAAGTAAAATTATTTGTAATGTTTTACCTAACAATATTTTATGCAGACTAGAAAAGTACAAAGATGCACATGAGCTTTGGACCCAATTGATTAAACTTCACGAGGAGCCGATGGAGCTCGAGGATCAAGTAAAAATCGAATTTGAACTCGGGTCAGATCCAATCGAAAAGCCTACTGAATTAGGGGTTGCGCTCAAGGTTAGTGATATTTACCAAAATACCCCTACTAATAGTAGTTTAAAAAATATGAGCATTGATTTGGTTATTTCTGAAAATATATGTGAAAATAATGTAGTTGACAATAATTGCAAAAATACCCCTAGGATATTATCTGATAAAACAAATCTAATTAATTTAAAATATTCAAACTTGAACCTAAACAAATCTGAAAACTCAAATGATAGAGATGACAAGGTAAATATTGATGTAGATAAAATTAATAAATTATTTAATAATCTAGACAATATTAATCTAGAAAATCCTATCCAAACCCAAGATAATTTAATTAACAAAAAATTAAATTTTAATGATAAGAATAATCTAATAAATTCCACTAATTATATCAACTTAAAAAATAAAGAAAATATAAGGATAAAATCAAACACTTTGATAAAATCAAAACTAAATTTAACAAAATTAAAATTAAATGTTAAAAATAACATATTAGACAAAGATAATCTGAAAAATTCAAAATTACCAATTAATAAAAGGTTAAAAGATAAACCTTTAAGGAAATATAATTCAAACACTTTAATTAATTCAAATTTAAAAATTAGTAAAAATTTAAACATTAACACTAATCTATTAAATAAAAATAATTCAATTAACTTAATAAAATTAAAAGAAAAATTCAAATATTAAATACATTCTCTTAAAAAAAGATAATTTGATCAATTTAATTAATTCAAATTAAAAACTTGAATCTAAATTACAAATTAAACATTAAATTTTAACCAAAACTTAATTATAATAAACCCAGAACTAAAAATTAAATTAACGGCCAATAATTTAAGGGGAGGCTCTAGAATAGCTGGCACCTCCAAAACTAACCTACCCAATAGGGTAACCCTAACCAATCTACCCGACAGGGTAACCCTAATCAACCTACCTGACAGGTTAACTATGACTAGTTAAAAAGGGTTTAAGTTTAACTTGAAAAATGGTACTGGTGAAATTTTGGATGATAGTACATTAGGGAAGCTTAGTCTATGCATGTCTAGGAAGATATGCCTTCGACCTGGTGCATTTGGCTAAGTGGAACTGACCGAAGCTACCCTTTATGGATCATAACCAGTTAGACCAAGGTTTTGTACTGAGTCTAGTGGATAGAACTATTTGGAAAACCTCGAAGGCATGGTTACTTTAATGATGTCCGAGTGACTCACCATAGCCCAGAAGTTTATCCTGAGAACGCCTATTTGTTGAACCTAAAGCTAAACCTGAATCTAACACAAGTTAAAAACAAATCCTAAAATTTAACCTAATTCATCTCACAAAATTATAGGATTCCCTGATTGAAAACATAGATCGGATGAGATGACTAACAACTTAAAATGAACTGAAATTAATTAAAATTAAATTAATTAAATTTAAATTAAATTAAATTACAATTAAACTTATTTTTTTTTTAACTTAAAAATTTTATTGAACTTAATTCAAAAAAAATATTTTTAAAAATTCTTTTCAAAATCATTTTAAAAATTCCTTAAAAAATTATTTTAAAAACTCTTTTAAAAATCATTTTCTTTTAAAAATTACTTTAATTTTTTTAAAAAATTATTTTAAAAATTCTTAAAAACTATTTTAAAAAATTCTTTAAAAATTATTTTAAAAATTATTTAAAAATTACTTTAAATTTTTAAATTTTTTTTTAAAAAAAATTCTTTAAAAACTATTTTAAAATTTTTTTTAAAATTATTTTAAAAATTCTTTAAAAATTATTTTAAAAATCCTTTAAAAATTATTTTAAAAAATTCTTTAAAAAATATTTTAAAAAAAATACTTTCAAAATTATTTTAAAAGTTCTTTAAAAATTAGTTTAAAAAATCTTTAAAAACTATTTTAAAAATTCTTTAAAAAATATTTTAAAAATTCTTTAAAAAAAAACTATTTAAAATTTTTTTATTATTTTTAACTTAAATTTTTTAACTTAAAAATTAAGTTTTTCTTAAAAATTAGTTTAAAAAGTCATTATAATTCAAAAAGCAAACTTAAAGTTAAAATAAAATAAAATTATATAATAATAAACCCTAAACCCTAAATTCAAATTACATTAAAATATTTGAACTAAATCTAAACCCTAATGACATTATTAACAAATAATTAAAATTTGATTAACTTAAGATCATAAATTTAATAATGGAAGTATGGACTTCAAAATTTAACTGTGATGTAAATTAGATGTGACCTTATATTAAACAGTTAATTTATGCTTAATTTTAATTTAACTCAATAAATCTTAATTTTATTGTTAATCAAAATATAATTAAATCATAATTTATCATTATTAATGATTGATTCAAATTGAACCTTAATTATGTTTAATAACTTTAATAAATTTAACATCGAATTAATGCTAACTTTAAACTAAGTTAATTCTACTTAAAAGGAAGTAAATGAATAGTTAAAATTATAACTAGCACTTTCATTAAATCAACTCAATCAATTAATATGAAATTTAAATTATTTTAATAAGTATTAAATCAAGTAAAATTTAATCGATAAATTATTGATAATGATAAATTGTTATTGAATTAATAACAAGTTATCTTATTTAATCTTAAACCAGAGTTTAAGGACCTGAATCTAAAATTAATTAATTTTAGAATAATTGATTAATTTAACTTAAATAAATAATTATACCAAGTATATAGAGATACTTATGTAAACAAAAAGGTGTTAAGGCTTTGAACATTAAGATACCCAAACCTTAGTGTTAACTTAATAGGGAGAAATAAATTAAGGAGAGTAATAAAGTCAAGGGGAGTATCAAATACAGGGGGAGGAATTAATTAAATATATATTTTTATTTTATTAAAAATAACTTAATTTGACTTTAAAATTTTACGTTTGCCTTTATAAAACTTATAATGTTTTAAACTTGCAAAAAACCTCTTTTTGAAAATTTGATCAATTCTACAAAGCTTATCTTTATATTTTTTATACAAAACTATTTTTCAAAATCATCTTACTAAAGTTGGATTTACTTAAAAAATTACGTTAGGTTCAGGGGGAGAATTAATTGATTTTATACTTATTTTTCTTTTATTCTGAAATTAGTTTTATGAAAATATTTTATTAAAAATATTTTCAATGTGTTTGAAAAATCTAACTTATTTTTGGAAATCTAATTTGATATATCTATTTTTGAAAACTAGCTTTTATAAAACTAAGCTTTTAAATTGGATTTTATAAACTAAGATTTTGGAAATTGAATCTTTTGCAAACTTAGGTTTAATTGGTTTTGAAAATTATATTTTTTTTCAAACCTAGTTTTGAAATTCTGGTTTGAAAACTCATGTGTGAAAAGTGTTTCAAAGTTGAAACTTATTTTGAAAATTTAATTTCTTGAAATTGGAACTTAAATACTTATGTTTGAAAATTACTATCTAAACTTAACTTCCCTAAACATATACTTGAAAATTAGCTTTAAAAAAAAATCTTTGAGTTTGCAAATTCAATTAATTTTGCAAAAAGTACTCAAGAAATACTAAATACTTAGTTATTTTTCAAAACTTAGCTATGTTACAAAAGATAAGAAATAAAAGCTAAATTACTATGTGTTAAAATTTAAACTCCCCCAAATTAACCTGACATCGTTCCTTACATTTTTTTATGTATTCTGTATTTTTGAATGTCTAACTTATGTCCTTGTTTGATGAATGCCAAAGGGGGAGAGATAGGTCGTTAAGTTAGAAAAACAAAATGAAATTAAAAAACTAATTTAAACCTCATGCTAGAACAAAATGTTTAACTTTTTTACTCACATATTTTTACTAACTTAATCAGGTTGTCATTCCATCAAAAAGGGGGAGATTGTTGGTGCGGTTAGCACTAACGGTCCAACTCAAGTTTTGATGAATGCCAAATCGAGTTAAGTTAGGTTTGTTGTGATCTAACACTCTGACCAAGTGTGCAGACGAAATCCAGACAGGTCGACGGGCTGACCAGATGTCTGGCATTAAGTCCAAGTGGGTCGACGGGCTGACTGGACACTTGGTGAGAAGTCCATCTAGGTCGACGGGCTGACCGGAAAGCTGGCGAGAAGTCCAAGCGGGTCGACGGGCTGACCGGACGCTTGGCAAGAAGTCCAGACGGGTCGAAGGGCTGACCGGACGTCTGGCAAGTGAGTAAAGGTAAGTCACTGGAAGGGAGTGACTGTGAGGACGCGTTCCCGGGAAGGGAACATTATGCGTCGATCTGACTTAGATCCATTTTGGATATCTAAGTCGAGATCGTGACTAGATTCCGATCTCGAAAAGACAGAATCTAAGTCATAATATTCTTTGATTAAAATATAAACTGTGCTAACATCTTATTTTGCAGGATATACATATTGTTTGCTTCGGACTAACTCTTTCTTGCAGATAAAGGAGCTTCTGGAGAAAAAGTGGTCCGGGAACCCGGGAGGCAACTTCTTTTGGTATAAATATTTATCTAAAAATAAGAATCACATTGGTCAAATGTCTACATTTATGATAAATGTAGTTGTTCAATTAATTTATATTGTAGATAACATGGTGTGTGGTGTCACACACAGAGCATCATGTTATCAGTACCTTATAAATTATAAACAGTAGCTCACAACCAAGATGGAAAGGAACAAACCATTGGAAGGTCGTAATGTAATTAGGTATTAGTTTATCTTAACTATATAATTACACTAGTACACTTAGAGTGTATTGAGTAGGACCATTAGAGGTCGTTTCTTTTTATACTGACTTTATAAAGGAACAAAGACCTCAGTTATTATGGAAGTGTGTGCTCTTAATCCTAATATAATAACAAGCACATATATTTGATATTTATTTCTTTAATTTATCAATGGGTGAGATTTAGTTCGATAAATCAATAAGCCCGATAAGTTGGAAAATGATATCACTTATAGTGTGTGTTGTTGATTATAGAAGGAAATTGTGTCCTAGTGATCTAGGTTGAGAATGTCCCCAAGAGGAGCTCATAAGGATTGTCATGTTAAACCCTGCAGGTGGACTTAGTCCGACATGATAATAAGGTTGAGTGGTACTACTTTTGGATTAAGATATTAATTAAGTGAGTTGTCAGTAATTCATTTAATTAGTGGACATTCATTATCTTAAACACAGGAAGATTAATACACTCATAATAAGAAGGAGCCCAAAATGTAATTTGGGATTGGTGCGGTAGTTCAATAATAATTCTCTAGTGGAATGAATTATTATTGATAAAATTAAGTTGTGTGTTCGGGGTGAACACGGGATGCTTAATTTTATCGGGAGACCAAAACCAATTCCTCCTCTCGGTCCCTATCATAGCCTCTTAATTATAGAGTACTATACCCACCTATACCCACCTTCTTACCCATCCTATAGGGGCCGACCAAGCTAGCTTGGAGACCAAGCTAGGGCCGGCCATGGGTAGGTTCATGGGTGAATTCATGTGGCTGACCCTAGCTTGAACTCAAACTTAGGTGGCCGACCCTATTAAAATAAAAAGGAATTTTAATTTTAAAATTTTTCTTATGTGGATAACATGATTTAAAAGAGAGTTTAAAATTTAAATCTTTCCTTTTATAAGATTCTACAAAATATTAAGAGAAGAGCTAAATCTCTTTCCTTATTTGTAGATTAAAAGGTTGATTTTAATTTTTGTTAAAACTTTCCTTTTAATCATGTTCATGATTTAAAAGAAAGTTTAAAAAATTAAAAATTCTCTTTTATTAGTTTCTACAAAAGATTAAGAAAAGATTTAATATCTTTCCTTATTTGTAGATTGAAAGGAGACTTTAATTTTTAGAGATAACTTTCCTTTTTGAAAATTATTCACATGTTTAAAAGAAAGACTTTAATTTATAAAATTTTCTTTTTATTAGCCAATCATGAAGGGATTAAAATTATTGGAGAAATTTTTATAAATTTCTAGAAACAAATCAGGAAGTTTTAATTTATGTTTTAATTAAAACTCTTCATGTTTTGAGGAAAGAGGTGGCCGACCATTGCAATTGAATAAAAGAAAATTATTTTAATTAAAATAAATTTTCTTTTTCATGGAAAAGGAATTAAGGAAATTTTTATTTAAATTTCCTTATTTGCCAAGACCAAGGATTATAAAAGAGGGGGTAGAGGTGCCTTCATGGTGAACGACTCTATTCTATTTTCTCCCTCTTTTCTTCCTTGGTGTGGCCGGCCCTTCCCCTTTTCTCTCTTCCTCTTGTGTGGCCGAAGTCCTTTATCTCTTGGAGCTTGGAGGAGGTGGCCGGAACTAGCTTGAGGAAGAAGGAGAGAAAGCTTGTGTCCCTTGGAGCTTGGTTGGTGAAAAAAGTTCTTCATCCTTTAGAAGATATACTTGGTCAAAACTTGAAGGAAGGAAGAAAAAGGTGTCTTGGTGGTCCTCGTCTCGGAAGATCGTTGCCAACACAACATCCAAGATTAGAAGAGGAATACGGTAGAAGATCAAGAGGTCATTATCTACTAAGTAAGGTATAACTAATATTGTTTTCCGCATCCTGTTAGTTTTATCTCCGTGTAAAAATACCAAATACAAGAGGCATGTGATTCTAGTATTTCGAATTAGTTTTCAATGTTGTGTTCTTTTATTTTTCTTTTCCTTGTGATTTGATTGTTCCTTTTGGTTGAACTAAAGTTATTTAAGGAAATTAAATATTAGCTTTCCTTAAAAGGCTTTGTCTAGGCGGTGGTGGTTGTTCCCATATCCAAGAAGGCCATGTGCCTTGCCATGCAGTCCTGGAAGTCAATTTTGAAAATTAATATTTAATGGAATTAATAACCTAGGTGATTTGGATCGAACGTGTTAAGTTCCGCAAGAGATCCAAGTCTAATCCTAAAAGAACAAATAAATTAAACTTAGGATCAAACGTGTTAAGTTCTGCAGGCAATCCGAGTTTAATTTAAAAGAACACATGGTAGCTAGGAAAAGGTTTAGACCTTTGTACAAAATTTTTGTACAGTGGAACCATTAGGTTTTCCGAGTAGCAACCATCAATTGGTATCAGAGCTAGGGTTTTGCCTCTGTGTATTTGGTATTAGTTTAATTATGCACATGTCATACATAATTTAGGTAGGATAATAGTAGGATGTGCTAACTTTGTGATGCAGGATCCAACTATTATGGCTTATAGATATTGTGTGTGTGATTGGACCCTTGGACATGTCAAGGGCATTTTATTGTGTGTGCATGATTGTATTATAAAATAAGCAGGAGTTGTATTTAGTTTTATTAGGATTTTATTTTTGATCTAGATACATGTACATTCCTTCGAGGAATATAGGATCGAAAAATGTAAAATTTTATTTATGTCGCGGATCGAATCTTGCAAGGCGTGGAACCTTTTGAGGATCAGATGTGCAGCGAAACAAGGAGTAAGATGGATGCGACAACTAGACCCGGTGGCGGTGGCCAAAGATGACAGCAGCTAGGGTTAGCGACACACGGAGGACGGCAATAGATAAAAGCCACAATCATTGAAAATTAGTTTTTCTATTTATTGTTTTTTATGCTGTGTTGTGTGTGCTTGTTAGTATGCATGTTAAGTAGGCTAGCATAGTCAAAATTCCTCACTTTAAATAACTAAGTGGGAGAGGGATTTATTTTTAATAAATTCCACGGTCTCCATTACTGGTTTATATATGATGCAACAAGCTTGCGCGTTGGCTCTGAGTGCCTTCCTCCATATCGGATGAGCTTGTTTGCGGATCACTAGATTAAACTTCCATTTTGGATAACTATAGGAAGTTAATTAAGAGCGTGTGATCTTCCCCATTGGAAGGGGCACAATCTTATTAATGGACTTAGTGTCAAGTAATGGTATACACTTAGGCACGTCTAATAGTATCCTCTCCATCGGAGTCACTGCTATTATTTGTGTGACCGAAGAAAACCAACTATTAATTTGTCAAATAAATAGGCTGACAAGATAATAAAATTAAAAACTCCTCTTAAAAATGTTTGATTTTGTATACGTCCACACTATCGTGGCATACAAAATTCACGATGTTTGAGGTAATTTTATTTTGTCATAAAGATTTATTGACAAGATAATTAATGGGTAAAACCCTCCTCTTACAAATGTTTAAATTTTGTATACATCCACACTACGTGGCATGCAAAATTTACAGTGTTTGAGGTGTTGGTAAATTTAAATAATATTGTTTAAGGAATCAATGTTATTTTAAATTCAAAAGTTTTGACCAAATATTTGATCAAAGACAGATCAACTATTAATTTTATTCGTCATAAAGTAAAGTTGACGAGATAATAAAATTAATAGATAAAATCTCCTCTTTGTTTTTGTATACGTCCACACTATCGTGACATACAAAATTCATGGGGATTTAAGGAATTGATCTTGACCAAATATTTTTGTGATTCTTAGGATTTAAAATGTTTGTAAATTCCCTAGTTATAGAAAAGACTTAGTAGTCCCCATTGTTATGATTGGAAATAGGACTTAGACATTAAGGTAAACTGTCTTCTTAGAACTACGAACAATATAGGTGTATTTAATTCATTAAGTTGAAACATGTTTAGTGGTGTTATTTACCAGAACCTGGAGTGTAGATGCAGATGCAATTAATCATGTCCGCAATTCATTGCAAGGTTCCAGGAAACCCGACAACTAAATGAAAATAAAAACACCGTCTTTATGGGCACTGCTGTAAAAGTGGCAGCTATTGCAGTAGGAGATGTTTATCCTTTGATAAAGAATAAAATATGGACTTTAAGTAATTGTCTTTACGTACCAAGTTTAGAAAGAACTAGTTTTCAGTTTCTAAACTATTCAAAGAACTTGATATTCTGCCTCTTTCAAAGTTGTTATTAAGAAAAAGAGGGAAGTTATCTATTCTGGTACGTTGGTTGGCAATTTATAAATCCAATAACTCCCACGATGCAACAAATGGAAATTAGTAACACATCTTCTAATTTTAAGAGAAAGCAACCTTCTGAAATGAACCATTTATATCTTTGGCATCTAAGGCTAGGTTATATTAACTTGAGTAGGGTTCATTGGTAGCCGATGAACTTTTGGGTTCATTAGTAGAGGAAATCTTTCCAACCTGTGAGTCTTACTTGGAAGGAAAAATAACCAAGAAGCTTTTAAGTCTAAGCGGTATGGAGCCAAAGATATGTTGGAATTGGTTCATTCTGATTTGTGTGATCCTATGACTATCCAGACAAGAGGTAGTATCAAATATTTCATCTATTTTATAGATAACTATTCAAGATACAAATACATTTACTTAATGTGCCGCAAGACTAAGTGCTTTGATTAGTTCAAAGAGTACAAGGCTGATGTGAAGAAACGTTAAAGTAAAAGTATCAAGTCACTATGGTAAGATCGTAGTGGCAAGTACCTCTTGGGACAATTTAGGAGTTACTTATCAAAAGTAGGGATTCAATCCCAACTAACTGCACCTGGTACACCCCAACAGAATGGTGTAGTAGAAAGAAGGTATATGACTCTTATAGAAATAATTAGATTGATGATGAGTTATTCAGAAAATTACCAAGTTCATTTTAAGGATATACTCTGAGAAAGAAAGTGAACATAGTACCTTTCAAAGTCAGAACTCTCTACTCATATAGAATAGGTGTAAGCCTATTTTGAAGCATATTCGGATTCGGGTAGTCCAGCACATATGTTGAAGAGAGACAATGATAAGTTGGATAGGAATTCACTTGTTTGTGGGTTATCCTAGAGAAACAAAAGTAGGTTTATAGTCTTAAAAATCAGAAGGTCATTGTTAGCATCAATGACTAATTTTTAGAAGAGGACTATATAATGAACCACAAGCCCATAAGTAAATTTGTTCTTAATAAAGGACACGTCTAATCTAGTACCAACTGTACAAGATGAAATATCACAAGAAACTGCAACACGTATCACAATTGATACACAATTATAGACAGTGCCTAATCGTAGTGGGAGGGTTGTCAAACAACCTAAAAGATTCATGTTTTGGGAGAGTCTTTTAGACTTGATCCCAAATGAACATGAGCCTGATCCCGGACATATGATGAAACACTCCAAGATAAAGATGCAGCATCTTGACAAAGAGTAATGAATAACAGAATTAGAGTATATGTATTCTAATAAAATCTGGAAGCTTGTAGAACCACCAGATGGTGTAAAAGCCATTGGGTGTAAAAAGGTCTATAATAGGAAAAGAGGGATAGACAAGAAGGTAGAAACTTTCAAAGCAAGGCTTGTTGAAAAACGAAACCTTTTCACCGGTAGCCATGCTTAAGTCTATCCGGATTCTTTTATCTATTTGGCAAGTGGATGTCAAGACAGCATTCCTTAATGAAAGTCTTGAAGAAAGCATCCATATAAAGCAACCAGAAGGGTTCATTGCAAAGGGCAAAGAGCATCTTGTGTGCAAGCTCAATCAGTCTATGGACTGAGGCAAAGCTTCAAGGTCTTGGAACATCCGGTTCATCAAAGTAATCCAGACCTATGGATTTATTTAGTAACCAAATAAGTCTTGTGTATATAAAAAGTGTGATGGAAACGTGGTGGTACTTCTTGTACTATACGTAGATAACATTTTTGATAGTTGGAAACAATATCAAAGTGTTATCAGAAGTAAAAGTATGGTTGTCCAAACAATTCGATAGAAAGGACTTGGGAGAATGTATATATTCTTGGGATCAAAGTAATAAGGGATCGTAAGAAAAGAATATTTTTCTTATCCCAAGCTTCATATATCGAAAAAATCCTTGCTCATTTTAAGCACGCAAAACTCCAAGAAAGGTTTCTTATCTTTTTAGCATGGAGTAACTTTATCTAAAGAGATGTCTCTGTAGACATCAAAGTAGATAGAGGAAATGAAGGCAGTTCTTTATGCTTCGGCTGTCGGAAGCCTAATGTATGTTATGCACGAGATCAGAAATCTGTTTTGCCAAGGGCATAGTTAGCAGATATCAAAGTAACCCTAGACAAGGACATTGGACTACAGTAAAGCATATATTGAAGTACCTTAGAGGCACTAGAGATTATATGCTAGCTTACAAGGCAGTTAATTTGGTCCCTGTGGGTTGCACGGATTTTGACTTCCAATCGGATAGGGACAATAGTAAGTCAACCTCGGGGTTTTGTGTTTATTTTAGGAGGTAAAGTCATAACTATGGAAGAGTGATAAGCATAGGTGCTTTTCGGACTCCACCATAGAAGCTGAGTATATGGCAGCCTCTGAGGTAGCCATAGAAGCTGTATGGCTCAGATACTTCAAGATAGACTTAGACATGATTTCTGGTTTACCCAAAAAATTATTATAATAATAGTGGTGCAGTAGCAAACTCGAAGAAACCATAAGTCTATAAGGCAAGTAAACATAATAGAGCGCAAGTACCACACAATACGAGAAATCGTATAAACAAGGAGAAGTTGTAGCCGCCTAGATTGCATCAGGTGATGACCTATAGATCCTTTCACTAAGGTCCTTAAGGCAAGAACTTTTGATGGGCATGTTGAAGGGTTGGGATTCAGATGTATGGCAGCAGATATGGCAGCTTAGTCTTTTAGTATAAGTGGGAGATTGTTAGGATGTATACTAAAAGACTAGCTTTTGGTATAAACATTTATCTAGAAATAAGAATCACATTGGTCAAATGTCTACATTTATGATAAATATAGTTGTTCAATTAATTTATATTGTAGATAACATGGTGTATGGTGTCACACACAGAGGATCATGTTATCAGTACCTTATAAATTATAAACAAAAGCTCACGACCAAGATGGAAAGGAACACACCATTGGAAGGTCGTAGTGTAATTAGGTATTAGTTTATCTTAACTATATAATTATAGTATTACACTTAGAGTGTATTGAGTAGGACCATTAGAGGTCATTTCTTTTTATACTGACTTTATAAAGGAACAAAGACCTCAGTTATTATGGAAGTGTGTGCTCTTAATCCTAATATAATAACAAGCACATATATTTGATATTTATTTCTTTAATTTATCAATGGGTGAGATTTAGTTCGATAAATCAATAAGCCCGATAAGTTGAAAAATGATATCACTTATAGTGTGTGTTGTTGATTATAGAAGGAAACTGTGTCCTAGTGATCTAGGTTGAGAATGCCCCCAAGAGGAGCTCATAAGGATTGTCATGTTAAACCCTGCAGGTGGACTTAGTCCGACATGATAATAAGGTTGAGTGTTACTACTCTTCGATTAAGATATTAATTAAGTGAGTTGTCAGTAATTCATTTAATTAGTGGACATTCATTATCTTAAACACAGGGAGATTAATACACTCATAATAAGAAGGAGCCCAAAATGTAATTTGGAATTGGTGCGGTAATTCAATAATAGTTCTCTAGTGGAATGAATTATTATTGATAAAATTAAGTTGTGTGTTTGGGGTGAACACGGGATGCTTAATTTTATCGGGAGACCAAAACTAATTCCTCCTCTCGGTCCCTATCGTAGCCTCTTAATTATAGAGTACTATACCCACCTATACTCACCTTCTTACCCATGGGCCGACCAAGCTAGCTTGGAGACCAAGCTAGGGCCGGCCATGGGTAAGTTCAAGGGTGAATTCATGTGGCCGGCCCTAACTTGAACTCAAGCTTAGGTGGCTTGCCCTAATAAAATAAAAAGGAATTTTAATTTTAAAAATTTTCTTATGTGGATAACATGATTTAAAAAGAGTTTAAAATTTAAATCTTTCCTTTTATAAGATTCTACAAAAAATTAAGAGAAGAGTTAAATCTCTTTCCTTATTTGTAGATTAAAAGGTTGATTTTAATTTTGGTTAAAACTTTCCTTTTAATCATGTTCATGATTTAAAAGAAAGTTTAAAAAATTAAAAATTCTCTTTTATTAGTTTCTACAAAAGATTAAGAAAAGATTTAATATCTTTCCTTATTTGTAGATTGAAAGGAGACTTTAATTTTTAGAGATAACTTTCCTTTTTGAAATTTATCCACATGTTTAAAAGAAAGATTTTAATTTATAAAATTTCCTTTTTATTAACCAATCATGAAGGGATTAAAATTATTGGAGAAATTTTTATAAATTTCTGGAAACAAATTAGGAAGTTTTAATTTATGTTTTAATTAAAACTCTCCTTGTTTTGAGAAAAGAGGTGGCCGACCATTGCAATTGAAAAAAGAAAATTGTTTTAATTAAAATAATTTTTCTTTTTCATGGCAAAGGAACTAAGGAAATTTTTATTTAAATTTCCTTATTTGCCAAGACCAAGGATTATAAAAGAGGGAGTAGAGGTGCCTTCATGGTGAACGACTCTATTCTAGTTTCTCCCTCTTTTCTTCCTTGGTGTGGCCGGCCCTTCCCCTTTTCTCTCTTCCTCTTGTGTGGCCAAAGTCCTTTATCTCTTGGAGCTTGGAGGAGGTGGCCGAATCTAGCTTGAGGAAGAAGGAGAGAAAGCTTGTGTCCCTTGGAGCTTGGTTGGTGAAAAAAGTTCTTCATCCTTTAGAAGATATGCTTGGCCGAAACTTGAAGGAAGGAAGAAGAAGGTGCCTTGGTGGTCCTCGTCTCGGAAGATCGTTGCCCACACAACGTCCGAGATTAGAAGAGGAATACGGTAGAAGATCAAGAGGTCATTATCTACTAAGTAAGGTGATCCTGTCTGAGAAGCTGGACAAAACGGAGAGCCGGGAGAAAAAATCCACTGCTGATGAAGAATAATACCTGTGGAATACCGATCCGAGAAACCCAAAGTGGATCTAGGAGAATGAAGTCACAGGGTGCCCTCCTTGCGTGAAGATCTAGTGACGAGAGAGAAACCCGACTTAAGAAAACCAAGATCTGGAGCTTCCAAGGCTTCCTGCGCACAAGAGACCAACCAACACTATCGTCAGTGACCTAAGACCGGGGTGGGAATCCCTGGCTAGGCCCTCCGACGCTCAAGTTAGTGATCTCTCTCAGTGTGGAAGAAGGAAGAGGAAGAAGATGAATAGTAGTTGAAAACTAGAATTATGTATGTGAGCACCAATGTGAACTTACCTCGCCAACGGAGAGGATTCCCCCTTTTATACCACTTCATATAACCTCCGTAGTCATGATGTGGACCCCGGTTTGTTAGAGTTTGTTATGAGATGACGTAAGCCATGTACTTGCACAAAATAGCTTTTAAGGAATCTTCTTTGGACCCCAGATGTACCTTCTTTGTCGCCTAGTGCCTGTAGAAAAGTCTAGAAACATTCTTCCCGCCAAATTAGCAAACCTGTTATACAATCACATACTACAGATATCTTCATTAAGCTATTAATAAATATTCTTAAGATATTTATTCTCGCCCTGTCTTATAAGCTATATAGAGATATATTTATCATCCATACTTGCCTACTTTGTTCTTATTATGTTACAGACAGCCCGATATTATGTTATGATTTGTATTGAACAGTATTGAACCTAAGTTATGTCCGGGCTGATTATTGCTATTGTTCAATATAGATCCTAATCGCCCAGTAATATACTATAAATTCTGTAAAGTCCTGCATCTTTTCATTCCCGGGCGATCATATACACTCAACTAATACTAGTCTATGTCCAGATGTGCTAACTCAAACAATCCTGGTTTATCTATCTTAAGGTATTATCCCGACCAATATTGGCCTATCTTTCTTAATATATTATCCCGACCGATATTGGTCTATCTTTGTTAAGGTAGTATCTCGACCAATATTGGTCTATCTTTCTTAAGGTATTATCTCTACCAATATTGGCCTATCTTTCTTAAGGTATTATCTCGACCGATATTGGCCTATCTTTCTTAAGGTATTATCTCGATCGATATTGGCTATCTTTCTTAAGGTATTATCCCGACCAATATTGACCTATCTTTCTTAAGGTATTATCTCGACCGATATTGGCCTATCTTTCTTAATATATTATCTCGACCAATATTGGCCTATCTTTCTTAAGGTATTATCTCGACCGATATTGACCTATCTTTCTTAATTCTGCTATCTCCTTTCCCTTTTTCTCCAGGGACCCACTAAACCTAACCCATATCACTAGCCTTCCTTTTAAGTCTAGTCGAAGGAGGTGTAACCGACTGACTAGACACAAGTTTATTTTTATTTCTATGCCTGTCTTTACCCGTGACTCTGCCACCTTCCGTCCCCTCTAGTTCTTCCTCTGTTGCTCTCATTTCTACTACTTCCTTCTCCTCTATTCCTTATTCTTCTTCCCGGCCTCCTTCACCTTCTGTCTCCACACCTTTATTTAGACAAGCAGTGGGTATACCCTCTCAATTGGGACAAGACTCAGATCCTTCTAGTTACAGTCTTCTACAGCTACAAGGCCTGTTGGCTAAATCTTGGCTATATAGCCAAGAGCAATTGAGGGGCATTAATATGTCAAACCGTATAAACAACCATAGTCGTCAAGTCGTGGCCGTAAGTTTTTCTTGTTATATATTGTTAGCTTCTTATCACTCCCGCTAAGTGCATTATTATTTTGTTTAGTTCCTTGCCTCAGGTCTTCTTTTAGACCAGCTGCTCATCGCTCTAGAAAGGGATAATAGTAAATTAAGGGCCCAAATAGAAACTTTGAAAGCTATTCTTCCTCCTTCCCACATTGATCTCCCTCAATTACGAGAAAAATAGCCTTACAGAATCAACAATTGGGAGTTCTGAAGAAAGAACTGTAGCATCGACACCAATTATTATAAAACAAAGAGCTTGAGAGGAAAACCTTGGAGTTACAAGTGGATCGGTTAAACTCCAACCTCCAGGTGGAAACTACTTTGATGGACAAAGTTATTTCAGATGTTTCTCATAAAAACATTGTTTTAGAGAAAGTAGAGAGGCTTCATAATATTTTTCTTTCTGAGCAGGTTCAAGATTTATCATCAAAAGAATTTGCTCTTCTACAAGAGCAAGAACAAAGAAATGTTCAGGATGCAGAGATATTCTCACTCCAAAAAGAACTAGAACAACTTAAATTGGAAGGAGACATTTTCAAAGATGAAAATACTAAACTACAAGCTGAATATCAGAGTTAGAAGGAGCATGAGGAAGGTCGATGGGAGGACAAGCGTTTAGCCTATCTGAGGTCTTCGAAGTTTAATGATGAATATGTCCGCCGTATAATAGGGACTTTAAATCAATCCGTGACAAGGGGTATTCAACAATTAAGGGAAGGTGGTTATCTATCTTGAGAACTCTCCTCTCTATTTATAAACCGTCACAGACTTAATCAGGAATTGCCCGAAAACTTGACAAGCAATTTGGAGTAAGCATGATTATGTATTCATAAAAGACTTGTAATTAAATACTTGCATTTTTGTAAAAATTTGTACTTACCTGCTTTCCTGACCTTTGTTATCTTACTACTGCTTCCTTTGAGATGTTTGTGAGAATAAGTACTATCTTGTTCAAGAATTCTTTCTTATTTCTCGAAGTTAGGCACTGTTTTGATAAAACTCCTCCATTTGTGGTATCTTAATTGATCATATGATTTTGAACAATAAGACTTTCCATAAACTCCTTGAGCTTCAATCAGGCATGACTATATATATATATAAATATAAGATTCCATCCATATTCCAGAAGGGCGTATAATCCCGAGCAACTTTATGTGAAAAATTCCCTAGGATTTATGCACTCTGGTGGGGAGTATAACCTCGAGCGATTTTAGATAAAGAACTCCATATGATTATAACTTCTGATCGGGTATGTGATCCTGAGCAGTAATATATAAGTAAATCATACGAATCTCATAAGACTATGAATTCTGACTGGGAGTATAATTTTGAATGATTATACTTAAAGAATTCCATATGATTGTAACTTCTGATCAAGTGTTTGATCCGGGAGCATAATTTTGAATGATTATATATAAAGAACTCCATATGATTGTAACTTCTGATCAAGTGTTTGATCCGGGAGCATAATTTTGAATGATTATATATAAAGAACTCCATATGATTGCAACTTCTGATCAAGTGCTTGATCCTGAGCAGTAATATATAAGGAAATCATAAGAATCTCATAAGACTATGAATTCTGACCGGGAGTATAATTTTGAATGATTATATATAAAGAACTTCATATGATTGCAACTTCTGATCAAGTGCTTGATCCTGAGCAGTAATATATAAGGAAATCATAAGAATCTCATAAGACTATGAATTCTAACCGGGAGTATAATTTTGAATGATTATATATAAAGAACTCCATATGATTGCAACTTTTGATCAAGTGCTTGATCCTGAGCAGTAATATATAAGGAAATCATAAGAATCTCATAAGACTATGAATTCTAACCGGGAGTATAATTTTGAAAGAATTCCCATAGAATTTTGAAAGAATTCCCACAGAATTTTGAATCCTGGTCAGGAGTGTAATTCTAAGTGGCAAAGAAATCCAGATGCCTTTGAATTTCGATCGGGCGTGTGATCCTGAGTGATTCGGGTCCACAAATTATTGTGCTTATCAATCTCGCATGATTTTACTTATAATAGTTTAAAGTCTTCGGTTCCTCCCATGAAGACCCGTCCAAGTTACTTCATGAGATTTCCCGATCGACTATGCTTTTATGATAGTTTAAAGTCTCCGGTTCCTCCCATGAAGACCCGTTCGAATTACTTCATGAGATTTCCCGATCGACTATGCTTTTATGATAGTTTAAAGTCTCCGGTTTCTCCCATGAAGACCCGTTTGAGTTACTTCATGAGATTTCCCGATCGACTAAGATTTTATGATAGTTTAAAGTCTCTGGTTCCTCCCATGAAAATCCGTCCGAGTTACTTCATGAGATTTCTTGATCGACTATGCTTTTATGATAGTTTAAAGTCTCCGGTTCCTCCCATGAAGACCTATCCGAGTTACTTCATGAGATTTCCCGATCGACTAAGCTTTTATGATAGTTTAAAGTCTCCAGTTCCTCCCATGAAGACCCGTCCGAGTTACTTCATGAGATTTCTCGATCGACTATGCTTTTATGATAGTTTAAAGTCTCCGGTTCCTCCCATGAAGACCCGTCCGAGTTACTTCATGAGATTTCCCGATCGACTATGCTTTTATGATAGTTTAAAGTCTCCGGTTCCTCCCATGAAGACCCGTCCAAGTTACTTCATGAGATTTCCCGATCGACTATGCTTTTATGATAGTTTAAAATCTCCGGTTCCTCCAATGAAGACCCGTCCGAGTTACTTCATGAGATTTCCCGATCGACTAAGCTTTTATGATAGTTTAAAGTCTCCGGTTCCTCCCATGAAGACCCGTCCGAGTTATTTCATGAGATTTCCTGATCGACTATTATTTGAGGGAAACTAAAATACTTGCACCAACCTTGTGATGTTTTTTACGTCTTTGAGAATCCTTAAGGAAGCCTGGTCGGTTTCTACTTAAAGCCCCCAATTGATAGATACTTGAGTGGATTTTGCTGCCTGGGATATTGTTGTTAATAATAGTTTCGCCTTTGATAACGATCCCTATTTACTTTCTTATTTTTCAAAACAAAATAGTCTTCTGTATGATGGTTGCTGGTCTTGTGATAAGTGCACCATCTTCTTGGTGCTTCTTGCTGCATCTCCACATGCTGTATTGCTTGTGGACGATATTCTGGATGATGATGGGGTGGGTGCATTACTCTAGGTCCTCTTGGTGGAGGAACAGGAGCAGGAGTTTTCTCCTTAATAGGAGCAGGAGAAGAAGTGGTATCTTCTTTTCGGCGTGCAGCCTGAGCTTCTTCGACATTAATAAACTCAGTAGTACGTTCAATTAATAAGTCAAAATTGGCAGGAGGATTTCTCACCAGATATTTAAAGAAATTATTATCATTTAAGCCTTGAGAAAAAGCACTTTACCAATATCTCAATGGTAGCATTGGGCACATCGATGGCTACCTGATTGAATCTTTTAATATAGGCTCTAATAGACTCTTTAGATCCCTGTTTAATTGAAAATAAGCTCCAAGGAGTTTTATGATACCTCTTGTTGTTGGAAAATGATGCAAGAAAACCTTCTTGAAATATTTAAACCTTCAGATAGAATTCCCCGGTAATCTTTTAAACCAGTGTTGAGCTGCTCCTCCGAGTGTTGTAAGGAACATCCGACACTTTAATCCATCAGAAAATTGCTGCAATAATACTACATTCTCAAATTTTAATAGATAATCTTCTGGATCTGTGGTTCCAGAGTATTCACCGATCTGAAGATTTTGATATCTCTTAGGAAGTGGATCGTCTAGTACACTTTGAGAGAACGGAGAAATAACTCTCTCTGGTGAGCTATCACTAGCCACCATCATTTTAGCTCTGCGCTTTTCTTTGTCTGGCGCCTCACCAGAAGATTCTTGGAATAAATGCCTTCGTCCGCCCTGCCCCAAAGGAGTTCGAAGGAAAGCTCGAGGATGCCGCGTTGGAGAAACTACAGCTGGAGGAAAATATGCATGTTCCTCTTCTTTCGGCTCCTTTCCTTTTCGATACTTAGTAGTTGAAATAGCTGGATTATAAGTTGTTGGCAGAGTAGCTCCAGTATGAGCTTGAAGTTGTTGTTGTTGTTGTTGCAAGGCTTTCTGGACATGAGAATTAATGAGGAAATCCAAGTCTTCACGACTAATGGTGAGTAAGTTTGATTTTCTAGTGTCTTCCATCTTGCAGCTTCAGATTCAGGTGAAGTTCCCACAAACGGCGCTAAATTTGATCCTGACTGAGAAGCTGGACAAAACGGAAAGCTGGGAGTAAAACCTAATGCTGATGAAGAATAATACCTGTGGAATACCGATCCGAGAAACCCAAAGTGGATCTGGGAGAATGAAGTCACAAAATGTTCTCCTTATGCAAAGATCCAAAGACAAAAATAATGATTCAATGAAGAAAACCGAGATCTAGAGCTTCCAAGGCTTCTTGCACACAAGAGACCAACTAACACTATCGTCAGTGACCTAAGACTGGGGTGGGAATCCCTGGCTAGGCCCTCCGACGCTCAAGTTAGTGATCTCTCTCAGTGTGGAAGAAGGAAGAGGAAGAAGATGAATAGTAGTTGAAAACTAGAATTATGAATGTGAGCACCAATGTGAACTTATCTCGCTAACGGAGAGGATTCCCCCTTTTATACCACTTCATATAACCTCCGTATTCATGAAGTGTACCCCGGTTTGTTAGAGTTTGTTATGAGATGACGTAAGCCACGTACTTGCACAAAATAGCTTTTAAGGAATCTTCTTTGGACCCCAGATGTACCTTCTTTGTCGCCTAGTGCCTGTAGAAAAGTCTAGAAACATTCTTCCCGCCAAATTAGCAAACCTGTTATACAATCACATACTACAAATATCTTCATTAAGCTATTTATAAATATTCTTAAGATATTTGTTGTCGCCCTGTCTTATAAGCTATATAGAGATATATTTATCGTCCATACTTGCCTACTTTGTTCTTATTATGTTACAGACAACCCGATATTATGTTATGATTTGTATTGAACAGTATTGAACCTAAGTTATGTCCGGGCTGGTTATTGCTATTGTTCAATATAGATCCTAATCGCCCAGTAATATACTATAAATTCTGTAAAGTCCTGCATCTTTTCATTCCTGGGCGATCATATACACTCAACTAATACTAGTCTATGTCCAGATGTGCTAACTCAAACAATCCTGGTTTATCTATCTTAAGGTATTATCCCGACCAATATTGACCTATCTTTCTTAATGTATTATCCCGACCGATATTGGTCTATCTTTGTTAAGGTAGTATCTCGACCAATATTGGCCTATCTTTCTTAAGGTATTATCTCGACCAATATTGGCCTATCTTTCTTAAGGTAGTATCTCGACCAATATTGGTCTATCTTTCTTAAGGTATTATCTCGACCGATATTGGCCTATCTTTCTTAAGGTATTATCTTGATCGATATTGGCCTATCTTTCTTAAGGTATTATCCCGACCAATATTGACCTATCTTTCTTAAGGTATTATCTCGACCGATATTGGCCTATCTTTCTTAATATATTATCTCGACCAATATTGACCTATCTTTCTTAAGGTATTATCTCGACCGATATTGGCCTATCTTTCTTAATTCTGCTATCTCCTTTCCCTTTTTCTCCAGGGACCCACTAAACCTAACCCATATCATAAGGTATAACTAATATTGTTTTCCGCATCATGTTAGTTTTATCTCCATGTAAAAATACCAAATACAAGAGGCATGTGATTCTAGTATTTCGAATTAGTTTTCAATGTTGTGTTCTTTTATTTTTCTTTTCCTTGTGATTTGATTGTTCCTTTTGGTTGAACTAAAGTTATTTAAGGAAATTAAATATTAGCTTTCCTTAAAAGGCTTATTCTAGGCGGTGGTGGTTGTTCCCATATCCAAGAAGGCCATATGCCTTGCCATGCAGTCCTGGAAGACAATTTTGGAAATTAATATTTAATGGAATTAATAACCTAGGTGATTTGGATCGAACGTGTTAAGTTCCGTAGGAGATCCAAGTCTAAACCTAAAAGAACAAATAAATTAAATTTAGGATCAAATGTGTTAAGTTCCGCAGGCGATCCGAGTTTAATTTAAAAGAACACATGGTAGCTAGGAAAAGGTTTAGACCTTTGTACAAAATTTTTGTACAGTGGAACCATTAGGTTTTCCGAGTAGCAACCAACACCAAATGCGCGCTCTCTAATAGAGACTGAGGTAGCGAGTCTCCAGTCCTATGAGGGTAAAGACCTTGGTCTTACCAGGGCCAAGACCTTGGAATTGGTCACCTGGATTTGTTTAACGACAACCTTGGAAGTCGGGTACTAGCCTCTTTAAAAGATTTACTTGTTATCTTTTCTTCTCCAGACCTTGGTCTTTCCTTTACTTATAACTTCTAATAAATTCCTAAAAGGATATAATAGAACACTATATGTATAGATAAATTCTAGAGTTGAATAGAATGAGTTCAATTCTTTCTTTCTTTCTTTATCCTTCTTATACCCACCTTTTGGTAATTTAATAGGAAACCACAACTAAAGCCAAAGTAAATCTGTCCATGCTAAATGAGGTATTAATTAAACAATAAGATCTACTAGCTGGAATTTAAACTTGCTGAAATTGAAGCGTAACACAAATCTAGACTTGCTGAACTTAACATAGACTGTTCATGCTCATAATTTGAGCTCACATGCTTCAATTAAGGGATTAACAAGGAGAAACCAAACTGGAATGCTGAAACTATAACAGGAAAAGCCTAATCTGCAAGCCTAATCTGCTGCTTTTGTTCATTGAAGAACAAATCTGAAATGCTATAAATGCATGCTGTCCATGCTTGTAAGAATAGCAGAAAATAGATACTGATATGCTAAAAGGCAGGGCTGCTCATGCTACTAAATCGATGACAAGGGCTAAATCTGAAATGCTACAAGGTGCAGTTCGTACTTGTGAAATGCTCAGAACTAACAAGGTAAATCTGAAACTGTAAACAACTAAAGGCTGAAAACTAAATCTGCATGCTTAAAACTTATGACGGAAATATCTAAAACAGTAATTAAACTAAAGGCAAAACTGGAATGTTAAATCAAGGAATCTGGAACACATGTTAGAGTAGCACTAAAAGCTAACTAAAACTGAAGCTAAATAAAAAGGAACTAATCCCCAACTAAAAGCTAGGGTTCGGATCAAGGAGAAGGATCAAAGTTCATTCACTTGCATAGCACTAACGTTAAGGAACAGAACCAAATCAAGAAGAAGCAACTCCAGCAATAACGAGAAGGAAAGATTCTATCTATAACAAAAGAATCAATCCATAAATTTCCCTAACGATTTAAGGAAACTCCTAACAAACTCTTAGAAACTTATAGGGTTCATGCATGCATCAGAAAAAAAAAGAGGGACAAAGAGATTCAGAGCTATCCTACTGCAGGTGAGGAGCAACTTACCCCTTGTTCTTGCACTTACAACAGAGAAGAGGTCTTAGGGTTTTGGAGAAGCTTCAATCTTGGCGGCTTCTTGGTGTTTCCGAGTTCCCTCGTCGAGGTGGTCACGCACAGGTGAAGACCGACCGAAAAAAGCCTAGCTCCGTTGCCTTTTCCGCCGAAACAGTGAAGTCGCCGCCGCCGTTCGCGAGAGAGGAGGAGAGGGATCGAGAGATTTAGGTCACGGGAAAAACCGAACCTCAACTTATCCCTTAGGTTATTTTCGGTACCCACTATAACTCAATTACCATTTAGTTTGGGTTTTACTAAGAATCCGTGACTGGTCTGTTGGTTTAAATGAACCTCTGCTTAACCCGAGGTTTCTGGTTCAAACTTCAGCTTGGACATTTTTGTCAAAACTTCTTTCGTTTTGTAAAAATATCAAACGACTTCCAAAAATTATGTAAAAATACTCTAAAAATTTTTAAAAATCTCTAGAATATTTTAAAAGCATTTCCAAATATTTTTAAGGACATTTAGAACTCGAAATAGGGAAAGTTGGGTTGTTACAATCCCCCATACCTTATAAAAGTTCGTCCTCGAACTTAGAATAGTTCTGGATATTTCTATCTCATACTGTCCTCATGCTCCCAAGTGACTTCCTCGTGTTTCTGGTTCTACCAGATAACCTTCACTAGTGGCACTTCTTTGTTTCTTAGTTTCTTGACTGCTCTGTCCACTATCTGTGTAGGTCTGCTCTCGTAGCTAAGATCCTCCTGGATCTGTACTGACTGAGGCTGAATCACTTGGCTAGGATCGTGGAGACATTTCTTTGACATGGAGACATGAAATACGTTATGTATTGCCGACATGTCCTGTGGTAAGTCCAGCTTGTAAGCTACTTTCCCAATCCTTTTTGTGATCAGGTAAGGTCCTACATAGCGAGCACTTAATTTACCCTTTTTTCCAAATCTCATCACTCCCTTCATAGGAGCAACCTTGAGAAAGACTGAATCCCCTACTTGGAACTCAAGTGGTCTACGGCGTGTGTCAGCATAACTCTTCTGTCTACTCTGGGCAGTCTCAATTCTCTGTCTGATTTTCTGAATAGCCTGAGTAGTCTCATCTATCAGATATGTCTGAATGCCCAGTTCCACTTCCATTTCTTTTCTTTCACCTGCTTCTTGCCAGCAAATGGGTGATCTGCACTTCCTACCATACAACGCCTCATAGGGTGCCATCTTGATGGTAGCCTGATAACTATTGTTGTAGGCAAATTCAGCTAAGCATAGATACTTGCACCAACTTCCCTTGAAATCTAGTGCATAAGCTTTGAGCATATCTTCTAGAATCTGATTTACTTGCTCTATCTGTCCATCAGTCTGAGGATGGAAGGCTGTGCTGAACTTAAGTTTGGCACCTAATGCATTTTGAACACACTCCCAAAAGTGTGAGGTGAAGCGCCCATCTCTATCAGACACAATAGATTTAGGAATTTAATGAAGTCTGATCACTTCCTTGACGTACAGTTGTGCCAACTACTCTATGGAGTGGGACACTTTGATGGCTAGAAAATGGGCAGACTTGGTCAATCTGTCCACTATTACCCATATTGCATCATATCCATTCGTAGTTCTTGGAAGGCCTGTTATAAAGTCCATGGATATGTCTTCCCACCTCCACTCTGGTATTGGAAGAGGTTGTAATATTCCTCCTGGTCTCTGATGTTCTGCTTTGACTCTCTGGCATGTCAGACAGGTACTGACATATTTAGCTACATCTCTTTTGAGTCCAGACCACCATAACTTCTGTTTCACGTCTTGGTACATCTTGGTAGAACCAGGATGCATGGAGTAAGGTGTACTATGTGCTTCTTCTAAAATTTTCTTTCTCAACTCTTCATCATTGGGAACACAAAGGCGACTCCCCTGATAAAGAACTCCACTGTCTGATACTCGAAACTCTGTATCTCCTTCTTTTTGTATCCCTTGCTTGATCTTCTGGATATCTGGATCTTCACTTTGCTTTCTCTGTATATCCTCAAGCAAGGTTGACTCTAAGGTCAATGCAGAGAGTCATCCATAAATAATTTCCATTCCAAAATCTGACAACTCCTTCTGCAGTGGCAGGGCTAATGATGACAAAGACATTAGGGATGCACTGGATTTCCGGCTTAGTGCATCTGCCACTTTGTTAGCTTTGCCTGGGTGGTAGAGGATTTCATAGTCATAGTCTTTGACCAACTCTAGCCACCTGCGCTATCTCATGTTCAAGTCCTTCTGGGTGAAGAAGTACTTAAGACTCTGATGGTCTATGAAGATTCTGCACTGAACGCCATACAAAGAATGTCGCCAGAGTTTTAGTACAAAAACCAAAGCTGCCAGCTCAAGATCATGAGTGGGATAGTTCTTTTCATAATCTTTGAGTTGTCTGGAAGCATAAGCTATCACTTTTCCTTCTTGCATGAGAACTGTTGGGTTCGTCGGGCCGCGAAAACCGCTTTTTCGCGTCGCGAAAACCCCGAGTAACCCAAAGCCATGGATCTCGTGCAAAGATTCGTAAACAAAACTTTTCGAAAAACCTTTTTCTTGTACGAGTTTGTAAAAACTTTATATCTACACTAAAGTTAAGATCATTACCCTTGATGCGCGCCCCACGCGAATCCCGCTCGTCCAAATGGTGCCGGATCTCAAGACCGTCAAGCGTACGGTCCTCTAGAAGTATCCACACGGACACACTAGATGGAGGTGACCAAAAAAAATCCAAGGTGTGCTAGCACCTATGTGGTTCGGCCAAGGAAGGGGAGAGGGAGAAGAGAGAGCACCCAAGGGAGAAGAAGAGTGAAATCACCACATGAATGAAAAATGAATTCCCATTCATTCACAAAGTGGCCGGCCACTCTAAGAGGTGTAACCTCCACATTAATTCCAATTAATGTGGAGACCATTAAGAGTTGTAACCCCCATGAGTTGGCACTCTAGGATGATGTGGATCAACAACATTGGTCCACATCTTGCCACCTCACTAAATGACATGGTAATAAGTGTAACCTCCTCATTTAATGTGGGTCGGCCACATTAAATGCTATGGAGGCTTGTAACCTCCATGAGGTGGCACACATTGATGATGTGGAGCAATCCTATTGGTCCACATCTTGCCAACTCACTAGTGATGTGGCAAAAAGTCAAGTTAAACATGACTTTTTCTCTTCCTCTCAAATCAAGTCAAACTTGATCAAATCTCTCTCATGGTTGATCTAATCCAACCATATGATTCAAGCCAACTTAATATAATGAATCTAATTCATTAAATTAAGTTGATTTAATGAGTCATAATCTAAATTAGACTCATTGAATACATGAATCAACTTGAGTCCAACTCAATTAGCCCAATTTGGATTACTCTTAATCCAATATGATTCATTAAATGAATCTAATCCTCTTGGTTCATCATATGAACCAAATCTCCATCTAATTGTCCTTAGTGTGTGACCCTATAGGTTCTTGTAACGTTGGCAATGACCTAAACCTATTTAGGAGCATAAGTAATGAGCGGAATCTTGCAACACATCATTACTACCCAAGTTACAAGAATGTCGAGATCCGACATCACCTTGTGACTACTAATTGTGACTCCTCACAATATATGTGACATTGTCCTTCTATCCTAGACATCTAGATTGATCAATATGAGGCATAGACCGTGTCATCCTCTAATTAATCTAAATCTTGAACTCTAAGTAGACTCACTAGATCAAATGAGCTCAACATCTAATGTTGACTCATTTGGGCATGGCCATGCACTTAGTGGTCTCACTCTATCAAGAATACCGATGTCGCTCCCGTCATATGGGAGGGATAGATCCCATCTACATCACTCACATCCCTCTACATAATTCGTTATATACCCAGTAATCGCCTTTATAGTCCACCCAGTTACGGGTGACGTTTGACGAAACTAAAGTACATAACTCCTTATGTAGGGATCCATGGTGACTTCAGGTCTAAGGACTAATAGTCATACTAATAGCCACATGAGAAAGTATATGACACTCATATAACGATCCATGATACTTTCTCATGGCGGGTCATTCAGTATGCATTCTCTAATGCATACCCATGTGTCAGCTTGATATCTCTATATCCATGACTTGTGAGATCAAGTCATCGAGCTGACCTACATGCTAGTCTTATTGTATTAACATTGTCCCTGAATGTTAATACTCGACTAGGAATGATTTAGAGTAGTGTTCCCTATATCATCTCACTATCGATTCAACTAATCGATTGATATAGGTATGAACCTTCTACTCAAGGACGCTATTATACTTAGTCTATTTGGCACTAATACAATTAAGTATAATAACCAAACAAATGCCTTTATTAATATACAAGAATATGATATACATGAGTCCATACAATCATCAGATGATTGGCTCTAGGGCTCTAACTAACAATCTCCCACTAGCACTAGTACCAATCAGTATAGGCTCTAAGGCCTAAAGACCTAGTGTGACCATCATGCTTCCTCTGTGCCAAAGCCTTGGTCAAGGGATCTGCGATGTTAGCCTCTGTAGGTACTCTGTAAATCTTCACATCTCCTCTATCGATAATCCCTCGAATGAGATGGAAGCGCCGTAGTATGTGCTTGGTCCGCTGGTGTGAGCGAGGTTCCTTCGCCTGTGCTATAGCTCCATTGTTGTCACAATAGAGCTCAACTGGGTCAGCGATGCTAGGAACCACCCCAAGTTCAGTGATGAACTTGCGGATCCAAACTGCCTCCTTTGCTGCCTCTGTCGTAGAATCAGCCACTGTGTCCTGCTTCGCACTCTTCCAGCTCACAACACCACCATTTATGCAAAACGCGAACCCTGACTGCGAACGATAATCATCCTAGTCGGTCTGGAAGCTGACATCACTGTAACCCTTTACAGCTAGCTCATCATCGCCTCCATATATCAAGAAATATTCTTTAGTCCTTCTTAAGTACTTAAGAATATTCTTGACCGCTATCCAGTGACTTTCACCTGGATCTGACTGGTATCTGCTCATCATGCTCAAAGCATACGAGACATCAGGTCGAGTACATAGCATAGCGTACATGATCGATCCTATGGCTGAGGCATAAGGGATCTGATCCATGCGGTCTCTCTCCTCTCTAGAAGAGGGACCTTGAGTCTTCGAAAGACTCACGCCATGTGACATCGGCAGAAATCCCTTCTTGGAATTCTGCATGGCAAACCGAAGGAGTACCTTGTCAATGTATGTACTCTGACTTAGGCCAAGCAATCTCTTAGATCTATCTCTATAGATCTGTATCCCTAAAATGCGGGATGCCTCACCTAAGTCCTTCATTGAGAAGCAACTCCCTAGCTAGGTCTTGACAGACTGAAGCATAGAGATGTCCTTCCCAATGAGTAGTATGTCATCCACATACAATATGAGGAAGACAACTATGTCCCCTACAACCTTCTTGTAGACATAAGGCTCATCTTCGTTCTTGATGAAACCAAACTATTTGATCGCATCATCGAATCGAAGATTCCAGCTCCGAGAAGCTTGCTTTAGTCCATAAATAGACCTATGCAGCTTACATACTCTACTAGTATGCTGTGGATCTACAAAACCCTCAGGTTATGTCATGTACACATCCTCGAGTAGGTTTCCATTCAGAAACGCGGTTTTGACATCCATCTGCCATATCTCATAGTCATGGTAGACTGCAATAGCAAGCATGATCCGAATGGACTTAAACATCGCCACTGGTGAAAAGGTTTCATCATAGTCAATACCATGAATTTGCTTGAAACCTTTAGCTACCAAGCGACCCTTATATGTAAGTCCATCCATGTCAGTCTTTCTCTTAAAGACCCACTTGCACCCAATGGGTTTTACCCCTTCGGGTGGATCAACCAAAGTCCATACTTGGTTAGTGTACATGGATTCCATCTAAGATCTCATGGCTTCTAGCCATTTCTCAGAATCTGGTCTCATCACATCTTCTTGATAGGTGGTAGGCTCATCCTCTATGAGCGAAATGTCATCATGGTCAGACAAGAGAAATGAGTATCTCTCAGGCTGACGACGTACCCTATCAGACCTGCGAAGAGGTATGTCTACTTGAACTGTTTGTTGTTCCTCAACTCCTTGTGGAACAACATCATCCACAACACTTTGTGGTTCCAGTTCAATTTCCATCGAGGCATTAGTGCTATTGTTCGCATCTTGAATTTCTTCAAGATCAAACGCGCTCCCACTAGTCTTTCTAGAAACAAAGTCCCTTTCTAGAAAGACCCCAGTCTTTGCCACAACTATCTTGTGCTGACTGGGAATGTAGAAGTAATATCCCTTAGTTTCCTTGGGATATCCAATGAAATAGCACTTGTCAGATTTGGGTCCTAATTTGTCTGAGACTTGACGTCGTACGTAAGCCTCACAGCCCCAAATCCTCATGAAAGACACCTGGGCATCTCTCCCAGTCCATATCCTATATGGTGTCTTTATCACGGCCTTGGATGGAACTCGGTTGAGAATGAAAGCTACCGTGTCTAGAGCATATCCCCATAGATATGTCGGAAGATCTGTGTGACTCATCATAGATCGTACCATATCTAATAAGGTACGATTCCTCCTTTCGGATACACCATTCTACTGTGGTGTTCCAGGAGGAGTGAGTTGAGATAAAATCCCACACTCAGTTAAGTAGTCACGAAACTCATGGCTTAAGTATTCACCACCTCGATCTGATCGAAGTACCTTAATACTCTTGCCAAGCTGGTTCTGTACTTCATTCTTGAATTCTTTGAACTTTTCAAAGGATTCAGATTTATGTGTCATCAGGTACACATAACCGTATCTACTGAAGTCATCAGTAAATGTGATGAAATATCTATAACCGCCTCTAGCAGCAACATTGAAAGGGCCACATACATCACTATGTATGAGTCCTAACAGATCAGTCGCTCTCTCGCTGTGCCCACTAAAGGGAGTCTTGGTCATCTTGCCTCGTAGGCATGACTCGCATATCTCATATGATTCTAAATCAAATGAGTCCAGCAAACCATCCTTATGGAGCTGGGATAAGCGCTTGTCATTTATATGACCTAAGCGACAGTGCCAGAGATAGGTGTGGTTCATATCGTTCGATTTGAACCTCTTAGTACTAACGTTATAGATAGAGCTCTCAAGGTCTAGAATATAGAGTCCGTTCATCAGAGGTGCACTACAATAGAACATATCGTTTAAATAGACAGAACAACATTTGTTCTTTATTATAAACGAGAATCCTTTCTTGTCCAAACAAGAAACTGATATAATGTTCTTAGTCAATGCAGGCACATAACAACAATCGTCTAACTCTAGTATAAGCCCAGAGGGCAGAGATAGAAAATAAGTCCCTACAGCAACAGCAGCAACCCGTGCTCCATTGCCTACTCGTAGGTCTATCTCGCCCTTTGTCAATGCTCTGCTATTTCTCAGTGCTTGTACATTAGTACAAATGTGCGAAGCACATCCGGTATCTAATACCCACGACGAAGAAATAGAGAGGTTGACTTCTATAATATTTATACCTGAAGTAGAAATCTTATTTCTCTTCTTGTTAAGATCTTCCAGGTGTCCTGTGAAGTTCCTCTTCCAGTGCCCTGCTTGTCCTTGATATAGTTGACGAAGATGTGCAACCATATCGTAAGCACCCATCAACTCATGTTACTTCTGAAACTCAGAGTTCATGGTTGCGAGCATTAGACAGGACACATCTAATGCGTCATCTTGATGCTTCTTATAAGCATCCCGGTCAGCTCGCGTGGCAGTGGCAGGAGGAGCCTCCGGAATGGGCTGCTCCAGAACATACAGTTTACGTTCCTGAGTGAGAACTATTCTCAGGTTCCTGTACCAGTTCAGGAAATTTGCTCCGTTGAGCTTGTCCTTCTTAAGGACAGATCGCAGAGAGAAAGTGTTCGTATTCGACGTCATGGATATTCTACAACAGAAATAAATGCAAAAATAAATATCATATTCTTTTAAAATCATTTAATTAGACCTTTAATTAAATGATGCTCCCACTGAATTCTATAATTCTTGTGGGACAAGATCCACATCATACTAACCCTTGAGTTAGCTTTGGCTGATACGCCCAAGGCTTAGTATGATCGGTAGGTAATGATTACCAATTACATCTCTATGCAACTCTTGTTTATAGGATCAAGATCCGCATTTATATTAAAACTCGAGTTAGCTTTGGCTAATACGCCCGAGAGTTAATATAATCGTGATTTTGTCCTACCTTTCCAACTATTGGAAGAATGCTTATAGTTGACTCGATCCAACCGAGTAACTAGGAATACTCAATCTAATTGAGTTTGTATTCACCCATGCGTTGATAGGCGGGACCAAGGTTGTCCCTCCGTACCCTACCAAGATAATATGTATTGCTCTGCTTTGGTAGATTCAACAATACATGTGATCGAGGTAGTGATAGGTATCACGGCACGGTTAGGCATTTAGAGTTGGTTCGATCTAGATCTAATCTAATCGAGAAGGATGCATCTTGTGCACGACTTAGATCTAATCTAATCGCAAGGGTGCATCATGTGCACGACTTAGATCTAATCTAATCGTATACACTAATTAATTAATTAATTATTAAACATGCATCAGATACATAACAATTAATTAATTAATCTATTTGTGATTTAGTCATGGCCCTACTACGATCTTCTCAAGCCAATGAGAAGATCGAATGGTCAACCTAGGGTCAACAGCTTCTTCAAGCTCCTCCCTTTGACCACCTTGTGTTGCTCGTGCCCGCCTCGGAACTCCGTCTCGTGTGGACCCTCCACCGCTCCAATTTGTACATTACAATTTGAAACTCGAGTTACATTCGAGTCTAAATCTAATTTACAACCAGAATAAGAGAAAGGCACGACGCGCAGGCCGTGGAAAAAAATAAAATACAGCACACACAATCATATGACGGCACGCAGGCCCTATTATGAATTACAACAAAAATCCAATCTTATTGGATATTTTGGGCCATGACTATCATAAATTAATATATAATTCAAAATTATATATTTTTCATAATTTTCTATAATTTTAAAAATAATTTTTACAATTTTTATGAGTAAAATTTCCCGGCGGTCCCGTTTAGCGGTTTCGGGCGCAATCGCGGAACGGATCCCCTTGCGGGGCCCAGGGGCAGCGCCCCTACCCGCGATCTAACCATTGCGAGGGTTCCTTTGCGATCCAACAGCGCCTAAACCCGCTGTCCCAAAATGATTTGGGTCGAGACATTGCCGTTTCGGAAAAATCTTCCGGGCGGGTTCGTTTTTAGCGATTTCGGGTGCAATCGCGGAGCAAATTCCCTTGCGGGGCTAGGGGCAATGCCCCTACCCACGATCTAACCATCGTGAGTTGCTCCTTTGCGATCTAATGGCACCCGACCCCGCTGTCCCAAAAGGATTTGGGGCAAAACGAAGTCGTTTAAAAGAAAACTTTCCGGTAGCCGAAGTCTACAAGTGCCGAGACACTTGTGCTTCGCTTCTACGGAAAAATTAATCATAAAAACTCTAAAAACTCAATTTTTACAGAAAATCACAGAAGGTATATTTTTCATAAAAATACAAACGAACTCGTACAAGTCCTTGCACGTGGCTCTGATACCACTGTTGGGTTCGTCGGGCCGCGAAAACCCCGAGTAACCCAAAGCCATGGATCTCGTGCAAAGATTCGTAAACAAAACTTTTCGAAAAACCTTTTTCTTGTACGAGTTTGTAAAAACTTTAGATCTACACTAAAGTTAAGATCATTACCCTTGATGCGCGCCCCACGCGAATCCCGCTCGTCCAAATGGTGCCGGATCTCAAGACCGTCAAGCGTACGGTCCTCTAGAAGTATCCACACGGACACACTAGATGGAGGTGACCAAAAAAACCAAGGTGTGCTAGCACCTATGTGGTTCGGCAAAGGAAGGGGAGAGGGAGAAGAGAGAGCACCCAAGGGAGAAGAAGAGTGAAATCACCACATGAATGAAAAATGAATTCCCATTCATTCACAAAGTGGCGGGCCACTCTAGGAGGTGTAACCTCCACATTAATTCCAATTAATGTGGAGACCATTAAGAGTTGTAACTCCCATGAGGTGGCACTCTAGGATGATGTGGATCAACACCATTGGTCAACATCTTGCCACCTCACTAAATGACATGGCAATAAGTGTAACCTCCTCATTTAATGTGGGTCGGCCACATTAAATGCTATGGAGGCTTGTAACCTCCATGAGGTGGCACACATTGATGATGTGGAGCAATCCTATTGGTCCACATCTTGCCAACTCACTAGTGATGTGGCAAAAAGTCAAGTTAAACATGACTTTTTCTCTTCCTCTCAAATCAAGTCAAACTTGATCAAATCTCTCTCATGGTTGATCTAATCCAACCATATGATTCAAGCCAACTTAATATAATGAATCTAATTCATTAAATTAAGTTGATTTAATGAGTCATAATCTAAATTAGACTCATTGAATACATGAATCAACTTGAGTCCAACTCAATTAGCCCAATTTGGATTACTCTTAATCCAATATGATTCATCAAATGAATCTAATCCTCTTGGTTCATCATATGAACCAAATCTCCATCTAATTGTCCTTAGTGTGTGACCCTATAGGTTCTTGTAACGTTGGCAATGCCCTAAACCTATTTAGGAGCATAAGTAATGAGCGGTATCTAGCAACACATCATTACTACCCAAGTTACAAGAATGTCGAGATCCGACATCACCTTGTGACTACTAATTGTGACTCCTCACAATATATGTGACATTGTCCTTCTATCCTAGACATCTAGATTGATCAATATGAAGCATAGACCGTGTCATCCTCTAATCAATCTAAATCTTGAACTCCAAGTAGACTCACTAGATCAAATGAGCTCAACATCTAATGTTGACTCATTTGGGCATGGCCATGCACTTAGTGGTCTCACTCTATCAAGAATACCGATGTCGCTCCCGTCATATGGGAGGGATAGATCCCATCTACATCACTCACATCCCTCTACATAATTCGTTATATACCTAGTAATCGCCTTTATAGTTCACCCAGTTACGGGTGACGTTTGACGAAACCAAAGTACATAACTCCTTATGTAGGGATCCATGGTGACTTCAGGTCTAAGGACTAATAGTCATACTAATAGCCACATGAGAAAGTATATGACACTCATATAACGATCCATGATACTTTCTCATGGCGGGTCATTCAGTATGCATTCTCTAATGCATACCCATGTGTCAGCTTGATATCTCTATATCCATGACTTGTGAGATCAAGTCATCGAGCTGACCTACATGCTAGTCTTATTGTATTAACATTGTCCCTGAATGTTAATACTCGACTAGGAATGATTTAGAGTAGTGTTCCCTATATCATCTCACTATCGATTCAACTAATCGATTGATATAGGTATGAACCTTCTTCTCAAGGACGCTATTATACTTAGTCTATTTGGCACTAATACAAATAAGTATAATAACCAAACAAATGCCTTTATTAATATACAAGAATATGATATACATGAGTCCATACAATCATCAGATGATTGGCTCTAGGGCTCTAACTAACAAGAACAGCTCCAAGACCCATCTTGGAGGCATCACTGTAGATGTCAAAACTCTTGTCACTAGCTGAAACAGTCAGAATGGGAGCACTGGTCAGTCTCTTCTTCAGCTCTTGGAAACTCTGCTCATATTTATCTGACCACTCAAACTTTTTATTCTTCCTGGTTAAGGTCGTTAGTGGAGAGGCTATCCTGGAAAAGTCCTCCACGAATTTCCTGTAGTACCCAGCTAAACCAAGGAAGCTTTTGATCTCCCTGACATTCTTGGGTCTACTCCAGTTGTTGACCGCTTCTATTTTGGCTGGATCCACTTGGATACCTTCTTTAGAAATGATGTGACCTAGAAACGCCACCTGATCTAACCAGAACTCGCACTTTGAGAACTTAGCATAAAGTTATCTTTGTTGTAGGATCTGCAGGACTATTCTCAAGTGCGTGTCATGCTCCTCTGGGGTTCTGGAATAGACTAGAATGTCGTCGATAAACACGATGACAAATTTATCAAGGTATTCTCTAAACACTCTGTTCATTAAGTCCATGAAGACCGCTGGTGCATTAGTCACACCAAAAGGCATGACTACGAACTCATAGTGTCCGTATTTAGTCCTGAAAGCCGTTCTGGGTATATTACTTTCCTTCACTTTCAACTGATGGTACCTAGAGCGTAGGTCTATCTTGGAGAACACTGTTGCCCCTCTCAACTGATCAAATAAGTCGTCGATTCTGGGCAGTGGATACTTATTCTTGATGGTCACTTGATTCAGAGCCCTATAATCTATGCACATCCGCATAGATCCGTCCTTCTTCTTGACAAACAACACAGGAGCTCCCCATGGTGAATGACTAGGGCGGATGAAGCCTTTGTCAAGCAGCTCCTGAAGTTGTTCTTGTAACTCTTTCAACGCTGCTGGAGACATACGGTATGGAGCTTTTGAAATTCGACCGGTACTAGGAACCAATTCAATCTTAAACTCCACTTCTCTATTGGGAGGTAGTCCAGGTAGCTCCTCTGGGAATACCTCTAGATACTCACAGACTACCCAAACTTCCTCCTGCTTGGGTCTTTCTTGTTCTTCTGTACTCACAATGAATGCAAGAAAACCAGTACACCCTTTAGCTAACATCTGGTGAGCTGTGAGGGAAGAGAGGAATTTTTGGGTCTTCCTCTTTGGCACTCCTGTGAATTCAAAGGATCGTTCACCTTCTGGACTAAAGATCACTTTCCTTCTACGGCAGTCCACTGAAGCACTGTACTTGCTGAGGAAATCCATACCAAAAATGATATCGAAATCCTGCATGGTGAGGACTACCAGATCAACATATAACTCTCGGTCTGAAATTCTGACTGGTACAACCCGAAGCCACTGGTTAGATTCCATGACTTCCCCAGAAGGTAGGGTCGTCAGGAACTTGGAGTTCATACTCTCGGTAGGCACCTGTAGTTTGTTGGCAAAGGGTATCGATACAAAAGAATGGGTCGCCCCAGTATCAAATAGTGTAGTAGCTAAATGCTGAAAAATAACTACTTGACCTGTTACGACCGTGGAGGCACTAGCAGCTTCTTCTTTGGTGAGGGAGAATACTCTGGCGCTGTCAAAGGCTGGGACTGGTGGAGCTTCCAACCTTCCCTGACTGATATAGGGTCCCTCTAGTGCTGCTTCCATGTGATATAACTGTGCAGGCTTGCCTCCATATTGCACTGGCTGTGGTTGAGGTGCTTTAAGCTTGTTAGGACATTCCTTAGCCATGTGTCCTTCCTGGCCATAGGAATAACATCCAGTCTTACCCAAAAGACAGGCTCCTGGATGCATTCTCCCACATTTGGGACAAGGAGGGAACTTGGTCTGCTTGTTTGCTGGTCCTCCCTTCTGGTTACTTCCTGAGTTCCACTGCTTTCTTTTGCTACCCTTGCCTTTCCAGTTCTGTTTACTTGACTGGGATTTCTGGCTCCCCACTATCTTGTCCTCTATCTTCACTGGCTTGTGCTGCGTTCGTTGTGCTTTGATGTCGTTCAGGTAGTGCTCAGCAATTAATGCCCTACTGATCAACTCTTCACCAGTCTGGGGTCGGTGAGCTCCACTGCTCACATTCAGTGCTATCTGTGGTCTCAGCATTCTGAGCATCAGTCTGACTCGCTCCTTCTCTGTACTTACCAGCTCTGGGCAGAGACGAGCTAGTATGTTGAACTTCTAGGCTGCTTCTTCCACTGGCAGGTCACCTTGTTTGAACTCTATAAATTCCTCATAGTGCTTGTTAGTGATCTGTAGGTGAAAGAACTCTTCATAAAACTCTGACTGAAAATCAGCCTAGCTCATCTGATCAGCTGCCCTCTTGGTCTTTATCCTCTCCCACCACATACGAGCATCCCCTGATAGGCAGAAAGAGGCGCACTTGACCTTCTCAAGTTCTGGCCAGTCAAGAAGCTCCATTGTGCTCTCCAGTGTTTTGAACCAAGATTAGGCATCCCAGGGCTCAGTCGTGCCTGAGAAGCTCTCTGGTTTCAGTTTCAACCACTGTATGAGGTAAGCTTCTGGTCTCTGAGGTGCTGTGACGACTCCCAGGGCAGCTGGTGGAACTTCAGTTACCACTGGAGTCTCCGCAGTGACAGCTGGGGGAGGGGGAGGAACTGATTGCTGATTTACCATCAGATTGACAATCACTTGGTGCTGCTCTGCTACTTGTTTCTGGAGTTGAGCAACAACTTTAGAGAGATTGGGCTCAGTTGAGCCTGGGCCTTCGTTCTCCTGAACCTGGTCCTCAGTACGAGCAGTACGGGGACACCCTCTTCTTGCCATCTAATTATGTAAAGAAAAAGGCTTGATATCTTCTCTATCCTTTCTAAACAAACATATGTATGAATAAAGAGAAAATAAAACTTCTATCTTACTAAAGCGCATATAAGCAATTACTTTCTACTGCAAATAATAAAGAAAGCATAAAAGGAAAACTTAAATACTTTCTTACTTGAAGGCGGCAAGGATGATGCTGATGTGTGTGTGATGTTGGAGAATGGGAACTGCTCTGATACCAACTGTAGTGACCACCCTTCTTACGACTCTCTAAAGGTGACCACTACTTAACTACTATAGATTCTAAAACAACTAGTGTAGTAAGTTGTACTAAATGTTTCTAAAAAACTAAAAATTTCGGCAGAGTATCTGCTGTTCAGCGGACTAAAATCCAATACATACATCACATGCAGTTATAACATAACTATACTAACAGAAACATATCAAAACTATAACTCAAGAAAGCATCAAAGTACTAACTTACTAACAATTACATCATAGCATGCAATCTAGAACCAAAGATAATCTCAAGGACCTAGAATAAATAATACAGCCTCAAATGTTTTCACCAAAACTCAAAATAACTTAATAGTGTTCCCAGATCTCTCCCATAGTCCCAGACATCACACGCCCCTCACGCATCTCCTTGTCGCCTTCCTTCGTATACTTTAGCTTTCCCTTTATCTGCAATAGGAGGAAATGCAAACTATAAGCAAAAAGCTTAGTGAGCGCTATCTAACTCACAGAAACTCGATATGCACGTATATACATAAAAACATGCTAAAACTGAATGCTTAAGAAGGAAGCTACTCATGCTATACAAGAATAAAAAATGATATCAAACTAGAAGTAAGACTAATCATGCTCACTAAACTCATAAGGAAAACAAATGAGAACTGATACTGCATGTTTAGAATTAAAAGAACTACACTTCCTAATCCTAAACATATATAAAGCTTGTTTCATTTGTCCCAAAACTTATGGTCTTATACTTATAGTCTTACACTTATAAATTATTATTTAATTTCATTTCTCTTTATCTTTTCTTGTCTTTTCTTGGGCCCAGGCTTAGTACCAAATGCGCGCTCTCTAATAGAGACTGAGGTAGCGAGCCTCCAGTCCTATGAGGGTAAAGACCTTGGTCTTACCAGGGCCAAGACCTTGGAATTGGTCACCTGGATTCGTTTAACGACAACCTTGGAAGTCGGGTACTAGCCTCTTTAAAAGATTTACTTGTTATCTTTTCTTCTCCAGACCTTGGTCTTTCCTTTACTTATAACTTCTAATAAATTCCTAAAAGGATTTAATAGAACACTATATGTACATATAAATTCTAGAGTTGCATAGAACGAGTTCAATTCTTTCTTTCTTTCTTTATCCTTCTTATACCCACCTTTTGGTAATTTAATAGGAAACCACAACTAAAGCCAAAGTAAATCTGTCCATGCTAAATGAGGTAGTAATGAAACAATAAGATCTACTAGCTGGAATTTAAACTTGTTGAAATTGAAGCGTAACACAAATCTAGACTTGCTGAACTTAACATAGACTGTTCATGCTCATAATTTGAGCTCACATGCTTCAATTAAGAGATTAACAAGGAGAAACCAAACTGGAATGCTGAAACTATAACAGGAAAAGCCTAATCTGCTGCTTTTGTTCATTGAAGAACAAATCTGAAATGCTATAAATGCATGCTGTCCATGCTTGTAAGAATAGCAGAAAATAGATACTGATATGCTAAAAGGCAGGGTTGCTCATGCTACTAAATCGACGACAAGGGCTAAATTTGAAATGCTACAAGGTGCAGTTCGTACTTGTGAAATGCTCAGAACTAGCAAGGTAAATCTGAAACTGTAAACAACTAAAGGCTGAAAACTAAATCTGCATGCTTAAAACTTATAACGGAAAGATCTAAAACAACAATTAAACTAAAGGCGAAATTGGAATGCTAAATCAAGGAATCTGGAACACATGTTAGAGTAGCACTAAAAGCTAACTAAAACTGAAGCTAAATAAAAAGGAACTAATCCCCAACTAAAAGCTAGGGTTCGGATCAAGGAGAAGGATCAAAGTTCATTCACTTTCATAGCGCTAACGGTAAGGAACCGAACCGAATCAAGAAGAAGCAACTCCAGCAATAACGAGAAGGAACGATTCTAGCTATAACAAAAGAATCAATACATAAATTTCCCTAACGATTTAAGGAAACTCCTAACAAACTCTTAGAAACTTCTAGGGTTCATGCATGCATCGAAAACAAAAAGAGGGACAAAGAGATTCAGAGCTATCCTACTGCAGGTGAGGAGCAACTTACCCCTTGTTCTTGCACTTACAACCAAGAAGAGGTCCTAGGGTTTCGGAGAAGCTTCAATCTCGGCGGCTTCTTGGTGTTTCCGAGTTCCCTCGTCGAGGTGGTCACGCACGGGTGAAGATCGGCCGGAAAAAGCCTAGCTCCGTCGCCTTTTCCGCCGAAACAGTGAAGTCGCCGCCGCCTTTCGCGAGAGAGGAGGAGAGGGATCGAGAGATTTAGGTCACGGGGAAAACCGAACCTCAACTTATCCCTTAGGCTATTTTCGGTACCCACTATAACTCAATTACCATTTGGTTCGGGTTTTACTAAGAATCCGAGACTGGTCTGTTGGTTTAAACGAACCTTTGCTTGACCCGAGGTTTCCGGTTCAAATCTCGGCTTGGACATTTTTGTCAAAACTTTTTTCGTTTTGTAAAAATATCAAACGACTTCCAAAAATTATATAAAAATACTCTAAAAATTTATAAAAATCTCTAGAATATTTTAAAAGCATTTCCAAATATTTTTAAGGACATATAGAACTCGAAATAGGGAAAGTTGGGTTGTTACAGTTAGCATTTCATTGTTTTATTTCACGTCAATGACAACTTCACAACTCCATCGAAACTTCACCAACATGAGTATCTTTATCTAAAGAGATGTCTCCGAAGACATCAAAAGAAATAGAAGAAATGAAGGCAGTTCCTTATGCTTCAGCTGTAGGAAGCCTAATGTATGTTATGTTATGCACGAGACCGGATATCTATTTTACCGTTGGCATGGTTAGCAGATATCAAAGTAATCCAGGATAGGGACATTGGACTGCTGTAAATCATATATTAAAGTATCTAAGAAGGACTAGAGATTATATGCTAGTTTACCAAACAGATGATTTGCTCCCTATGAGTTACACGGATTCTGACTTCCAATCAAATAGGGACAATAGTAAGTCTACCTCAGGTTATATGTTTACTTTAGGAGGTGGAGCCATAGTATGAAGGAGTATTAAGCAGAAATGTGTTTCAGATTCAACCATGGAAGCTAAATATGTGGCAACCTCTGAGGCAGCCAAAGAAGCTGTATGGCTCAGGAATTTTTTAATGGACTTAGATGTGATTCCTGGTTTGCACAAATCATCACAATTTATTGTGATAATAGTGGTGTAGTAGCAAACTCGAAGGAACCATGAGCTCATAAGGCAAGTAAACACATTGAGCGCAAGTACCACCTGATACGAGACATCGTAAAGTGAAGAGAAATTGTTGTCGCCAAGATTGCATCAGCAGATAACCTGGCAGATCCTTTCACTAAGGCCCTTCCAGCGAAAGCTTTTAATCGACATGTTGAGAGCATGAGAATCAGATGTATGGTAGCATATATGGCAGCATAGTCTTTTAGTATAAGTGGAAGATTGTTAGTGTATACTAAAAGTCTAGCTTTTTGTAAACATTTATTTTGAAATAAGTATCACATTGGTCAAATGTGTACATTTATGCTAAATGTAGTTATCCATTTAATTTATATTGTAGATAACATGGTGTGAGGAGACACACAGAAGATCATATTATCAGTTCCTTATAAATTATAAATAGTAGCTCACAACCAAGATGGAATGAGATAAACCATTGGAATGGTTATAGTATAATTTGGTATTAGTTTATCTTAACTATACAATTACACTAGTACACTATGAGTGTATTGAGCAGGACTATTTGAGGTAGTTTCTTTTTATACTGACTATATAAAAGAATAAAACCTCTGTTATTATGGAAGTGCGTACTCTTAATCATGATATAATAACAAGCACATATATTTAATATTTATTTCTTTAATTTATCAAAGGGTGTGAGTCCAACTTCTTACCCATCTTGAAGTGGCCAACAAAGCCTAACTAGGAGCCCAAGCTAGGGCCGACCAAACCATACCAAGATGGGAGGTAAGTTGTGGCCGGCCTAGCTTGGAGCCCAAGCAAGGGTGGCCGGCCACATTGAAAGAGGGAGTTTTAAATTTTGAAATCTTTCCTATTGTGGCTGCCATGATTTTAATAGTGAGTTTTAAAAATTTTAAATCTTTCCTTTTATAGCCTTCTACAAAGGATTAAGAGAAAGGCTTTTAATCTTTCTTTATTTGTAGTTTAAAAGGAAGATATTTTAATTTTTGATAAAACTTTCCTTTTTTGTAATCATCCACATGTTTTAAAAGAGAGGTTTTAGTTTCTAAAATTTTTATTTTATAATCAACCATGAAGGGATTTAAAAAGTGAAATTTTTTAATTAAAATTTCTTACTGGAAACAAATAAGGAAGTTTTAATTTTATGTTTAAAACTTTCCTTATTTGGAGCACAAGGGTGTGACCGACCATGAAAAGTATAAAATGATGTTTTAATTTTTTTGTTTTAAAACTTTCCTTTTTAGTCATAGGCAAGGAAAATAAGGAAGTTTTAATTATGTTTAAAACTTTCCTTTTTTGCCAAGACCAATGAATATAAAAGAGAAGGAGGGGATGCCTCACCCGAGAACACATCTTCTAATCCTCTTCTTTTATTCCTTGTGGCCGACCCTTCCTCTTCTCCTATTCTTCTTCTTTGTGGCCGGCGGCATCAACTTCTTGGAGAGACTTTGGTGGCCGGATTTTTTCTTGGAGAAGAAGAAGAGAAAGGAGGCATTGTTTCCTAGCATTTCTTGGAGATTGGTTGGTGGCCGAAACTTGGGAGCAAGAAGAAAAGGCTTAGGTGGATTAATTTCATCTTGGTAGATCGTCGCTCACACGATGTCCAAGAGAAGGAGAGGAATACAATAGAAGATCAAGAGGTCTATAAGCTACAAAAGGTATAACTAGCACGTATACTTAATATTTATTTCTTTAATTTATCAAAGGGCGAGATTTAGTTCGTTAAATCAATAGGTCCGATAAGTTGGGAAATGATATTATTTATATGGTGTATTGTTGATTATAGAATGAAACTGTGTCCTAGTGATCGAGGTTGATGATGCCCCCTTGAGGAGCTCATAAGAATTGTCTTGTAAACCCTGCAGGTGGACTTAGTCCGACATGACAATAAGATTGAGTGGTACTACTCTTGGAGATAAATATTAATTAAGTGAGTTGTTAGTAACTCATTTAATTAGTGGGCATTCGATATCTTAAACACAGGGAGACTAACACACTCATGATAAGAAGGAGCCCATATTGTAATGTGGGATTGGTGCGGTAGTGCAATAATAACTCTTTAGTGGTATGAGTTATTATTGATGAACTTGAGTTGGGTGTTCGAGGCGAACATGGGAAGCTCAAGCTCATCGGGAGACCAAAACCAATTCCTCCTCTCGGTCCTGTTGTAGCCTCTTATTTATAAAGCTTTTTATCCTCCCAAAGCCCTGCCTCTTACACAAGCTTAGGGGTCGGCCAAGCCAAGCTTGAAGACCAAGCTTAGTGACCGGCCAAGCCAATCTTGGAGCCTAAGACTAGGGCCGACCAAGCCAAGCTTGAAGACCAAGCTTAGTGACCGGCCAAGCCAAGCTTGGAGCCTAAGACTAGGGCCGACCAAGCCATGCTTGATGACCAAGCATGGGGTCGACCATGAAAAGAAGAGAAAAGGAGATTTTATTAAAAATAAAATTTTTGCTAAAATCTTTCCTTTTATAGCCATTCATGAAGGGATTTAAAAGAGAAATTTTATTTTTAAAATTTCCTTTTATAAACATCCACATGGTTTTAAAAGTGAGTTTTAAATTTTTAAAATCTTTCCTTTTATAGATTTCTACAAAGGATTAAAGAGATATTTTAATTTTGTTAAAATCTTTCCTTATTTGTAGTTGTCTATAATATTTAAAAGAGAGATTTTAATTTTGATAAAACTGTTGTGTTTTTCAGGTCGCGAAAACCGCTTTTTCGCGTCGCGGAAACCCCGTGTAACGACCCACCTTCTGGGTACTAGGCTGTAAGGTCGATCGCTACAGTTAGCTATGCTATACTGCGCGGAAAGCTGGCTAATTAAAATTTTACTCTACTAAGGACGGATACAACTGATAAGAAAGGTCTAAAGACCTTCTTTGCTGGTGTACACATGCTAAGGAGGGGAAACTGAACATCCCAACTGAGCTAGGGACTAGAAACTAAACTTCCCAACTACCTACAGACCTGCCGATCGATCCACAGATCGATCGGAGCTGCGGTCACTCTGTTCCCAACTGGATCGGTCGACAGACCGATCCAGGTGTGGCTGGATCTGACGCTCTCCTGGAACGCTGCTGTATCGTGCTGGATCGGTCGGCTGACCGATCCAGGAGGATACAGTAGCATACTGTATCTATCTGGATCGGTCGGCTGACCGATCCAGTGGCACTGCTCAGGCCCTGATCGGTCTGGAGACCGATCAGAGTTCTGATTTCGCCCGGGAACTCTGATTTCAGCACTTTGGCGTGCCAAAACCTCACAAAACAATTCTAACAAGGCTAGGAAACACTCTAACAATGGCAACTAACATTCTCACATCATAAGAGAAGGGTTCTAAGCATAATAGAGTGCATAGCTAACTAATTCATAGTGATTAACAACTAGAGTACAAATAACAAAATACTGTAAAGTTCTGATGCTTAAATAAAACTTGCTAAAATCCCTTAGAATCTTTTATTCCAGTTCCTGCCACACACATCTTGATCTGCATTGACCTCCAGCCTCCGCTACTGGTCCACTTTTCCTTTACCTTTATCTACAGTATAAGGAAAGTAGTATCTATAAGCTAAAAAGTTTAGTAAGAAACCATCTACCTCACAAAACATGCAACGATGCAAATATGATTTTAAATCATGCTGTTTAAAACATATGCTGGGTATACTGAATAAACTAAGCATGGCATGGCATATAAGCATACAATCATGGCATATCTAAAGCTGAACATAAAGTCATCATGCATATTCACAGGGAAAAACTAAGCTGATACTAAGAACTGAGCTACGCTAATACTGATCTACTGCTAGAACTGTACTGAATTCACGAACTAATTTCTAAAAGGTTGAAAACCATATACATATAGTAAGTGAAAATACTAAACATGCTGCTGAGGGGCCCGGCAACTGTACGTGCTATGCGCGCCTCTCTAACTAGACCCGGGGTTGCAAGTCCCGAATTTAGTAGAGCTACTAGGTTATCTAAACCTAGCGACCGACTATGGGAGCCCAGCCCAATGGATATCTAATCCAGTACAGTGCCAACTGAAAAGTAAAATACTGAGTATAGCTAAACTGTTCTAAATTGTTGTTTCTAGGTTATCTGAACCTAGAGCTAGGTTGTCTGAACCTAGAGGCGACTGTGGGAGCCCACCCATTGGACCGTAGTCCCATATAAGCTAGAATAAAACTAATTTACTAATTTAGATGCTTCTAATGCATTCAACTGTGCTAATAAAAATGCCTAAGTTGCATTCTTTTCTAAGCTGGTTCTTTAATCGAACACCTAGTGCGCTTTAACTCCCCTCTCTATCAGGGAGACTACCTTTAGGCACCTAGCAGCACCTAAACCTCCAACTGAAGGAGAAAAGATGTGTCCGGCCCATCTAAAGGTACTCACTAAATCCCTAAACCTGCGAGGAGGGTTAAATACACCCTATGTGTCGAAAACATACGCATATAACTAAACTAATGCACAGGAAATCACAAGGTAGCTATTATACTGCAGGTGTGGGGTTTCTTACCTCCTGTTCATAATTTCTTACGATTCTATTCGCTAGAATTCCGGTGGAGATGATCTTCTCGACGATCCGCTCACGTCTTCGCGTTCCTCTCGCGGAGAAGAACCTTTTTCGTGTTGGAGTCGTCGCCGGAAGATGTTCCCTTGACCCTTGGCTTGGTGCGCCGAGAGGAGGAGGAGGGAAGAAGAGGTGGTCGGCGGAACTAGGTTGGGGAGGAGGAAAGGTCACGAACCAAATAGAAAATAAACCAAACCCCACTTAAATTTTCTATTTATATTAAGTGGTAAAGTTCCGCCCAACTCCAACTTAAATAAAATTGTTTCCCTTTCCTTTCAGCACAACCCTGCTGGGTTCAACTGGTTACTAGCATTATCCCTAAGCCATAGGTCTCGGGTTCAATTCCCGCTAAGGCCGTTTTCGTTTTCTAATTATTTTTGCTACTTCCGCTACTCGGAAAATTCCGGAAAAATATCTAAAAATTCCAGAAAAATCACAGAATAATTCTAATGCAAGTTTGAGAATTTTCGGGCGTTACAATCCCCCATACCTTATAAAAAGTTCGTCCTCGAACTTAGAATAATTCTGGGTACTTCTGTCTCATGCTGACTTCTATCTCCCAAGTTGCCTCTTCTGCTGTGTGACTGTGCCAAACAACCTTGACTAATGGTACTTCCTTGTTCCGCAATTTCTTAACTGCTCGGTCTATTATCTGAATAGGCCGACTATCATAGCTGAGGTCTTCGCGGATCTGTACCGACTGGGGCTCAATCACCTGGGTGGCATCTGGGGTATGCTTCTTCAGCATAGAGACATGAAATACGTTGTGGACAGCTGACATTTCCTGGGGTAGCTCTAGCTCATATGCTACCTTGCCCACTCTTCTGCTGATAAGGTATGGTCCCACATATCTGGGACTTAGCTTGCCCTACTTCCCAAAACGCATTACTCCCTTCATGGGAGCTACTCTGAGGAACACTGAATCCCCAACTGAAAACTCTAAGGGTCTGCGCCGTGTATCAGCATAGCTCTTCTGGCGGCTCTGTGCTGTCTCTATCCTCTGGCGGATCTGCTGTATAGCTGCTGTGGTATCTGCTACTAGATCTATCTGAAGCTCTAGTTCTTTCTGTTCACCACTCTCATACCAGCAGATTGGAGATCTACACCTCCGCCCATAGAGAGCCTCGTAAGGTGCCATGCCGATAGTGGCCTGATAGCTGTTGTTGTATGCAAACTCTGCTAGACTCAGATATTTGCACCAACTTCCTTTGAAGTCTAGGGCACACGCTCGGAGCATATCTTCGAGTACCAGATTTACTCGCTCCGTCTGACCATCTGTCTGAGGATGGAAGGTTGTGTTGAACTTTAACTTCGTGCCCAATGCTGACTGTACACACTCCCAGAAGTGTGATGTAAATCTGTCGTCTCTGTCTAAAATAATGGTACGTGGGACTCCATGAAGTCTGACGATCTCCTGGAGATACAACTGAGCTAGCTTCTCCATGGAGTAGGATATCTTGATAGCTAAAAAGTGGACTGATTTAGTCAACCTATCGACTATTACCCAGATGGCATCAAAACCATTCGTGGTTCTGGGTAATCCCACTATGAAGTCCATAGAGATATCCTCCCACTTCCATTCTAGAATCTATATAGGCTGCAGAACTCCTCCTGGTCGCTGATGTTCTGCCTTGACCCTCTGACAGGTGAGGCAGATGCTAACATATCTGGCGATGTCTCGCTTCATCCCGGGCCACCAAAAACGTTTCTTCAGGTCTTGATACATTTTGGTGGAACCTGGATGCATTATATAGGGAGTCCTGTGAGCCTCATCTAAAATCCGTCTCCGTAGCTCCTCCTGATCTGGAACACAGAGTCTGTCACCAAAATACAACACCCCGCTATCGGACACTCTGAATTCTCTACTTTCTGATTCTGTTAGTCCTTGCTTGATTTTCCGAATTTCAGGGTCCTGATCCTGAGCTGACTGAATATCACCAAGCAAGGTAGACTCTAAGGTCATAGTAGAGAGATGTCCCACTATAAGCTCGAGACCGAAATCTATGATCTCCTTCTGTAGGGGCGGTGACATGGCTGTAACAGATAATAAAGTAGCACTGGATTTTCTGCTGAGTGCGTCTGCTACCTTATTGGTTTTTCCGGGATGGTAGAGGATATCAATATCATAGTCTTTGACCAGCTCTAGCCATCTGCGCTGTCGCATATTCAGATCCTTCTGATGATCTGTATATACTCTACACTGGGCTCCATACAAGTAATGTCTCCAAATCTTGAGAGCGAACACTACTGCTGTAAGCTCAAGGTCATGAGTAGGGTAATTCTTCTCATAATCCTTGAGTTGTCTGGAGGCATAGGCAATCACCTTTCCGTCTTGCATCAGCACTGCTCCTAATCCCAATTTAGAGGCATCACTGTAAATGTCGAAGCTATCTGTATTTCCTGGTAAGGCTAAGATAGGAGCACTGGTCAATCTCCTTTTGAGCTCGCTGAAGCTGTTCTCACAGTCCTCTGTTCTTCCTGGTGAGAGCTGTCAGTGGGGAGGCTATCCTGGAGAAGTCCTCTACAAACTTTCTGTAATAACCTGCTAATCCCAGAAAGCTTCTGATTTCACTGGCATTCTTCGGTCTTTTCCAGTTACTTACTGCTTCTATTTTGCTGGGGTCTACCATGACACCATCCTTTGAGATGATGTGACCCAGGAAGGACACCTGATCAAGCCAGAATTCACATTTCGTGAACTTGGCATATAGCTGATTCTGCTGAAGTGTCTGTAGTACTGTCTTCAGGTGCTCTGCATGTTCTTCCTGAGTTCCTGAGTAGATAAGGATGTCATCGATGAACACGATAACAAACTTATCTAAGTACTCTCTGAATACTCTGTTCATGAGGTCCATGAATGTAGCTGGAGCATTTGTCACGCCAAAAGGCATGACTACGAACTCGTAATGTCCGTATCTGGTCCTGAATGCTGTCTTCGGTATATCACCCTCCTTGACTCTGACTTGGTGATATCCTGATCTGAGGTCAATCTTAGAGAACACTGCTGCTCCCTTTAACTGGTCGAACAGGTCATCTATCCTGGGAAGAGGATACCTGTTCTTGATCGTGACCTGATTCAGTGCTCTGTAGTCTATGCATAGCCGCATGCTTCCATCCTTCTTCTTCACGAACAGTACAGGCGCTCCCCATGGTGAGTGACTAGGGCGTATGAAGCCCTTGTCAAGCAGCTCCTGTAATTGCTCCTGAAGTTCCTTCAGTTCTGCTGGAGCCATACGATAAGGCGCTTTGGAGATAGGATTTGTACCGGGAATGAGCTCTATCTCAAAGTCAATCTCCCTATCTGGTGCTAAGCCTGGTAACTCTTCAGGGAAAACTTCTGGGTAGTCACATACAACTCGGACCCCTGCTAGCTGTTGGTCCTTGTCCTGGCTGGTATTGACTACATATGCTAGGTACCCCGTACATCCCGAATCCATCAACTTCTGTGCCTTCATAGCTGAGAGAAATTTTCTGGCTTTTCTCTTTGGTTCTCCGATGTACTCGAACTGTGCTTCTGCTTCGGGTTGGAACACGACTTTCTGTTTACGACACTCTATGGAAGCACCGTATCTGATCAGGAAATCCATTCCAAGGATGACGTCGTAGTCAGTCATTTCTAGCAGGATCAGATCACAAAAGAGTTTCCTGTCTGCTATAATGACTTGCATGCCCTGAGCCAGTGCGTGGACGCCATAACTTCTCCCGAAGGTAGTGTCGTCAGAAACTGACCACTGAGTACCTCTGGAGCTATTGCTGACTTTGCGGCGAACGCCCTAGCTATATAAGAATGGGTTGCCCCAGTATCAAATAATAAAGTTGCTACTTGCTGAAAAATGCTAAGCTGACCTGTAACAACTGTCGAGGCATTGGCTACGTCCTCTCTGGTGAGTGAGTAGATCCTCGCATTCGCCATAGCTGGAGGGGCTTCTAATCTGCCCTGGCTGATAAGTGGACCTGATATAACTGAGCTGGCTGGCCTGCATGCTGAATCTGTTGTGGCTGAGGAAGACCGGTCTTGTTCGGGCACTGCTTTGCCATGTGCCCTTCTTGTCCACATTCAAAACATCCTCGTGTGCCCTTGCGACAAACCCCTGGGTGGAATTTCCCACAAGTAGCACACTTTGGATAACTAGGTCGCTTGTTAGATGGTCCTTCTTTTGGGTCACTTCCTGATCTGCACTTGCTGTTGGAGTTCCCTTTCCAGTTAGAGCTGTGGCCTTGCTGTTTTTGAGTGTGAGAGTTTCCTTGGCCTTTGGACTCTGAGGAGGCTTGCTTTTGCTGCTTTATGTTATTCTGGTAATGCTCTGTGGTCAAGGCACTGCTCACTAACTCCTCTGTGGTTTGTGGCCTATGTATGCCACCAGCCACGTTCACTGCTATCTCTGGCCTCAGCATCTTGAGCATCAACCGGATTCGTTCCTTCTCTGTGCTGACTAGCTCTGGGCATAGACGAGCCAACCAGTTGAATTTCTTCACAGCTTCCTCAACTGAAAGGTTGCCCTGACGAAACTCAGTGAACTCGTCGTAGTGGCGGTTTGTAACCCGTATGTGAAAGAACTCCTCGAAGAATTCTTTCTCGAAGTCAGCCCATTACATCTGGTTCACTGGGTGCTTCGTTCTGATTCTTTCCCACCACATGCATGCGTCTCCTGTCAGGCAGAAGGAGGCACACTTCACCTTCTCGTGTTCTGGCCAGTCCAGAAGCTCCATCGTGCTCTCCAGTGTTTTGAACCAGGCTTGTGCATCCCATGGTTCACTAGTGCCTGAGAAGTTCTCTGGCTTGACTCGCTGCCACTGGATCAGATAGGCTTCCTTTCTTGGCTCAGCTGTTGGGACTGCTGGTGCTGGTGCTGGTGCTGGTACTGTAGGCTGAGCTGGTGGAACCTCTAAGACCACTAGAGTCGTCAAATTCGGTTCCGGGGTGACTGTGGGGGTATTCTGCTGATTAGCCTTTAAGGTGGCTATTTCCTGTTGCTGTTCAGCTAGCTGCTGCTGTAACTGAGCCACTAATGCTGTAAGGTCTGGGGGAGGCACTGAACTGCCTGCCTCTTGCTGGGGCTCAGTAGCTAATGCCCTTCTAGCTGGGCGTCCCCGTGCCATTTCTAAAAACATAGAGAACGTAACATAACTAATGTAATCCTAGTTATATAACTACTGATGTCATGTTTAAAAGCTATCACATACTAACAAGCAGTAGGCATACAAACATGAACTGTAATAACAAAACAAGGAGCATAAATAAAGTAGAGGTATTCTTACTTGGAAGCTGCAGCTTCAATGCTGATGTGTGTGTAGGAAGTATGGAACACTGCTCTTATACCACTCTGTAACGACCCACCTTCTGGGTACTAGGCTGTAAGGTCGATCGCTACAGTTATGTTATGCAATACTACGCGGAAAGCTGGCTAATTAAAATTTTACTCTACTAAGGACGGATACAACTGATAAGAAAGGTCTAAAGACCTTCTTTGCTGGTGTACACATGCTAAGGAGGGGAAACTGAACATCCCAACTGAGCTAGCGACTAGAAACTAAACTTCCCAACTACCTACATGTAACGCCCGAAAATTCTCAAACTTGCATTAGAATTATTCTACGATTTTTTCTGGAATTTCTAAATATTTTTCCGGAATTTTCCGAGTAACGGAAGTAGCAAAAATAAATATAAGCGTAAAACGGCCTAGGCGGGGATTGAACCCGAGACCTATGGTTTAGTGGACAAGGCTAGTAACCAGTGGACCCAGCAGGGCTGTGCTGAAAGGAAAGGGGAACAATCCTAGTTAAGTGGGATTTGGGCGGAAGTTATCACTAAGTATAAATAGGAAACTTAAGTTGGGTTTGGGTGAATTTGGTTCGGCAACCATCTCCTCATAAACCCTCACCGTGACCTATCCCTCTCCCAAAAACCTGCACCGCCGCCCACACCTCTCGCTCCTCCTCTCTCGGCGCCCAAGCCCCAAGGGCTCTCGGATCACTTTCCGGCGACGACTCCAACACGAAAAGGGTTCTTCTCCGCGAGAGGAACGCGAAGACGTGAGCGGATCGTCGAGAGGACCATCTCCACCGGAGTTTTAGCGAATAGAATCGTAAGAAATTACGATTAGGAGGTAAGAAACCCCTCACCTGCGGTATAATAGCTTCCGTTTGAGTTTTTATGCTTTAGTTAGGATGTATACAGTTTTTTTATCGATATCTAAGGTGTATTTAACTCTCTTTTCATATTAGGGTCTTAGTTGAACACCTTTAGATGGGCCGGGCATGTCTTCCCTCTTCAGATAGGAGGTTAGATGTTGTCGGGTGCCTAGAGGTGGTCTCCCTAATAGAGAGGAGAGTTAGGGCACGCTAGGTGTTCGATAAAATAGCTAGTTTAGTAAAAATGCACCCTAGGCATCTTTAACAGCTCAGTTAGATACATTAGAAGTATCTATTCAGTATACTCAGTTTATTACAGCTTATATGGATTAGATATCCAATGGGTGGGCTCCCATAGTCGCCTCTAGGTTCAGATAACCTAGTTCTAGGTCCAGATAACCTAGTTTCAGCAAAACAGTATTAGCTACTTCAGTATTTTACTTTCAGTTGGCACTGTACTGGATTAGATATCCATTGGGCTGGGCTCCCATAGTCGGTCCCTAGGTTTAGATAACCTAGCTAGGTTTAGATAACCTAGTTAACCCTACTAAATTCGGGACTTGCAAACCCGGGTCTAGTTAGGGATGCGCGCATAGCAAGTACAGTTGCCAGGGCCCTACAGCAGCATGTTTAGTATTTTCACTTACTATGTATTAGTTTTCAAAACTCAAAAATCAGTTATACCAGTTGAGTTTGATTGCAGCTTCAGTTTAGTCTAGCTTAGCTCAGCATTATGCTTCAGTGTAATTTTCCATGTTAGCTCTTTGTTCAGCTTATGTTATGCCATGCTTGTATGATACTATGCCATGCCATGCTTGCATATTTAGTATGTTTTCCAAAAGCATGTTTTAAAAGCATATTTGCATCGTATGCATGATTTCGTGAGGTAGATGGTTTCTTACTAAGTTTTTTAGCTTACAGATACTATTTTCCTTATACTGCAGATACAGGTAAAAGGAAAATGGACTAGCAGAGGAGGCTGGAGGACAATGCGAAGATGGTGTGTGTGTGTGGAACTGGAATCAAAGGTCCTTAGGGGACTTAGCAGGATGAACATTAGACTCTTTAGCATGTTTACCTTAGCACTTTACAGTTTATAGTTTAATACTTTCATCTTTATGCACCTTTAGTTTTGGAACGTACTAAACTATGAAGGAATGAGTTAGATTGTTAGTAGTCATTATGGGAATGCTTGTTAATGCATGTTAGAAGTAGCTTCAATTGATTTAGAACTGCTGTGTGAGGTTTTGGCATGCCAAAGTCTTGAAATCGAACTTAGGGTGAAATCGAGACTGATCGGTCTCGACCGATCGAGTCTGGCTTCTCTTGGATCGGTCGGCCACCGATCCGAATCTGATATGCTATTAGTATCCTCTGGATCGGTCCACCGACCGATCCAGGTGATACGATAGCGATCCGTGTATTCAGTGCACGGATCGGTCGGTGGCCGATCCAGACATACTGGATCGGCCTCACGACCGATCCATCACGGACAATAGCGAACCAGATTCTGCGGGTTCTGGATCGGTCACCGACCGATCCAGATACTGATCGATCTGCCGACCGATCCGGCCTCTCTGGATCGGTCCCCGGACCGATCCAGCCAGTGTTCGCGTGGGGGGTCAATGGATCGTTCCACGGACCGATCCAAAGCTCCAATTTTGCCTCCTCAGCCTAGCTATGATTATCTGGAAGGTAGTGGGACATGAAATCTCACTCTCACAGAGTTAACAGAGGCAACTACAATAGTTTAGTAAAATTTTATTTTCCCAGTTTCCGCATTAGTATAGTAATTTCAGTAGCAAAGCGTAGCGGTCCGGCTCACAGCTTAGAAGGTGGTTACAGAGTGGTATCAGAGCCGTGTTCCATACTTCCTACACACACATCAGCATTGTACCTGCAGCTTCCAAGTAAGAATACCTCTACTCTCTATATGTTCCTTGCTTTCTTATTTCAGTTCATGTTTATATATATCTGAAGCATGCTAGTATATGATAGTTTTTAGACATGATATCAGTAGTTGTGAAACTATGAATGCTTTAGTTATGTATGTTCTCTATGTCATTAGAAATGGCACGAGGACGCCCAGCTAAGCGGGCACCAGCTACTGAGCCCCAGCAGGAGGCAGGCAGTTCAGTGCCCCCTCCAGATCTTACAGCGTTGGTGGCTCAGTTACAGCAGCAGCTAGCAGCATACTCCTACCGTCACCCCGGAACCGAACTTAGCAACCCCAGCATTTATAGAGGTTCCACCAGTTCAGCCAACAGCACCAATACCAGCACCAGTAGTCCCAGCAGCTGAGCTAAGGAAAGAAGCTTACCTAATCCAGTGGCAGAGAGTTAAGCCCGAGAATTTCTCAGGCACTAGCGAACCATGGGATGCTCAAGCATGGTTCAAAACACTGGAGAGGATAATGGAGCTTCTAGACTGGCCGGAACAGGAGAAGGTTAAATGTGCTTCCTTCTGCCTGACAGGGGACGCTAGCATATGGTGGGAGAGAGTTAGAGCGAAGCGCCCAGTGAATCAGATGTCATGGGCTGACTTCGAGAAAGAGTTCTTCGAGGAATTCTTTCACATGCGAGTTACAGACCGCCGCTACGACGAGTTCATTGAATTTCGCCAGGGCAACCTCTCAGTGGAGGAAGCCGTGAAGAAATTCAACAGGTTGGCTCGTTTATGCCCAGAGCTAGTCAGCACAGAGAAGGAGCGAATCCGGTTGATGCTCAAGATGCTGAGGCCAGAGATAGCAGTGAACGTGGCTGGTGGCGTACATAAGCCACAAACCACAGAGGAGTTAGTGAGCAGCGCCTTGACCACAGAACATTATCAGAACAGCATAAAGCAGCAGAAGCAGGTCTCCTCAGAGTCCAAAGGCCAAGGAAGCTCTCACACTCAAAAATAGCAAGGCCACAGCTCTAATTGGAAGGGGAACTCCAACAGCAAGCGTAAATCAGGGAGTGACTCAAAAGGAGGACCATCTAGCAAGCGACCCAGTTATCCAAAGTGTGCTACTTGTGGGAAATTCCACCCTGGGGTTTGCCGCAAGGGCACGTGAGGATGCTTTGAATGTGGACAAGAAGGGCACATGGCCAAGCAGTGCCCGAACAAGACTGGTCTTCCTCAGCCACAGCAGATTCAGCATGCAGGCCAGCCAGCGCAGTTATATCAGATGCAGCCTGCCCTAGAAGGTCCCCTTATCAGCCAGGGCAGATTAGAAGCCCCTCCAGCTATGGCGAACGCGAGGATCTACTCACTCACCAGGGAGGACGTAGCAAATGCCTCGACAGTCGTCACAGGTCAGATTAGCATTTTTCAGTATAGTGCTACTGTTCTATTTGATACTGGGGCAACCCATTCATACGTAGCCAGGGTGTTCTCCGAAAGATTAGAAATACCATCAGAAGTACTCAGTGGTCAGTTTTTGACGACACTACCTTCGGGAGAAGTTATGGCATCCATGCACTGGCTCAGAGCAGTGCCAGTCATTATAGCAGACAGGGAACTCTTCTGTGATCTGATCCTGCTAGAAATGACTGACTACGACGTCATCCTGGGAATGGACTTTCTGATCAGATACGGTGCTTCCATAGAGTGCCGTAAACAGAAAGTCGTATTCCAACCCGAAGCAGAAGCACAGTTTGAATACATCGGCGAACCGAAGAGAAAAGCCAGAAGATTTCTCTCAGCAATGAAGGCCCAGAAGTTGATGGATTCGGGATGTACGGGGTACCTAGCACATATAGTCAGTACTAGTCAGGGCAAGGACCAACAGCTAGCAGAGGTCTGAGTCGTATGTGACTACCCAGCAGTCTTCCCTGAGGAATTACCAGGCTTAGCACCAGATAGGGAGATTGAATTTGAGATAGAGCTCTTCCCCGGTACTAATCCCATTTCCAAAGCGCCTTATCACATGGCTCCAGCAGAACTGAAGGAACTTCAGGAGCAATTACAGGAGCTGCTCGAGTCACTCACCATGGGGAGCGCCTGTATTGTTCGTGAAGAAGAAGGATGGAAGCATGCGACTGTGTATAGACTACAGATCCCTGAATCAAGTCACGATCAAGAATAGGTATCCTCTTCCCAGAATCGATGACCTGTTCGACCAGCTGAAGGGAGCAGTAGTGTTCTCTAAGATAGATCTCAGATCGGGTTATCATCAAGTGAAAGTCAAGGAAGGGGATGTACCTAAGACAGCATTCAGGACCAGATACGGACACTACGAGTTCGTAGTCATGCCCTTTGGCGTGACCAATGCTCCAGCTACATTCATGGACCTCATGAACAGAGTATTCAGGGAATACATGGACAAGTTTGTCATCGTGTTCATAGATGACATCCTTATCTATTCAAGTACTCAGGAGGACCATGCAGAGCATCTGAAGACAGTTTTGCAGATCCTTCAGCAGAACCAGTTGTACGCCAAATTCACGAAATGTGAATTTTGGCTAGACCGGGTAGCCTTTCTCGGTCACATCATCTCCAAGGATGGTGTTATGGTAGATCCTAGCAAGATAGAAGCAGTAAGTAACTGGAAGAGACCTAAGAACGCCAGCGAAATCAGGAGCTTTCTGGGATTAGCAGGATATTACAGGAAGTTTGTAGAGGACTTCTCTAGGATAGCCTCCCCACTGACAGCTCTTACCAGGAAGAACAGGAAATTTCAGTGGACAGAGGACTGTGAGAACAGCTTCAGCGAGCTAAAAAGGAGGTTGACCAGTGCTCCCGTTTTGGCTCTACCAGACGACACCAGCAGCTTTGACATCTACAGTGATGCCTCTAAGTTGGGACTAGGAGCAGTACTGATGCAAAACGGCAAGGTGATCGCCTATGCCTCCAGACAACTCAAGGATTATGAGAAGAACTACCCTACTCATGACCTTGAGCTTGCAGCAGTAGTGTTCGCTCTCAAGATTTGGAGACATTACTTATATGGAGCTCAGTGCAGAGTATATACAGATCATCAGAGTCTGAAGTACTTCTTCACTCAGAAGGATTTGAATATGCGACAGCGCAGGTGGCTAGAGCTGGTCAAAGATTACGACATAGACATCCTCTACCACCCAGGGAAAGCCAACAAGGTAGCAGACGCACTCAGCAGAAAATCCAGCGCTACCTTGTTATCTCTAGCAGCCATGTCACCACCCCTACAGAAGGAGATCGCGGATTTTGGTCTCGAACTCATCGTCGGACAGCTCTCTACTATGATCTTAGAGTCTACCTTGCTTGGTGATATTCAGTCAGCTCAGGACCAGGACCCTGAAATTCAGAAAATCAAGCAAGGGCTAACAGAATCCGAAAGTAGAGAATTCAGAGTGTCCGATAGCGGGGTGTTGTATGTTGGTGATAGACTCTGTGTTCCAGATCAGGAGGAGCTACGGAGACAGATTTTAGATGAGGCTCACAGGACTCCCTATGCGATGCACCCAGGCTCCACCAAAATGTATCAAGACCTGAAGAAACGTTTTTGGTGGCCTGGGATGAAGCGAGACATCGCCAGATATGTTAGCGTCTGCATCACCTGTCAGAGGGTCAAGGCGGAACATCAGCGACCAGGAGGAGTCTTGCAGCCTATACAGATTCCAGAATGGAAGTGGGAGGACATCTCTATGGATTTTATAGTGGGACTGCCCAGAACGACGAATGGTTTCGATGCCATCTGGGTAATAGTCGACAGGTTGACCAAATCAGCCCACTTTTTAGCTATCAAGATATCCTACTCCATGGAGAAGCTAGCTAAGTTGTATCTCCAGGAGATCGTCAGACTACATGGAGTCCCACGAACCATCATTTCAGACAGAGACAGCAGATTCACATCACACTTCTGGGAGTGTGTACAGTCAGCATTGGGTACAAAGCTAAAGTTCAGCACAGCATTCCATCCTCAGACAGATGGACAGACGGAGCGAGTAAATCAGGTACTCGAAGATATGCTCCGAGCTTGTGCCCTAGACTTTAAGGGAAGTTGGTGCAAATATCTGAGTTTAGCAGAGTTTGCATACAACAACAGCTATCAGGCCACTATCGGCATGGCACCTTATGAGGCTCTCTATGGGCAGAGGTGTAGATCTCCAATCTGCTGGTATGAGAGTGGTGAACAGAAGGAACTAGAACTTCAGACAGATCTAGTAGCAGATACCACAGCAGCTATACAGCAGATCCGCCAGAGGATAGAGACAGCTCAGAGCCGCCAGAAAAGCTATGCTGATACACGGCGCAGACCCTTAGAGTTTTCAGTTGGGGATTCAGTGTTCCTTAGAGTAGCTCCCATGAAGGGAGTAATGCGTTTTGGGAAGAAGGGCAAGCTAAGTCCCAGATATGTGGGACCATACCTTATCAGCAGAAGAGTGGGCAAGGTAGCATATGAGCTAGAGCTACCCCAGGAAATGTCAGCTGTCCACAATGTATTTCATGTCTCTATGTTGAAGAAGCATACCCCAGATGCCACCCAGGTGATTGATCCTCAGTCGGTACAGATCCGCGAAGACCTCAGCTATGACAGTCGGCCTATTCAGATAATAGACCGAGCAGTTAAGAAATTGCGGAACAAGGAAGTACCATTAGTCAAAGTTATTTGGCACAATCACACAGCAGAAGAGGCAACTTGGGAGACAGAAGCCAGCATGAGACAGAAGTACCCAGAATTGTTCTAAGTTCGAGGACGAACTTTTTATAAGGTATGGGGGATTGTAACGCCCGAAAATTCTCAAACTTGCATTAGAATTATTCTACAATTTTTCTGGAATTTCTAGATATTTTTCCAGAATTTTCCGAGTAGCGGAAGTAGCAAAATAAATATAAGCGTAAAACGGCCTAGGCGGGATTGAACCGAGACCTATGGTTTAGTGGACAAGGCGAGTAACCAGTGGACCCAGCAGGACTGTGCTGAAAGGAAAGGGGAACAATCCTAGTTAAGTGGGATTTGGGCGGAACTTATCACTAAGTATAAATAGGAAACTTAAGTTGGGTTTGGGTTAATTTGGTTCGGCAGCCATCTCCTCATAAACCCTCACCGTGACCTATCCCTCTCCCAAAAACCTGCACCGCCGCCCACACCTCTCCCTCCTCCTCTCTCGGCGCCCAAGCCCCAAGGGCTCTCGGATCACTTTCCGGCGACGACTCCAACACGAAAAGGGTTCTTCTCCGCGAGAGGAACGCGAAGACGTGAGCGGATCGTCGAGAGGACCATCTCCACCGGAGTTTTAGCGAATAGAATCGTAAGAAATTACGATTAGGAGGTAAGAAACCCCTCACCTGCGGTATAATAGCTTCCGTTTGAGTTTTTATGCTTTAGTTAGGATGTATGCAGTTTTTATCGATATCTAAGGTGTATTTAACTCTCTTTTCAGATTAGGGTCTTAGTTGAACACCTTTAGATGGGCCGGGCATGTCTTCCCTCTTCAGATAGGAGGTTAGATGTTGTCGGGTGCCTAGAGGTGGTCTCCCTAATAGAGAGGAGAGTTAGGGCACGCTAGGTGTTCGATAAAATAGCTAGTTTAGTAAAAATGCACCCTAGGCATCTTTAACAGCTCAGTTAGATACATTAGAAGTATCTATTCAGTATACTCAGTTTATTACAGCTTATATGGATTAGATATCCAATGGGTGGGCTCCCATAGTCGCCTCTAGGTTCAGATAACCTAGTTCTAGGTCCAGATAACCTAGTTTCAGCAAAACAGTATTAGCTACTTCAGTATTTTACTTTGTACTGGATTAGATATCCATTGGGCTAGGCTCCCATAGTCGGTCCCTAGGTTTAGATAACCTAGCTAGGTTTAGATAACCTAGTTAACCCTACTAAATTCGGGACTTGCAAACCCGGGTCTAGTTAGGGATGCGCGCACAGGGCCCTACAGCAGCATGTTTAGTATTTTCACTTACTATGTATTAGTTTTCAAAACTCAAAAATCAGTTATACCAGTTGAGTTTGATTGCAGCTTCAGTTTATTCTAGCTTAGCTCAGCATTATGCTTCAGTGTAATTTTCCATGTTAGCTCTATGTTCAGCTTATGTTATGCCATGCTTGTATGATACTATGCCATGCCATGCTTGCATATTTAGTATGTTTTCCAAAAGCATGTTTTAAAAGCATATTTGCATCGTATGCATGATTTCGTGAGGTAGATGGTTTCTTACTAAGTTTTTTAGCTTACAGATACTATTTTCCTTATACTGCAGATACAGGTAAAAGGAAAATGGACTAGCAGAGGAGGCTGGAGGACAATGCGAAGATGGTGTGTGTGTGTGGAACTGGAATCAAAGGTCCTTAGGGGACTTAGCAGGATGAACATTAGACTCTTTAGCATGTTTACCTTAGCACTTTACAGTTTATAGTTTAATACTTTCATCTTTATGCACCTTTAGTTTTGGAACGTACTAAACTATGAAGGAATGAGTTAGATTGTTAGTAGTCATTATGGGAATGCTTGTTAATGCATGTTAGAAGTAGCTTCAATTGATTTAGAACTGCTGTGTGAGGTTTTGGCACGCCAAAGTGCTGAAATCAGAACTTCCGGGTGAAATCAGACTCTGATCGGTCTCCAGACCGATCAGGGTCTGAGCTGTGCCACTGGATCGGTCAGCCGACCGATCCAGCGAGCGCGATACAGTAGCGATCACAGGTATTCCAGGTGCCTGGATCGGTCAGTCGACCGATCCAGACATACCTGGATCGGTCTGCCGACCGATCCATCACGGGACGATAGCGAACCCAGGATTCTGCAGGTTCTTGGATCGGTCTGCCGACCGATCCAGCCTCTACTGGATCGGTCCCCAGACCGATCCAGCCAGTGTTCGCGTGGGGGGTCAATGGATCGTTCCACGGACCGATCCAAAGCTCCAATTTTGCCTCCTCAGCCTAGCTATGAATATCTGGAAGGTAGTGGGACATGAAATCTCACTCTCACAGAGTTAACAGAGGCAACTACAATAGTTTAGTAAAATTTTTATTCAGCCCAGTTTTCCGCATTAGTAATTTAGCTGCAGTTAGCAAAGAAACTGTAGCGGTCTGCCTTGCAGCCTAGCAGTAGAAGGTGGGTCGTTACACTACAGACCTGCCGATCGATCCACAGATCGATCGGAGCTGCGGTCACTCTGTTCCCAACTGGATCGGTCGACAGACCGATCCAGGTGTGGCTGGATCGGTCGGCAGACCGATCCAGGTATGTCTAGATCGGTCGGCTGACCGATCCAGGCACCTGAAACTCTCCTGGAACGCTACTGTATCGTGCTGGATCGGTCGGCTGACCGATCCAGGAGGATACAGTAGCATACTGTATCTGTCTGGATCGGTCGGCTGACCGATCCAATGGCACTGCCCAGGCCCTGATCGGTCTGGAGACCGATCAGAGTTCTGATTTCGCCCGGGAACTCTGATTTCAGCACTTTGGCGTGCCAAAACCTCACAAAACAATTCTAACAAGGCTAGGAAACACTCTAACAATGGCAACTAACATTCTCACATCATAAGAGAAGGGTTCTAAGCATAATAGAGTGCATAGCTAACTAATTCATAGTGATTAACAACTAGAGTACAAATAACAAAATATTGTAAAGTTCTGATACTTAAATAAAACTTGCTAAAATCCCTTAGAATCTTTTATTCCAGTTCCTGCCACACACATCTTGATCTGCATTGACCTCCAGCCTCCGCTACTGGTCCACTTTTCCTTTATCTTTATCTGCAGTATAAGGAAAGTAGTATCTATAAGCTAAAAAGCTTAGTAAGAAACCATCTACCTCACAAAACATGCAACGATGCAAATATGATTTTAAATCATGCTGTTTAAAACATATGCTGGGTATACTGAATAAACTAAGCATGGCATGGCATATAAGCATACAATCATGGCATATCTAAAGCTGAACATAAAGTCATCACGCATATTCACAGGGAAAAACTAAGCTGATACTAAGAACTGAGCTACGCTAATACTGATCTACTGCTAGAACTGTACTGAATTCACGAACTAATTTCTGAAAGGTTGAAAACCATATACATATAGTAAGTGAAAATACTAAACATGCTGCTGAGGGGCCCGGCAACTGTACGTGCTATGCGCACCTCTCTAACTATACCCGGGGTTGCAAGTCCCGAATTTAGTAGAGCTACTAGGTTATCTAAACCTAGCGACCGACTATGGGAGCCCAACCCAATGGATATCTAATCCAGTACAGTGCCAACTGAAAAGTAAAATACTGAGTATAGCTAAACTGTTCTAAATTGCTGTTTCTAGGTTATCTGAACCTAGAGCTAGGTTGTCTGAACCTAGAAGCGACTGTGGGAGCCCACCCATTGGACCGTAGTCCCATATAAGCTAGAATAAAACTAATTTACTAATTTAGATGCTTTTAATGCATTCAACTGTGCCAATAAAAATGCCTAAGTTGCATTCTTTTCTAAGCTGGTTCTTTAATCGAACACCTAGTGCGCTTTAACTCCCCTCTCTATCAGGGAGACTACCTTTAGGCACCCAACAGCACCTAAACCTCCAACTGAAGGAGAAAAGATGTGTCCGGCCCATCTAAAGGTACTCACTAAATCCCTAAACCTGCGAGGAGGGTTAAATACACCCTATGTGTCGAAAACATACGCATATAACTAAACTAATGCACAGGAAATCACACGGTAGCTATTATACTGCAGGTGAGGGGTTTCTTACCTCCTGTTCGTAATTTCTTACGATTCTATTCGCTAGAATTCCGGTGGAGATGATCTTCTCGACGATCCGCTCACGTCTTCGCGTTCCTCTCGCGGAGAAGAACCTTTTTCGTGTTGGAGTCGTCGCCGGAAGATGTTCCCTTGACCCTTGGCTTAGTGCGCCGAGAGGAGGAGGAGGGAAGAAGAGGTGGTCGGCGGAACTAGGTTGGGGAGGAGGAAAGGTCACGAACCAAATAGAAAATAAACCAAACCCCACTTAAATTTTCTATTTATATTAAGTGGTAAAGTTCCGCCCAACTCCAACTTAAATAAAATTGTTTCCCTTTCCTTTCAGCACGGTCCTGCTGGGTTCAACTGGTTACTAGCATTATCCCTAAGCCATAGGTCTCGGGTTCAATTCCCGCTAAGGCCGTTTTCGTTTTCTAATTATTTTTGCTACTTCCGCTACTCGGAAAATTTCGGAAAAATATCTAAAAATTCCAGAAAAATCACAGAATAATTCTAATGCAAGTTTGAGAATTTTCGGGCATTACACCCCGAAACTCTTTAACCAATGGATCCGTGCAAAGAAAAATTTTTCGAAAAACTACGAGTACGAGTTTACCTAGATCTACACTTATATCTACAAGTGAAAAAGGTTATACCTTTGAAGCGAAGCCCTTCGCGTTCCCGCTCGTCCAACGACTTGCCGGATCTCGAAGTTGTCAACGTAGACAACTCTCTAGAAGTATCCACACGAACAAGATGTGTTCTCTAACACACAAGGATGGATAAGAGAACACCACAAGTGTGCTAGCACTTCTTGATGCTCTCGGATGGGATTGGAAGAAGAAGAAAGGAAAAGAAGAGAACACACTCCTCTAAAATCTCTATGTGACTTTCACTAACCTTTCTTCTTGGATTAGATTCACTCTCCTTTCTTCTCCCTTGCTTGAAACACACGACCAAGAGAAGAGAAGGAGCAACAAGAGAGCTTAGGAGGAGGAAGATGACTTGAATGAGAGTTACTCACCAAAAGAAAACTTCTCTTTTTCCATCAAGTGGTGTAACCCCCTTCACATTAATCACAATAAATGTGGAGGCCATTAAAGAGAATAGTTGTAACCTTCATGAGGTGGCACATGTGATGATGTGGCACATCATCATTAATTCTCCTAATGTCAAGTCACAAATGATATGACATAAAGTCAAGTCAAACTTGACTCTTCCTCTTCCTCTCAAGTCAAGTCAAACTTGACTTAATCTCTTTCATTGTTGATCTAATCCAACCATTTAATTCAAGCCAATTTAATATAATGAATCTAATTCATTTAATTAAATTAATTCAATGAGTCATAATCTAAATTAGACTCATTGAACACATGAATCAACTTGAGTCCAACTCAATTAGCCCAATTAGGATTACTCTTAATCCAATTTGATTCATCACATGAATCTAATCTTCTTGGTTCATCATATGAACCTAATCTCCATCCACTTATTCTTTGTGTGTGACCCAATAGGTTCTTGTAACGTTGGCAATGCCCCTAAACTCATTTAGAAGCATAAGTAATGAGCGGTATCTAGCAATACATCATTACTACCCAAGTTACAAGAATGTTGAGATCCAACATCACCTTGTGACTACTAATTGTGACTACTCACAATATATGACAAGTGTCCTTTTATCCTAGACATCTAGATTGATCAATGTGAGGTATAGACCGTGTCATCCTTTGACTAATCTAAATCTTGAACTCCAAGTAGACTCACTCAATCAAATGAGCTCAATATCTCATATTGACTCATTTGGGCATGGCCATGCACTTCGTGGTCTCACTCTATCAAGAATATCGATGTCACTCCCGTCATATAGGAGGGATAGATCCCATCTACATCACTCACATCCCTCCGCATAATTTGTTACATACCTAGTAATCGCCTTTATAGTCCACCCAGTTACGGGTGATGTTTGACGAAACTAAAGTACATAACTCCTTATGTAGGGATCCATGGTGACTTCAGGTCTAAGGACTAGTAGTCATACTAATAGCCACATGAGAAAGTATATGACACTCATATAACGATCCATAATACTTTCTCATGGCGGGTCATTCAGTATACATTCTCCAATGCATACCCATGTGTCAACTTGATATCTCTATATCCATGACTTGTGAGATCAAGTCATCGAGTTGACCTACATGCTAGTCTTATTGCATTAACATTGTCCCTGAATGTTAATACTCGACTAGGAATGATTAAGAGTAGTGTTCCCTATATCATCTCACTATCGGTTCAACTAACCGATTGATATAGGTGAGAACCTTCTACTCAAGGACGCTATTATACTTAGTTTATTTGGCACCAATATAAGTAAGTATAATAACCAAAACAAATGCCTTTATTTATATAAGAATATGATACAATAAGTCCATAATACAATCATCAAATGATTGGCTCTAGGGCTCTAACTAATATAAACTTTCATTTTTTGAAACCATGATTTAAAAGAGAAGTTTTAATTTTAATCTTTCCTTTTTTGTAGATGTCTACATGTTTTAAAAGAGAGAGATTAATTTTAAAACTTTCCTTTATTACATGTACAATAGGAAATTTAAAAAGAGAGAGATTTTAATTGTTTTAAATCTTTCCTCTTTTGCTTTTGTGTGGCCGACCATGTATTGTTTAAGAGGAAGTTTTAATTTTTAAAACTTTCCTTTTTAGTCATTAGCAAGGATTAAAAGAAAGTTTTAATTTTGTTTTAAAACTTTCCTTTTTTTTCCTTGAGCAAGGATTATAAAAGAGAGGAAGAGGGAGCCTTAAAAAAAATATAATCTTAGTATCCTCTCTTGATCCTTGTGTGGTCGGCCCTTGCTTCTTCCCATGCTCCTTGTTTTCTTTCTCTCAAGACCGGCAGCACATCAAGAAGTTCCTTTTCCTTGGTGGTCGGCTACTTGGAAGAGAAGAAGAAGAGAAATGAAATTTCTTATTTTGGCATCCCTTGGTGGCTCAAGAGTCTTGGAGGAGAAGAAGGATTGGGTGGATTTCATCTTGGTAGATCATCGCCACACGACATCCAAGAGAAGAAGAGGAATACAACAGAAGATCAAGAGGTCTATAAGCTACAAAAAGGTATAACTAGTTATTTGTTTCCGCATAATAACTAGCTCATCCTTTTATATAGATCTTGAAAAACCAAACACAAGAGGTTATTAGTTTTAGGTTATCATTTTGTTATCGATTTTATTTTTCGATTTCATGTTTTCGATATTGTGCTTCTATTAAAGTCTATGTAGTTAAACCTAGTTTACTGTAAGAAGTTAAATATCCAATTTCTTTGAAAGGTTTTGTCTAGGAAGTGGTGGATGATCTCATATCTAAGAAGGCCTAGTGCCTCGCCATGTTTAACCTGGAAGCTGATTTTTTAAATAGATATTTAATTAACTTCTGTAATATGGTTTAACTTATGAAGAACACATCGGTTAAACTTGGAGTAAAAATATTAAGTATCATTTCCAATCCAAGTTTAACTTTTGAAGGACAATTTAGATTAATAATGTTAAGCATCGTTAGCAATCCAAATTTAACTTCAGTAGAGCACATGGGTAGCTAGGATAGTTCTATGCTTGTACAAATTTTTGTATAGGGGAACTAGAACGGTATTCCGAGTAGCTACCAACATCTCTAATGTGGCTTAACAAAAGAGGAGCTAAACTGGGCCGCCCCCTTCAAAAGTGCAAAAGAACTATGGGAGAAGCTGATCGAACTGCACGAGGGGACTTCCGACACAAAGGTAAGCAAACGAGACTTAATTTTGAATAAATTATATAACATAAAAATGCAGGTAGGTGAAACAGTGAGTCATCTGCACGCATGCATCCAAGACCTTCTCAACGGTCTCTACGCAATCGGACAGAAGGTAGAAAATCACAACGTTATCAGGTATGCATTAAATGCATTTCCTAGGAACACCCTGTGGGCATCAATGGTATATACTTACAAGGTCTCTAAGAATCTTTCTTCAATTATATTAGATGAATTATTCTCAGAGTTTGAATTACATGAGCAGACTAATGCATTGCCAGGTGAGAAAGGTATTGCTTTGATTGCAGGTACAAGCAAAACGAGAGAACCAAAAATCAAGCGCCAAACTGAACCCGAGTCCGAAGATGAATCGGACTCAGAAGACGATGAAATTACTACCAAGATCATAAAACTAGTATGGAAAATGTGCAAAAAGAAGAAGGTGACTCAATCGAATACGAAGGTCAAGTCTGGAGTTACATGCTACGGCTGCAACTAGAAGGGACACTACAAGTCAGAGTGTCCGAACCAGAAGCAAAAAAGAAAGGAGGCCTTGAAAGCAACGTGGTCTGAATCCTCTGAAGATTCCGATGAAGAACACGAGCAAGCAAGCTTCCTTGCTATACCGTACAAGCATACGTTGCCAGAACAGAGTTTGAATCAGAAATTGAAGCCAAATCAGATACCGTGTCCGAAAGAAGCCATGGATCCGTATATGTTTCCGAAAGGCCAAACAATGTTGTAAGTTCCCTAATTTCTGGTACTAAAATTGATAAATTACAAAATTTAGTTTTGTATTTGTTAAAAAAGTTGGCCAAATCCAACTTCCGGGTTAAGTCACTCCAAAAGGAGGTAACAACCCTTAAGGAAGTGACTAACTCGAGTTCTTTGACTGAGCAAGTTAAGGAAGAGAATTCCAATTTAAAAGCTCAAGTCAAAGAACTCAATAACTCATTAGAATGACTCACTTTAGGTTCTAAGAACCTTGACCTAATTCTTGGAAAATAAAAGGTCGTATACAATCAACTGGACTTAGATACCAGGCCAAACAAAGATTTAGATCCTACTTATCATTAGTAAATCGATCAAATAGAAACTTAGTCCAAGCATAGGTCCCCAAGTCCAATCTGATTAGTCAAGTTGGACTCAATCAATATTGGATCCCTAAGGATCAGATTCATTACCTTGATAGACCTTATCGAGGCTATGATCCAGGGGAGCCAATAAAAAAACTATTTTTATCATAAAATAGAATTGCCTGATGTTTGATATACTATTTTTTATTATTCATGCTTAGACTATGATAGATAAGGACCTAGGCTTGGTTCACACTTGACTAGTTAGACCGAGGAGTTTCAGAAAAGAAATTAAATATCTAATTTCATTGAAAGGTTTTGTTTAGAAGTGGTGGATGATCCCATGCCTAAGAAAGTCTAGTACCTCGCCACAGCTTGGAAGTCAATCATTGAAATAAATATTTAATTGACTAACTATAAAACCTTCGTCTAACTCAATTGTAAATCAATCCTTAGATTGGAATTTAAATTGAAGATTAAATTAACCATCTCACAAAACTATTAAGATTCCCTGATTGAAAATCTAGAAAAGGGTAAGATGGACCTAGGTCGTTTAAAATAGTTAACCAAACCCAAATCAATTAAAATTAATTTAATTAAGTTAACTTAATTAATTTTGAAAAATTAATTTCAAAATCATAATTAATTTCAAAATCTTACTTAATTTCATAATTAATTTTAAAATCATAATTATTTCAAAATCTTACTTAATTTCATAATTAATTTCAAAATCATAATTAATTTTAAAATCTTACTTAATTTCTAATTAATTTCAAAATCTTAATTAATCTTAATTCAATTTCTAATTAAGTTCAAAATCTTAATTTCAAAATATTATTTAATTAATTTCAAAATCTTATTTAAAATCATAATGAATTTCAAAAATCCTGATTATTTGATTATTAATCATAATTAAATTATAATTATTTTTAAATTTTAAAATGTTAATTACTTTCAAAACATAATTAAATTATAATTATTTTTAAATTTCAAAATGTTAATTACTTTCAAATCATAATTAAATTATAATTATTTTAAAATCATAATTTTAATTATTTTCAGAGAATAATTAATTTCAATTAATTCTTAATCAAAGTAAATTATATTCAAATCATAATTATTTTTAAATATTATCTAAAAAGTTTAAAAATTTAAACTTTAATTACCTAAATATAAGTGTTTTCAAATTCAAACCTAATTCTGAAACTTAAATACTTTTTCAACATTTTGAAATCCTCAAATTCAAACTTAATAATTTTTAAAATATATATTTAACTTATTTTATTTTTTTATACTTTAATATCATAAATATTTTTTCAAAGTTAAATTAACTTAACTCCGTCTCACACATACTTATAAGTTGAACATACTTGATAACACAGAATAAGTTAGATGAAAAATCAAGAAAATAAATAATAATCTTTATATTTTTTATTTACATGCTTGGACTCTAAGAATCTCAAACAAAAATTACTTAATTAATTTTTTTACATTAATTAACGGGGAGTGAAAGAGGAAGTGAAATTTAAAAACTATTTTTGAAAAGAAAAATAAATTATTTTTTTGAAGACAAAAATTAAGTATTGATAAAGTATTTTTCAAAAAAAATTCTTTTACTTAGCTATGATTTTAATAATTTTAAAAGCTAAGTGTTTATTAAAATCTTTTTAAAGCTAAGCATTTATGAAATGTTTTTTAGCTAAGTACTTAACTAAGCTTTTATCAAAATCCTTTTTAAGCTAAGTTTTTTAAGTTTTCATCACAATATTTTTAAAAGGTAAAGTATTTTTATCAATAACTTTTTAAGATATGTACTTAATTAAGTTTTTATCAAATTTTGTTTTAAAAGCTAAGTACTTGATAAAATAATTATTTTCAAATTTTAGCTAAGTCTTTAATTGAAAAGAAAAAAAAAAGGCTAAGTACTTAACTTAGTTTTTATCAAATTTTTAAAACTAAACTTTAATCAAAAAAAAAGTTTAGCTAAGTTTTTTAAGACTCACTTTCAAATGCTTAAAAATTAGCTATGTTTTTAAGTGCTACCTTTCAAGGAGAGCTTAAAGTTAAATAGAATAAATATTTTCTATCTTTACATGTAAAATAACCTTCTCTCTACTTTGTATTATTTTTTACTTATGTCAGAAGGGGAGAAAAAAGTCAAACTTGAGAATTTAAACATAAAGTTAAGAATTTAAATATAACATTTATAAAAGGGAGAGCATAAGGGAGTTTTTCTACAAATTATTGTATTGTATTTATGCTCATGCTTAAATTCCTTTATTTATTGTTATATTTTACTTAACTTTGAACCATGTTTCCATAATCAAGAAAGGGGAGATTGTTGGTGTGGGAAGCATCCGACGATCAAATCTGGGTTTTGATTATGTCAAAGGGTCCAAAGTTAAGTTGTCTTGTGATCTAACAAGTTTAAATGAGATTGCAGGAAAAGTCCTAAGTGTGCTTAGGCAAAATCCCTAGCTGCGGTTAGGCAGTGGAAACCCTTAGGGGATGGTAACCCTAGGTCCTAGGAGGTGGTAACCCTGGGCAGAAAGTCTTGGCAGGTCGAAGGCTGTAGGCAAAAATCCAAGAGTTAGGGACTCTAGGTTGAAATCCTGGTGTCGCGAACCTGGTGAAAGACTGGACGGATCATGGAGTGGACGTCCAGCATGAAGATCAGAAGCTTCGGACGCTCAGCAAAAGTCTAGTCGGTCTGAAGGATTAGTTTGTCAACAGGTAAACTCTCCTGAGAGGAGTAGGTGAGGACGCGTTCCCCGGCGAGGGAACAGTAAGCGTCGGTTCAACCTAGGATTTTCGGAGGAAATTTAAAGTCAGAACCGGACAGCCCGATGACTGTCAAATACTTATATTATTTGTATTTTATTGTGCTTACTTAGTGTTGCAGGGTATACTTTGTTTGTGGACTAATATGCCTTGCAGGAATGAAGTTGCCCAAAGGAAGCCTCGGATGAACACTACCCGAGGCGCCTTCCATGGAGCTTGGAGGCGCCTCGGGTGCCTTGGATAAAAGCCTTGCAACAAGGAGCAAAGGCACCTTCCAAGGAGATGGGAGGAGCCTCGAACGGATGGAGGGCGCCCTCCATGGAGCTTGGAGGCGTCTTCGGGTGGATAAGCATCGAACTCTGCGGAGCTTATCAACGCGGCTGACTCGGGGTAGGAGGTGCCTCCTATGGAGGTTGGAGGCGCCCTTAACAGCTTATATAAGCTTGGTCTGAGCAGTTGCCAAATAACAATCCATACTCGCAATACTTTTTCCGTGTGGTGCTAACTAAATGATCTGAAGAAGCCGTAGCACTGCTCTGACAACCTGAAGTCCAGATTTTTCTCATTCTTAGTTGTTAGTATATTTTTTCCTGCACTTAAATTATATAATTTTAATTAATCTTGTAAAGATTCTCGAGCTTATAGTGATTGCCCACCGAAAGCGATCAACGATCGCGAGCCTTGGAGTAGGAGTCGACATAGACTCCAAACTAAGTAACCAAAAGTGTTAGCATTATTTCCGTGTCTTTACTTTTCCGCTGCATATTTACTTAAAGTTTTTCCGAAACAAACGAAATAGCCACGAGCGCTATTCATCCCCTCCTAAAGCTTTTCGATCTTACATCCATTTCCTTAAAACATGTCATACGATCTCCATTTAAATCTCAAAAAAAAATTAAAAATTTTAAAAAAATCCAATAAGGCTATTTCTCAATTAATGTCATTATTTAATTATTATTTAATTGTCGTATTTAATATTCTTCCCCACCAATTAAAATTTGGTCTTCAAATTTATTGATCCAATTACCAAACCATGCTTTATATCAAGATTTCTCCTTGGCCTTGAGCTCAAGAAAGTCCAACTATGAACCCACCCACAACTCAAAGGAAGTGAAAGCTACATGAAATGCCATCTACAACTAGCTACATTTGATCAGAGAACATCAAATTAGAGCTCCAGTTTCGCTTGATGATTCAATGTACAACTTGCTCCTACCATCATTTAATTCATCAATACTAATCAACATGTACTATTATATTCGGCAATTCAGAAACTTTCATGCAATTGTATCCGCTTTCAAGCAAAGCTGAAATATGTCTCCTTATTGCATCACCAACACCCACTTTATTTATCTATTGGTTTGTATATTGGCTATAGGTTTAAAGAAAGACTAGGTACACCCTATCTCTTTCACTTAGAACATCTTCTCTTCCACTGCTCTCTTTTAACGGAGTTGTTTGATTTCTATCTGATCCCGTCCGGAAGCTGAGTCAGATAGAAACGGGTCTTGTTGTGCTAAAAGTTGACGAAGAGTTGTCGTGATGCTGAATCAGCGAGGTACCCCTTGGACAGGTGCACACGGGCAATCGTACAGAAGGAAAGGACCAGGATGATGACGCTATTGCTCTGCACACACTCAGACGAGTCGCCCGGTCGTTAGAGACCAGAAACCAGAGAAAAAATCCCCGGGTCAGGCCCTCCGACGCTCAAGTCAGGTACTTTTTCCCCAGAAATCACAGAGAAAGCATGAAAAGTAAAAGACTGGTAAGAAATGACGAGTGAGCGTGCTTGCGTAAGGGACAAAGCATCCCTTTTTATACTACAGCTGAGGTCTGAAACCTGGTGAATGTCAGGGAATGTCGGATGTCAGGCTCTGTCTGGCGATGGTCGACACATGGCTTTCTCTTATAGGCTGGTCGAAGAACCAAGAAGGGTATGAGCCTCCCCCCGTTAAAATATTCCCTGACATGTGATGATTGTTCTCTGATAGGTGGTTACGATTCCTTGCAAGTCTATTTGTCACATAGTGTCTGGCCTCCTGACCCACCTTTGTTTGTCATTCGAAGCCTATATATCCTGATCCGCACTCTGGGTCTAGTACCCGACCTGCATTTGTTTATTGCTATCCAAGTCATGTATGTTCCGACCTACACGCTGAGTCTGTCCGCCTACCCCCATGTGTTTGCTGTTATCCATGGTATGAACGTCCCGACCTATACGCTAGGTCTGTCCGCCGACCCACATGTGTTTGCTGTTATCCATGGTATGAACTTCCCGACCTGCACGCTAGGTCTGTCCGCCGACCCACATGTGTTTGCTGTTATCCATGGTATGAACTTCCCGACCTGCACGCTGGGTCTGTTCGCCGACCCACATGTGTTTGCTGTTATCCATGGTATGAACGTCCTGACCTGCACGCTGGGTCTGTCCGCCAACCCATATGTGTTTGTCGTTATCCATGGCATGAGCGTCCCGACCTGCACGCTGGGTCTGTCCGCCGACCCATATGTGTTTGCTGTTATCCATGGCATGAACGTCCCGACCTGCACGCTGGGTCTGTCCGCCGACCCATATGTGTTTGCTGTTATCCATGACATTAGCGTCCCGACCTGCACGCTGGGTCTAAAGCCCTACCCGAATCTGCTTATAGCTATCCAAGGCATGTACTCTACTACTCACTATCAGGGCTGAGCCCCTTCTGACCTTCTTGCCCTCCTCGTTAGCTGGACTATTGACCGTCCACGTTGACTTGACTTTTGACCTTCTTGCCTTCCTTGTCAGCTGGACTATTGACCGTCCACATTGGCTTGACTTCAAATCATGTCATCTTATCGACCCCACCAAATATGCACCGTATCACTATCCTTTCCCAACAACACATCCTTCAGCTCTCTTTCAAAGGATGAAACTTACTCTGGCCATTTTCTCATTATCTCTCTTCTCTTAACGGAAATGCTGAAGTGTTACTGATTCTCGTCCAGTAACATCTTCTTTCTTCTGATTTTTTTTAACTGAGTAAATACTAAAATTTTATTCTCTTGTAACATTCTCTACTCGGTTTAAATGGAAAGCTCTATTTATTTTTCTTTTAGTGTGTTTTCCTCTCTATTAGAATAAATTTTGGGGGGTTTCCTTTTTTTCTATTACTTATTAAATCTTAGAGGCACATTTGCAAACTTCATCAAGGATTTAAAAGGTGATTTCAAACAATAGACCATCAACTCACCACATGAAGCTAGGTGTGCACCTAGGCCATTGTCATTAAATTAATATTAACATAAAATATAGAAGACTAAATAAAGAAAATTAGCACATATATATAGATAAGCACTCAATTATATTTTTTCCTGTTTTGATTGTTTTTAGATGTATTAATCTCAATATTTCACACATGTTTGTTGGTCCAAAGTTATAAATATAGTGAATGATGGGTCCGAAGTTGTAAATATAGTGAGGGATTGATTCAATGTGCATTATGATCACTATGCCTATAACATATGTGGTAAACTCAAATATATCTACAACAATGTCCAAATAGATATATGAGAAAACATAATATATAACGTACAAACAAGTTTGCAATCACAACTAAATAATGATAATAGATAAGTAAACACATCATAATAATAAACTTGACCATATTTTACATTATGACGACAAGAATGCATAGCACAAACAGGTAAGCATATAGCAGAAAGAAGAAGGGGGTATGAAAGAGACGGATAATTAGGGTGTTATTTAAGTAAACCAATTAGACAAATAATTCTGTTTTCTTAATGAACTCATCACCTAAGCTTGCTAGGTAGATCCCCTAGGCAAATCATCCAGAATGTTTAGTCAGACCACCTGGGATTCCTAGGCAGACCACCTACGATACCTAGGCAAACCCATTTTTCGAACCGCTTTAAGGGACTACTTAATCACTAAGCAAAATGGTCCCTTCCATTTTCACTTGTGCGGCCACCAAAAGCGTTTTACAATGAACTTCAAGTTCCAATAATCTATTATGTTCAATAATGATTATGAAGAAGGGATATTGTGGATATCTACTTTTAGTGAGATTGTCATCACCATATATGATTGTCGTGTTTGCCTAAATTAGCATTCGAACAAGATAGTACCTAACCATAAACCTTGTTGATCCAGGATCACCTTGCCTTCCTACACTCTAAATTGGAAGATCCTTTCATGTTTCGTTCTTCCCCAAGGATACAATATATTCTCCTCAATGAGTATCTAGGTGCACCTATTTCATCCATGTCATATCTCCCAATCAAGATAAGCTATCCCCATGATTGTCAAGTGCATAATCCTTAGTTGTTCATGCCAATAGAAGATTTATTGTTGTTACTCTCCTTAGACACAAAACATAATCTATGCATACATCACCTTCTCCAAGTTAACTCTTTATTTCATCTTGTCAACTCCTCATGCATGACGTCCTTCTTGTTCTGCCTCGACGTTTGTTGTCACGCCACTTGACCTGATGCCACTTGAAGTGTATGAGGATCTCCTTGTACCTACATTTGTTTCACTTGTCAGGCCTACTACACCACTAAGCTCTAAGTGATTGATTCACCTCCATTGCAAGTGTACGCATGTGGACGAAGGCATTAGCCTACTCCAACACTCACGACTCTTATAAATGAAATCACCTAGTCGTACAAACAAGTGAAGGTAAACATTATTGTTAGGGGTACAAATTCTCTTCACATTTTCAAGAAAGAAAATAAGCTGGTGCTATATATACTCTTCTAATCAAAGAAGCTTGCCAAAACGTCCTTAGTTCCCCTAAATATCACTATATTATTAAATTATTTTTATGATGTGGCTCTAAAAGAACTACCCAACGAGCATTTACCTATGTGAAAAATTGAGCATGTTGTTAACTTTATAATCTACCAACTTATTAAATAAGTCCAAGTGGCCATGCAAAAATTTAAAAGACAAGTGGATGTACTATTATCTGCCAAGGGAAGTAACAAAGTGGACTTTAGACCACGAAATTTTCCAAAGGAAGTTGCAAGTACGAAATGCCAATGAATTGTGACAAACTTTATTATACTATGACAACATTACTACAACTTAATGGGTTGCCTCCTAGTTCAGCATGATATGGCATTCCATATAAAGGGATTGCAGTGACAGAACAGGATTTCATCTATAAATATCAAATTTATTTTGGTTTGTGTTACCAGTATTACTCGTATCTTTCTTACTCTTGCACAGAAAGCAAAAGTGATAGTTCATGCCGCAAAGATAAAGAGTCTCTAATAAGTTGTCAGGAGTGACAAAGCACATAGAACCTATTGCAATGTTATCGTAACTAAATACTTATTTTCCTATTAGTGAACACACTTATTAACTTAAAATGAAGCCTAGGTACCTCCAACACTTGTCGCAAAAAAAAAAAAAAACTTGTCCTTGGCATTTAAAGTCTATGTAGAACTAAAGTTCTTGAGGCAGCTGATTATTGGAAGTGTTTTACTTTACCTAGGCCAATCTCCCCATGCGCTACAAACTTTGTTCCATATAGAATTCCATAATAGGATTGCCATAAATGAAAGCATTCTTAATGTGTAGCTGGTGAATAGGCCTCTTAATGAACACTGCACATTAAATATTTCTTTTACATTTTCCATCAGGTAGCAGTCTGACCTTGTAGATGTTATGCAGCTAATTCGACCGTCAGTATAAGTCATGTATTCAAATATGTATTCCAAATTATTTAATCAAGCACGAACAATCCAAGGGTGGAAAACTCCATGAACAGAGTGTTAATATTAGCCCTAGTACTAATTACGAGATGATTGTAAAGGACTCATTTTATATCATATATCATTATTAATAAAAGGCAAAGTTGGTTATTATATTTATTTCAGTTCAGTACCGATTGAATAAGTATAATAATGTCCTTAGGTAGTAGGTTCTTATCTACAGCATATCAATTGGTTGAATTGATAGTAAAATATTGTAGATATACATAGAACACTACTCCTAACTATTCCTAGTCGAGCATTAATATACAAGGACAATATTAATACATTGAGACTAGAATGTAGGTCAATGGATGACTTAATCCCACAAGTCATGGATATGAGATACCAGGTTGACACATGAGTATATATTAGAGAATATATATTGCATGACCCGCCATGAGAATGTTTCATGAATCGTTATATGAGTGTCATAAATATTCTCATGTGACTTGTAATACCCCGGTTCTGAGATTCTGGTTAAGTATGACTTAAAAGGTTAGATGGTACTATCCATACCACCAAGGTGCACCTTCCTTTTCGGAAGCCCAAACTTAAGAACTCCAAAGTTAAGCGTGCTTGGCTTGGAGAAATCTGAGGATGGGTGACCTCCTGGGAAGTTTTCCAGGGTGCGTGCGAGTGAGGACAAAACACGCTGAAAGCACCTCCGGTGGTCTGTGGAGCTAGTCATCAAACCGATAGGCAATTCTGGTGTCGTTCCTGGTTCGGTTCGGGTGGGGCCCGCCCGGGTCGGGGCGTTACAGATGGTATCAGAGCGACCTTGCGACCGTGAGTGCGCCTGTGGCAGGAGCACCCAGGGCACCACCTAGCGAGGGAGATTCTGGGATTTGTTTGTGGTGTGATTTATGGTTACACAACGAGGACGTTGTGTCTTTAAGTGGGGGTGTTTGTAATACCCCGGTTCTGAGATTCTGGTTAAGTATGACTTAAAAGGTTAGATGGTACTATCCATATCACCAAGGTGCACCTTCCTTTTCGGAAGCCCAAACTTAAGAACTCCAAAGTTAAGCGTGCTTGGCTTGGAGAAATCTGAGGATGGGTGACCTCCTGGGAAGTTTTCCAGGGTGCGTGCGAGTGAGGACAAAACACGCTGAAAGGACCTCCGGTGGTCTGTGGAGCTAGTCATCAAACCGATAGGCAATTCTGGTGTCGTTCCTGGTTCGGTTCGGGTGGGGCCCGCCCGGGTCGGGGCGTTACATGACTATTGGTATGAATAGTCCTTAGACTTGAAGTCGCTACGGTTCCCTACATAAGGAGTTGTGTACTTTGGTATCGGCAAACGCCACTTGTAACAAGGTGGACAATAAAATTGATCACTGGGTATGCAATGAATTATGCGGAGGAATGTGAGTGATGTAGATGAGATCTATCCCTTCCATATGACGGAAGTGATATCTGTGGACCCTTGATTAGTAGAACACAAGAAAGCATGGTCATGCGCAAATGAGTCAATATGAGATATTGAACTTATTTGATTGAGCGTGTCCACTTAGAGATCAAGAAGCACAAAGGTTGATAAGATGATGACACGGTCTATGCCTTATTGATCAATCTAGTTATCAAGGATAGAGGGGTAAAGTCATACAAGATAATAGCCACGGACAGGTTACATTGGATCTCGACTTTCTCGTCACTTGGATAGCAATGATGCCTGCTAAATGCCACTCATTGCTTATGTATCTAAATGTTGATTTGAGTACATTGCCAATGTTACGAGAACCTATTGGGTCACACACAAAGAACAAGTAGATTTGGAGATGGGTTCATATGATGAATCATTAGATTAGTCTTATCCGAATTGGACTTATTGAATTAAACTCAATTGGATCTAATTGTTGGATTAAGTCCAATTCAAACTAGACTCAAGGAGTCAATTTAAATTAATGAAATGTGATTCATTGAATTTGAAATTACATGATATTAATTAAGTAAGACTTGATTGAATTAGACTTGAGTTAGACTCAAGTGAGGATTAATGGAAAGATTTATTGAATTTCGAAATTCAATGATTCATTTCATTCAATTTTCAAAATTGAATTTAAAATGAGGAGTTTCAAGTGTGGTCCTTAATGGAGTGTAAATGCTCATTAAAGCTATTAATGCTAATTAAGTGTTTTCATTGGATGAAAATACTTAAGCAATTTCTTTTCATTTTTGAGGTAGTTCTTCATTCTCCTTGCTCTTCTCCTCTATTAGCCGAAATATTTTCTCTAGGTTGCTAGCACAACCTATCTCTATTTTGTGAGTTTGTGAGACAAACGAACGCTTGTTCGTGTGGATATCGTAGAGGCGCGAACATGTGATCGTGCTGAGATCCAAGTTGTCTAGAGTCTGTGAACACGCACCAAAGGTATAACCCTCTTATAATCTTATGAAAAACTTAGTATATTTTTCTTTCCCTTCGCATGAATCTCCTGAAAGGAACTAGATGGTTTCCGCTGCGCATAAGCGTGTTTAGCGCTCTAGTTCCTTACACAGAGTAGTAGAAGGGTTGGTACAAATGGTGTATTCACTACAACAAAAACCTTCATAGACATCGGTTTTCCACCGGTGTCTATTTCATTTTCGACCGATGTCTATGAAGCCGATGTTAAAAGTCTGCCATTTTAGACATCGGGTTAAAACCGGTGTAGTATCACTTAACGACACCGGTCTTCGAATCGGTTATTAACCGGTGTAGTATCACTTAACGACATCGTTTCATCAACAGTGTAAAACCGATGTAATATTGTTTGTTAATAACACCAGTTTTGGCAGCGGTAAATGACCGATGTAATATTAGTTAATAACACCGGTTTTGCAGCGGTGGAAAACCAATGTAATATGTATATTTTTTAACAACACAAATTTGATTTCCGAAACAATGAAAAACCGACAATAACAAAAAAAAATACAAATATTCACAAATTATACAAATATTCTTCATTCAATAATATCCATAAAATACACAAATATTTACAAATTATATAAATAATCTTCTTACAACAATATCCATAAAATACCCAAACATTCTTTTTACATCAAAAGCTAGCTAATAGATATCAAAATCAAGATAGAACATTCTTTTAACACATCAAGGTAGAACCGCACTTCAAATGTAATCTAGCATGCATTCAGCCCACTCGAACCGCACTTCATCAATTTCAACTCTGGAGTACTTGAGATTTGTAAACTGTAAAAATATATAAATCCACCATATGTCAAATAACTAAAACAAATGTGTACATGTATCAAATAAAATAGAATACTGAGTTTTTAAAGGTTGCTGTGCAAGATAACGAATATAACATAGAATCTAAAACTTTCATATATGACACTTAATATATGCTGCTTAGAATATAACATAGATAATTTGCTCCTTCTAATTCAAGTGTACAGATTGATAAGAACCGACAGCATCATACAACAACTTACTAGGCATGATAATGGTTGAACAAAGAAATATGACTACACAACAAATCTAGTGAAGCATAGAAGAACAAAGCTACCTCTGATGAAGAGATATATTATTTATTGTACTACCTCTGATGCCATCTTGGTATCCTGAATATCCTGCACTAAGCCCCCTATTTTCTGTGATTTCTGCTACCAACCACAGCAGCAAGGAATGCGGCAAGAAGGCAGCTGCCTCCTTAGTTCAGCACCCAAAACAGCAAGTTAGAGCTTCCTTTTGGGTCCATTCAATCCTCTAGTAAGTAGAAACTATTTTCCCTTTGGTTTATGATGGATTTGGAGTGTCTTGACCTAAGATATAATCCTCTTGTAGCCCTCTATATTAAAGGCCAGCATACATGGAAAATTCAGCATGTTCTTCTGAAGTCATAACAGGGTAGGTAAACTTTACTTGTAGTTTTTATTCATTTGCTTCATGTAGGAGTAGATTCTAGTAAATTCCCACACATTTAATGTTTAATGATCGGCTAGGGATAAGATTAGGGATCAACATGATCATTTCCTCCCTATAGCCATGTGGTAGAGGTCGAGCTTGTAGCCTAAATAATGTAGTTAGGGGTCTCTATCTGATTAATGAAAAACATGAATATAGGTAAAAACAAAAGAGGTGAGTAAAATAATGAAGAGGGGTTAAATCATAAAAACAAAGAGTTCCCTATTCTTGAGGTACCCACAGGCATATTGACACTCACTCTTACTTCTAGTTGAACTTGAAATTCATTGGTATAGCTAAATATGGTAATGGGTACCCTTTAGGTTTGATTACCCATTTATCTTAATAGGTTAGGTTAAATTCGAGTATCAATGTGTTAGATATTTAGAGGAAGTTGAGCAGGTTAAAAAAATGTAATCAATACTTTAATCCTAAGGTTACCATTTAAGATAGCTTATCCAGCCACTCTACTCACTGCAGCTCCTAATCTCTAATTCCTTTCTTCTTAGGCAATCATTTAGTCTCCAACTAGTATCTGGTTTGTAACAAAAGCATAGCATCCGGTTTGTAACTTATTTTAGGCAAATAAAGCAACCATATAAGCTTATGAAATGAGAGAATGCTACACTCATTAATGGTTGCATAAGGATTGCTTAAGTCAACATATAAATTTTCTTTAATGGGATGTAGGTCAATTAATATGGGTTGTTTAATTCATGTGTTTTATGTTGTGTGAATTGCTTAAGGTCATCCCTAAGCTACTGTACATGCTATGTCAGAGCTAAATTCGTCCCAATTTGTGTGGGTTCTTTTCTCCTTTTCACCTAAGCCATATGCATAAACCATGTACATATTAAGTAGAAGCAACTAGTTTTCACTCTTGTGAAACAAAACATCTAATGCTTTTTGTAAACGTTTACATGCTATCAAATTAAGAGTGTCAAGTTTTGATTGGAAGTGTGGATGTTGACAGGTGTAGAGAAGGCATATGAAAGCCAAAGTATCAGAAAGGACAATATCTAATGGAAAAAAACTGTATTCACTAATGCATTAAAACCCCCATTGAATCAAGAACACAAACAAGTACTTATGAACTTTTGATGTAGCCTGATGTGGGCATATAGTGAAATATACTGCCCTAATTCCATTTGTGGAAATAAAATTGTCAGTATAGATTTTGGCAAAAGTTGGAATGTAAAATTTGTTTATTTATCTCCTCATAATTTTTTTGATAGGATATAAATAATTTAACCTGAAAAATCCAAAAAAGTTAATGTAGGCTGTACACTCAGAGCTAATATCAATTAATTTCAATATTCCTAGTGATAAAATATTGCATATAGCTCAATGGAAAGATAAGATCCATATAGTTAAGCCCAAATAATTAAGACAAACACATCACGATTAACATGATAAAGGTTAATTATATTAAAATTAACAACCCCGACAATAGAGGCGATGGAAGATTGCAGTGATGCTTATTTCACCAAAAAAAATGCCTTTAGTGTTGAGCATGAATGACATCATCACATGGACAGAAGACGAGTGTGGTCCTCTATTGTCTTTAAAGACTCGCCTCAAAAAAGTATATGGGAAAATGACTTTCCAAAACCTTCATTATAGATAAACAAATACCTTCATAATCCCATATATTGAGGAAGCCATCCTCAGCAGCTCTTCTAAAAATTGATGCTTTGTCAAGAAACCACTGGAATAAAGTCAAAAGGACAGTAAGTTATAGCAGCAGTTAACAGAAGTATTCCAATGCTAATAATATAGTAATATAGCATGCATGAATAATGAGAACAGCAACCTTGTGACCATCAAGTTTGTGTACTGGTGCACCAACACCACCAGAAGTTAGGTTACGTTGATCAAACATATGCACAGACTTATCAACAAACCTGAGAAAAAATATGATCATAGATAAAGAAATGCTAAGGCTGCATATAATCACTGACTCACAAACTCAAGACATCATGTTTATAGGAGAAAGTAACAAAATACTGCCTAAGAACCAGCAGAGGTTATAGAATGGGAACAAATAAACATCAAGAATATACGTAGTCAAAATAAGATTTTGATTATGAGGGTTCCAGTCCACACAATGAAGGTCGGTAGTATGAGCTTTCTCGACCTTGCATCAAAGAGTATGTTATTAGAAAAAAAAAAGTAAAATAGAATAAGATGAAACTAAAAAAGTGTCCATATATTATGACGTATAGACATAAATACTTCATTAAGATTTGTTTGTATCAACCTATGCAAATTCTTAAAGAGACAAGTAAGGACCTCTAGAAAGCACAAAAGGCTCAGTAGGACACAGCTAGTGCAAATTCCACATTCAGTTAATGTTCTATCAATATCTGAAATATGTAACCTTTTTATTAAGATGAACATCCATATGTATCCATGAAATAATTGTCTTTTGACTATTGACTAACCAAATCTGGACAGGATCCATTAGCTCCCAACATAGGATGGCTATTGGGTTGCAAGTCAACATCCTAGATAAGAACCTTCAAAAAAAAATATTAGTTGCATCGTAGCTTACCTTCTTCATAGCAACTCCGAACACAGAAATGCAAGAAAGCATTCCGTCCAAGACATCAATTTTTAATAGGCAAACAAGTGAAGAGAAAATTCACCAAAGTGGTTGAGGAAAATGAGTGTTGGATTGACATTGCCCCAGTCGATCTCAACTTGTGGATGTTGGAGGGGATCACCATACACTTCACCGGTGCTTGTGACAAGAAACCTGGTGCTGTCTCACTTGGCCAAGCCAGAAAAAATATAGTGAATTAAGGCATTAAATAAGTAACAGGAATCATCATCTGTTCCTCCTTTTGCTCGATTGATTCCTCTTGCATATAAATTAAAAGAGGATGTTGGCATCTCACCTAAACAAGCCTGAACCACCATTACTCAAACACAGTAGTCTTTAGAAATGAAGAGAAAATACAAAATGGTGTTAAAATCAATGTTTTTTTATTAGACATAAATTTCTTTAGAAAAAGATAATAAAATGAAAAGATCAATATAAAAGGATAAATGATCCATCTTTATCGCTGGTATATGAAAAGCGATGGTAAAGGTGTTAGTTAGAGCCCTAGAGCCAATCATTTGATGAATGTATGGACTCATGTATATCATATTCTTGTATATTAATAAAGGCATTTGTTTGGTTATTATACTTATTTATATTAGTGCCAAATAGACTAAGTATAATAGCATCCTTGAGTAGAAGGTTCATACCTATATCAATCGATTAGTTGAATCGATAGTGAGATGATATAGGGAACACTACTCTAAATCATTCCTAGTCGAGTATTAGCATTCAGGGACAATGTTAATACAATATTGTTGGAACCCCAAGGTTGTTTTGGTGTGATCAACAAGTTAAGTTAGGTCCTGCGTTGTTTCTAACCTTGTGTCTAAGTGTGCAGGAGCTTAGGAGCACAGGTACTCGAGCGAAAGACGCAGCTAGCGAGAAGGACGGCACGTTGTGCGTCCGAGGGACGAGGTGCTGCGGAAGAGTACACCGGCGGACGAGAAGGAAGTGCGCGCGGTGGTTCCGAGGTACGAAAGCCGTAGCGGAAGATTGCTCGGGGAGCAAGAGACGCAGCTAGCGCGAAGGTCGGCACGGGGTGCGACCGAGGGACGAAGTCTGCGGATGAGTACGCTGGTGGACGAGAAGGGACACGCGGTAATTCCAAGGGACGAGAAGCCGGGGGGAAGCACGCTCGAGAAGACCAGAAGATGGGTTCGGGTGAGCCCTATTCCGGATCTCAGAAATCACCCAAGCAAGCGGAGCCGGAGCAGAAAGACCCGGACCAGAGGCGAGCTGAACCAGAGAAGAGAGCACGGACCAAAAGTCAACTGGGTTGACTTTTGGCTCCGGGGCGCCCGGAACTATCCGGGGCGCCCGGAGCTGTCCGGGGCGCCCGGAACCATCCGGGGCGCCCGGAAGGGACTTTTTCACAGGATCGAGCTTTGACTCGATCCAACCGTTGGGGGATAAATTTTATCCCCCCCAGGGCGCCCGGAACCCATCCAGGCGCCCCGACCAAGGCTATAAATATAGCCTTGGTCCAGAAGCTTTTCGATAATCACGATCATTCTATTTCCAAACACTTGTGTGCTTTAGTTGTAGTTAAGCTTCTATTTTCTGTGCCTAAACGTTGTAAGAGGCTTCTCCGCCTGAAGGAGTTTTTGAGCTTAATCTTCCTTGGATTAACAACCACATCGGTTGTAACCAAGTAAACATCTGGTGCCTCGTCTTTTCTTTTATGCTTTTATTTATCTGCTTAATTCATTTTACAAGTGTTAGCTTAATCGTTCGAGGAAGGGTTGTCTGTTTTTAATTGACAGGTTATTTACCAACCCTTCTAGCCGGCCCAACGGTCCTACAAGTGGTATCAGAGCCGAGTACGCCTCAGAAGGACTAACCGCCGTCTGACGCAACAAAAACGATGGCCGGAGCTAGCGACTACCCACCTGCATTCGAGGGGGAGTTTTCCATCTGGAAACAAAACATGGAGGTATACCTTAACTCAGATTCTGGTATTTCTTTAATAATGAAATTTGGTTATGAAGAACCAAAGAACACGAACGGAGAAAGACTCGATCTACGCCTCTGGAACGAAAAGCAACGTGAGGAGTCTATGGCAAATGGGCGGGCAAAATATTATCTTCTGAATGCAATACCAAATGAAGATTTTGATAGAGTTGGCGAATACAACAGTGCAAAAGAACTTTGGGAAAAGTTCTTAAAACTCTACGAAGAACCAACTGAAGCCGAATCCGACTCTTTGATAGATACCGAGACAGCCCCAACAGCTGAAGTACATCCCGAGAGTGATGAAGGGGGAGAATCTTCGGATAAAGCAACTCGACAGGGGGAGAATCAACTACCGAAAAGGTAAGTCAGGTATGGATTCGAACCTCTGATCAATTAAATGATTCAATCGAAAAATTGCCTGAAGAGTCTTTCGAATCAGAAATTGAATCATCGAAAGAATTTTTCGAATTAGAAAATCAATTGTCAAACTTGCCTTGCAAATTATTATTAAAAGAATTTTGCAAGTTAGAAATCTCGTCGAAAAACTTTTGTAAATTGCAAAATATTTTTTCGAAAGAATTATGCAAATTAGAAATGATGTCAAAAACTTTCTTCGAATATTTTTTCGAATTACAAATTACTTTCTCGAAAGAGTTTTGCAATTCAGAAAATGAGTCATCGAAAAAGTGTTTCGGATTAAGAAATCTATTATTAATAAATTCCTGCAAATTAGAATTTTCTTGCAAATTACAAAATATTCTTTCAAACGAATTTTGCACATTGTCGAAAGAATTTTTTATAGCGTCGGAAAATTTTATCAAGTTAGAATCTATGCTATCGAAATATTTTTGTGAACTTGAAATTCAAAATATAATAGAAATTAACATGATACAAATTGTTGCATGTTTAATATTTTTTGCTTTAAATATGAAAAAGTGTGACTTAAGAATTTCTGATAAATTAAAATAGAAATTTAAACCTTCTGATTAAAGCATAAAATATATAAATAAATAAATGCATAGAAAATTTCTCTTCATGTTATTAATTCTTTGAAATTTTCTTGCATAAAGCTTTCTGTTTAGAAACTTCTTAATCTTGATGTCGAATGACTTAGAAATTTGTCTTGACTTAGAAATATTTCCCTGAAAATTATTGAAGTTGAGTTTCAAAATTTTTTAATGTCAACCCTTAGATTTCGTTTGTACCCCATTTTTATTATGATCAAAGGGGGAGAAGGGAAAGTATAAATCTAGGGGGAGGTAGGAGGTAGAAAAAATTGAAAATTAAAATTTGGAAGGTTTGAAATTTAATTTTTTCTATCATGTTGCATGTTATTGCAATAAACTATTTAATTTCATATCTATTGTTGACCCTAACTTAACTTGGGTTGATCACACCAAAAAGGGGGAGATTGTTGGAACCCCAAGGTTGTTTTGGTGTGATCAACAAGTTAAGTTAGGTCCTGCGTTGTTTCTAACCTTGTGTCTAAGTGTGCAGGAGCTTAGGAGCACAGGTACTCGAGCGGAAGACGCAGCTAGCGAGAAGGACGGCACGCTGTGCGTCCGAGGGACGAGGTGCTGCGGAAGAGTACACCGGCGGACGAGAAGGAAGTGCGCGCGGTGGTTCCGAGGTACGAAAGCCGGAGCGGAAGATTGCTCGGGGAGCAAGAGACGCAGCTAGCGCGAAGGTCGACACGGGGTGCGACCGAGGGACGAAGTCTGCGGATGAGTACGCTGGTGGACGAGAAGGGACACGCGGTAATTCCGAGGGACGAGAAGCCGGAGGGAAGCACGCTCGAGAAGACCGGAAGATGGGTTCGGGTGAGCCCTATTCCGGATGTCAGAGATCACCCAAGCAAGCGGAGCCGGAGCAGAAAGACCCGGACCAGAGGCGAGCTGAACCAGAGAAGAGAGCACGGACCAAAAGTCAATTGGGTTGACTTTTGGCTCCGGGGCGCCCGGAACTATCCGGGGCGCCCGGAGCTGTCCGGGGCGCCCGGAAGGGACTTTTTCACAGGATCGAGCTTTGACTCGATCCAACCGTTGGGGGATAAATTTTATCCCCCCAGGGCGCCCGGAACCCATCCAGGCGCCCCGACCAAGGCTATAAATATAGCCTTGGTCCAGAAGCTTTTCAACAATCACGATCATTCTATTTCCAAACACTTGTGTGCTTTAGTTGTAGTTAAGCTTCTATTTTCTGTGCCTAAACGTTGTAAGAGGCTTCTCCGCCTGAAGGAGTTTTTGAGCTTAATCTTCCTTGGATTAACAACCACATCGGTTGTAACCAAGTAAACATCTGGTGCCTCGTCTTTTCTTTTATGCTTTTATTTATCTGCTTAATTCATTTTACAAGTGTTAGCTTAATTGTTCGAGGAAGGGTTGTCTGTTTTTAATTGACAGGTTATTTACCAACCCTTCTAGCCGGCCCAATGGTCCTACAAATAAGACTAGCATGTAGGTCAGCTCGATGACTTGATCTCACAAGTCATGGATATAGAGATATCAAGCTGACACATGGGTATGCATTAGAGAATGTATACTGAATGACCCGCCATGAGAAAGTATCAAGGATCGTTATATGAGTGTCATATACTTTCTCATGTGCCTATTAGTATGACTATTAGTCCTTAGACCTGAAGTCACCATGGATCCCTACATAAGGAGTTATGTACTTTAGTTTCGTCAAACGTCACCCGTAACTGGGTGGACTATAAAGGCGATTACTGGGTATGTAACAAATTATGCGGAGGGATGTGAGTGACGTAGATGGAATCTATCCCTCCCATATGACGGGAGCGACATCGGTATTCTTGATAGAGTGAGACCACTAAGTGCATGGCCATGCCCAAATGAGTCAACATTAGATGTTGAGCTCATTTGATCGAGTGAGTCTACTTGGAGTTCAAGATTTAGATTGATTAGAGGATGACACGGTCTATGCCTCACATTGATCAATCTAGATGTTTAGGATAGAAGGACAATGTCATATATTTTGTGAGGAGTCACAATTGGTAGTCACAAGGTGATGTCGGATCTCGACATTCTTGTAACTTGGGTAGTAATGATGTGTTGCTAGATACCGCTCATTACTTATGCTCCTAAATGGGTTTAGGGCATTGCCAACGTTACAAGAACCTATAGGGTCACACACTAAGGACAATTAGATGGAGATTTGATTGATATGATGAACCAAGAGGATTAGATTCATTTGATGAATCATATTGGATTAAGAGTAATCCAAATTGGGCTAATTGAGTTGGACTCAAGTTGATTCATGTATTTAATGAGTATAATTTAGATTATGACTCATTAAATCAACTTAATTTAATGAATTAGATTCATTATATTAAGTTGACTTGAATTATATGGTTGGATTAGATCAACCATGAGAAGATTTGATCAAGTTTGACTTGATTTGAGAGGAAGAGAAAAAGTCATGTTTGACTTGACTTTTTGCCACATCACTAGTGGGTTGGCAAGATGTGGACCAATAGGATTGCTCCACATCATCAATGTGTGCCACCTCATGGAGGTTACAAGCCTCCATAGCATTTAATGTGGCCGGCCCACATTAAATGAGGAGGTTACACTTGTTGCCATGTCATTGAGTGAGGTGGCAAGATGTGGACCAATAGTGTTGATCCACATCATCCTAGAGTGCCACCTCATGGGGGTTACAACTCCTAATGGTCTCCACATTAATTGGAATTAATGTGGGGAGTTACACCTCCAAGATGTGGCCGGCCACTCTAGTGGGGAATGAAAAAAAAATATTCATTTTTCATTCAAGTGTGATTAAGTCATCTTCTTCCTCTAGAGCTCTCTCTTCTCCCTTTCCTCCTCTCTTGGCCGAACAAGACAAGGTGCTAGCACACCTTTGTTTGGTCTTCTCCGTCAAGGATTGTTCGTGTGGATACTTCTAGAGGACCGTACACTTGATGGTTTAGAGATCCGGCACCTTGGACAAGCGGGAACGCGAAAGGCACGCTTCGAAGGTATAACCCTTATCTAGTGTAGATCTAAAGGTTTTACAAACTCGTACAAGAAAAGGTTTTTCGAAAAGTTTTTGTTTACGAATCTTTGCACGGATCTACGGCTTTGGGTGACTCGGGGTTTCCGCGACGCGAAAAAGCGGTTTTCGCGGCCCGAAGAACCCAACAAAAGGAATGGAGGATGAGAAAAGGATATGATCGTCTTTGGAGATTTGAACTTGTAGTGGATCGGCAATCCGGGGCAGGCAAGATGATAGATCTGACCCACCTCCAAGAGCAGAGGATGCACCAAATCAAGGTGAATGATCTCGAAGTTGGGATTCCCCAAATGGTGTAGCAAATGCATTGTCATTACGATCACCGCGAGACCTGTATCGTGTTGTTCGAGGCGAAGATGAGCTCCTGGATCTCGGTGTTGTTCTCTCTTCCTTCGGATTCCCTCACGTTGCCGACCAACCGTGCCATGGTGGTCGTGGGCGTCCACCGGTGGAAGAATCTCGTTGGCTCCGACCATGTTCGAACGGTGTAAGAATTCGAGCGTCGACCCCTCGTGCTCGAACCGCTCGATGCGTGACACCAGCTTCAGAATCTCATCGTCCGCCTGGAATCCGAGGCAATCCTTTACGGTCAACGTTTCCAGCTTCCGGCAGCCGCTGATGACCACCAACAGCTCGTCCTTGGTCAAGTAGGACTTGCTCAAGTAGGACTTGCTCAACTCCAGGTGCTTCAGTTCCGGCAGGCACCGCGCCAGGGCCTTGGCGTCCTCGCGCCCGATTAGCCCGCGCACCTTCAACCCGACAAACCACGGGCAGTTAAGGCCGATCTCAGCGACCGCCTCCAGGAACGAGGAGGGCTTGGTCTCCATCTCCAGATGCTCCAGATCCTTCGACCGCCGCACCAGCTCCGGGATTCGAAGGTCGTCCTCCAGCATCAGGTTGTCCGGCAAAGCCAGCGCCTTCAATCTCGGGCATCTGCGCTAATAATCGATGAGCAAATTCGTCGAACAGGTAGTGAGCGATGAGGGCGACGAAACCAGAAGGAGGCGTAGACTCACTTGACAGAGGCTTAGGCGAGGTTGTGGATGGATACGGCAGAGGAAAGGGGCAAGGCGAGTTGGTCGACGACGCCGCGGGAGCGGTGGAGGGCGAAACGGAGGAAGGCGGAGAAGGAGAGGGGGGAGTGGAGGCGGTAGCGGAGCGCAAAGGCGCGGGAGAAAGGGCTCCAGGGCGTGAAATCGAGGGAGCGGAAGTTGAGGCGGCGCCAGCAGCTAGGGTCGAGGGAGGCGCAGTACCAGGACTTGCAGACGAAGGGGACGGCGACGACGAGATCTCCGAGGGCGAGGCGGCGGAAGGGGAAGAGGGAGATGAGTCTGAGGTTTAGGTTTAGGTTTAGGTTTAGGCTGAGAGAAGGGGCACGATATTGGTTTAGGTTTGGAGGGAATTTTGTGAAGTGTTGTAAATTTTGGCTAGTGAAAAAATTAAATTATTTTTTTTTGGTTCATTAACATCGGGTTTTAAAAACCGCTGTTAAAACTGGTGTCTATTAACAAAAAAAAAAAGGCGCTTATAGACACCAGCTAAAAAACCGATGTCTATGAGCGAAAATTTGCGCTCATAGACACCAGTTTCTAGAAAAATCGGTGTAAAATACTCAAAGATATCGATTTTTGCTTAAAATCATTATTGTTCCACCGATGTCTATGAGGGTTTTTCTTGTAGTGATTCGATGAAACTGTAATCCATGATCTCCATTAGGTTATTGATGAGCCGACCCATTAATTAGTCGCTTTCATGGTTGTCCTTAACCATGATTGCGAGTATGCTAACTCACCAAGTGTAATCATACTAAACCAAATCAGTAAGAACCCAATAGACATTCAACTGGTTTAACAATAAATTAACCATAGTAGTGAATCCAAAAGCTATAAGAACACTAGAGATATACCTTACTTCCTATAGTTAGGAGATATCCTGTCGCTGTCTAGTTCCAAAACTCAAAAAAAATCACATCGAGAAAATAAATCACGAAATATGAAACATAAAATTAGGCTTCACAACCTGAGCTCTGATACCAATAAATTATCACGCCCCGAAGGAGTACTGCCCAAAAAACGAATAGCATCTACCCTCTTATGACAACATACAAAGCCTGGATACAATGCTATAAAAACAATACAAGTATATTATTTACAACCCACACGGCTGGAATCAAACATAATAACACAATGGAAGACATAAAGTAGAACATATAAACCAAAGCAACTGACTGTGAGCCAGCCCAACTTGACACAACAATATCAAAGCAAATACAAGAAGCCAAAGGGTAAACTCAAAGATGAAGTAGAATTATCAAAATGCCAATTCCGTAAATTCAAATCACAAGTAAAGGAAGAAGCAAAACTAGCAAAATGTTCTCGGATGTGGCGTGGGATGGACAGTCAGGATCTCTGAGTGACATGACATATCATCTACCTGCTAACTTGCAAACAAAAGGAAAAGCAAGGAGTAATGAGTATAACATACTCAGCAGGTACTAGAAGATAATGCATAATACTGAATATAAGAAGATCAACGGAATATAGTCTCGAGTAAAATACTTACTTTAAAGGTAGGAACACCAAAATATCCTGCTAGCCAACAACATAATCAATAACATAACACCCACTAACCTGCTCAACTAGATCTAACAAAAAATTCGGGAGTACCTATAGTGCATCCCCCCTTCATGAATAAATACATGATCAACATATAGCAAGCATGTAGTAAACACTAACTGCAGGAGAACGCTCTACCATGGATAGTCCCGTGGGCAGTCAGGATAAGCAAATAACAAGCACTGACTGTGGGAGAATGAGTGCGGGCTCATGCTCGACTCAGGTTTGGACATGTCTTTCGATTCACTCTCCGATTCTAGTTCCTACACCATTAGTGCGAGGTAGTTGGTGTATCTTGGCTCGTCGTTGTCTGATTCCTCCACGGACGATTCGTTCCAAGTAGCCTTAAGGGTTTTCTTCTTCTTGAGATTCAGGTAGTCAGTCTTGTAGTGTCTCTTCTTGTTACATCCAAAGCATGTCACATTCTTGATGTTTGAGTTAAAGGTGGAGTTGATCTTCTGCAGGTCCTTGTTGGTGAAGTTCTTCTTTCTTCCGGTGAATATTTTTCTTACCAAGTTCACTAGGTATTCTTCATCATTTGAGTCTAGGTTAGACTCGACTTCAGGTTCTAGCTTAGTCTTGGATTTTTCTTTCGACGTTCCTGCAATAAGGGCAATATCTTTCTCGGGTTTGGTGTTAATCTGTTCGTGTAACTCCAATTCATAAAAAAGTTTATCTAATTTTAACTTGGATAAATTCCTCGAAATCTTATAGGCATCAACGATGGATGCCCACAGTGCATTTTGAGAAAATGCATTTCGAGCATACCTTATTAGATCTCGGTTCTCCATTTGGTGGTTGTTTGTGTGAAGTTCATTGAAGATATCCTTTATCCTCGCATGCAGCTGACTGGCAGTCTCACCTTCCTGCATTTTAACATTAAATAATTTATTTAAAAATAAATCCCTCTTCATTACCTTTGCATCGTTAGTTCCCTCGTGCACTTCTATGAGCTTGTCCCATAGTTCCTTTGTGTTCTCGTGTGGGCCAACGTGGTTTAGCTCCTCCTTTGTTAGCCTACACTGGATTGTATTGAGGGCCTTGAAGTCAATCTGAGCCTTCTTCTTCATTTTCGGATTCCAATTTTCTGGGTCTATTGGAATTCCAGAGTTGTCAACGGGTGCCTTGTATCCTTTGGTGATACTGAACCATTGGTAGAAATCGGTCTTTAGATACACCTTCATTCGCCTCTTCCAGTAGGGGAAGCCATCTCCTTTGAATAGGAGAGGACGAGCAGTGCTGTATCGTTCAAGTTGGGTTATTTGAGTACTAAAAAACAAGACTAAAGAGGGTACCAAGACTTGGTCTTGGATTAGCAGAGTTTGAGAAATAATAAAATATCGAAGAGCTCGAGTGGTGTTGCACCACCTTCAAGTTAAAACTAAACAAGAAAATATTATCTGAATAGGTAAAGTTTTATTAATTCAAATTGAATATGAAAAATTGAAATTCGAGGAGAAAGCAAATCCCCCTAACTTGATTAGTGGTTGCACCAATTCAGAGCAAAACCTGCTCTGATACCACTTGTTGGATCGATACGCACGTGAGAGGGGGGTGAATCACTTGATTTTTGAAAATTCGTTTTCTCATTTTGAAATCAAAGTATATGCAGCAGAAATTTAAAAAAAAAATAACACAAGAAAACACAAGCAATTTTACTTGATTCGGAACCTTCGGCGATCATACTCCAAGACCCAGGTCTTGTGGACCTATCGATGGATAATTCACTAAAAACCTCTTCCGGTACCTCCATAAGAGAGAATCAAGTACAAAGAAGATCGCAGAAGTGTAACAGACTACACTTATCATTTGTAGAATTTAAGTATAAAAAATGTTACCGACTCTTAGGAAATGAGGTAGCTTGTTCGTGTGTCAATGTCGGTCTATTGGCCGTGATCAGAAGTCCTCGGAGCAGTCGTCAGGTGTAGCAGCATCGTAGCAGGAGCCTAGAGCAGTCGGATCTTCAAATGGATGCGTAGTAGCTCATATATGTGTTGTTATTTGAAGCTTCCTTGAGACTGCCTTATATAGGGCATTGAGGGTGCCTTCCATAGCCTTGGAAGGCGCCTCCAATAGGATAAACTTTATCTCAAAGTTTGCTGTAGCTTATCGTCGAAGCGATCAAGTTTTATCCCTTGGAAGGTGCCTTCCATAGCCATGAAAGGCGCCTTCCATAAATAGTATGAAGACGCCTTCACTACTTAGAGGCGCCTTCGGACACTGTTCATTTAAAGGCTTTTGCTCCTTTTTGCCCTATAAAATGTGTTAGTCTAATAACTAAAATATCTATCCTGTAAACAAAGTTAACACAATTATAATAAGTGGTAGTAATTAGTTCATGTCCTCTCAAGACCAGGAACTAGTCAAGGTCTCGGTTTAGGAATCCAAAATGGTCTTAAACTGAGCTGATGCCTACTGCTCCCTTAATCGTGACGCATCCTCACTTAATCACTCTCCTCCAGTCACTTACCTTTACTTACCAATTTGCCAGTTGTCAAGTCCGCATACCCAACTAGACTTTCTGCCAGATATTCGGTCAGCCCGTCGACCTATCTGGACTTTGCACTAGCTATCTGGTTGACCCGTTGACCTAGCTGGACTTTACACCAGCTATCTAGTCGGCTCATTGACCTAGCTAGACTTCTCGCTAAATATTTGATCAGCCCGTTGACTTATCTGGACTTCTCACCAGATATCTGATCGATCCATTGACCTATCTGGTTAACTCCTACACACTTGGTAATGTGGTTAGATCACAATTATATCTAGCTTAACTTATTTGTTATTCATCAAAACCTGAGTTAGACCGTTAGTGCAAACTGCACCAATAGAACATCCGCTCCACGACCCGTCCAGACTTCCACCTGGTGTGCGACAACTAAGATTTTCACCTAGAGTCCTCAACTCTAGGATTTTGCCCAAGTGCTCGACCTGCCAAGACTTCAGTTTGCCTAACCGCAGTTAGAAATTTCTTTTACCTAGGATTACCTCCCCCAAGGACCTAGGATTGCCCCCCTAAGATTTTCCACCTATCTATAATCTATTAGGACTTTTTACTTAAGAACACTTAGGACATCCCTGCAAGCTTATTCAGACTTGTTAGATAACAAGACATCTTAACTTTGAACCTTTTGTCATAATCAAAACTTAGGTTTAATCTTCTAGTGCTCTATACACCAACACTAAGTAGCTAGTGCCTTCGGACCATTAATAATGGTCAATGTGTCAAATATATGTAGGTTCTTATTTCTAAGCATCACACCAATGATGGGTGGGCCGCTATGAAAGCTTTATCTTAAAGCTCCACTATCATTACGTTAAGATCTCATTGATTCTCTTAAGCTATTACATTTCTTAAAGATATTAGTGTTGTTTATCTCATAAAGCTTCCGTAGAACATTCTATTTTAGTTGTATTCATCCTAAACCCATAAAATACTAACCTTGATAATCTCTGTGAACCACTTGGAAGAAACAAGGGCATCATCTGGGCAATAAATATAAACAAATATGATGACCAGTATAATAATGGCAATATTAGATCAAGCAAACAATAGACTTCTCATACTAATCGGACTTCATTCAATTCTTCTCTTTAGTCAAATTTGAAGGAGGCACATATAATGGTAGTCGATTTATCCCTAGGATAGTTACCTTTGATCACATATATAATTAGACTTCATTCAACTTTACTTTTAATTTGACTTGAAGGTAGGACATATAATGGCAGTCAGGTTTATCCCCAAGATAGTTATCTTTGGTTACACATTTAATTGGACTTCATTTGACTTCACACTTTAGTCTTGTTGGTTGCTACTCGAAATACCGCTTTAGTTCCTCTGTATAAAAATTTTGTACAAGCATAGAACATTTCCTAGCTACCCATGTGCTCTACTGAAGTTCAATTTGGATTGCAAATGATACTTAATATTATTAATCCAAATTGTCCTTCAGAAGTTAAATTTAGATTAGAAACGATACTTAACATCTTTACTCCAAGTTTAACCGATGTAATCTTCCTAAGTTAAACCATATTACAGAAGTTAATCAAATATCTATTTCAAAAATCGGATTCCAGGTTAAACATGGAGAGACACTAGTCCTTCTTGGGTATGAGATCATCCACCACTTCCTAGACAAAGCCTTTAAAAAAAATTAGATATTTAACTTCTTACAATAAACTAAGTTTAACTACAGAGACCTCAATAGAAGCACAATATCGAAACATGAAATCAAAACACAAAATCGATAACAAAAACGATAATATAAAATCGATAGTCTCGGGTGTTTGGTTTTTCAAGATCTATACAAAGGACATGAACTAGTTATGATGCGGAAACAATTAACTATCTATATCTTTCTTTGTAGCTTATACACCTCTTGATTTTCTGTTATATGCCTCTCCTTCTCTTGGACGTTGATGTTGAGCTCAAGTGTCGTGCTACTGGAGCTTATCAAATTACAATTAAAGTTTACCGAACCCCTCTACACTAAAGTAGTATAGAGATGACTCGGGTCGTCTCTCAAAGAACGTAACGATAGGATGATAATTTCAGGATTGGTTATGACTTTTGGATTTTTATATGAGACTGGGGGTTTGGATTTTGAATTTTGAACTACGATATAAAATAACAAACAAGTATGAAATTTAACCTAAGGAACGAAAGATCAATGTAAGTATGAAATCTAATCCTAATTAATGAAAGACATCCTTTCTATCTATTAGTAGTAATCTCATAGTGCATCGCAACTCTACACTACGATTTCACCATTAATGGAACCAAACTAAGGAATGAAAGAGCAAAGCATTAAATGAACTTAACCTAAGAAATGAAAGACGATGCAAATAAGAAAACCTAGTCTAACTTAAGCTATGATTGCAAGGAAATTAAAGACAACATAAAGTAAACAGCTAAAGAAATTAAGCATAGAACGTAACTTAGAGCATTAAAGAAAGCTAATCTACCCTAGCCTAATTGCATTCAAACGAAGAACAAAACTTATAGCAATTGCAAAAGACAAGACAAGCAAACATTAAGTGAAATAAAATGCACGAATTTAAACCTACTGTTGGAAGAAACATTTTGTCGAACACTTCACGAGCATGAATCAAAATAGCAGGAGTACGCGCACTAAAACATGGGAGATCAATTTAGTACAAGCATCAAACAATCAACCACACAAAATTAACATGTCTATACGAATCAAATGAAGAAATGCAATGAATTAAAGCTCCAAAATCTGATGAAAAATGAAGTGCTGCTGCAATATGTGAAGATGATGGAGTTCTGTCCCGATATGTTGAAGAACTCGAAGGCTGCTGACTACCAAATCTGGAGAAGATGTTGCTGGCCAAATTTGGAGAAGAGCTGCTGCTAGGAGAAAATCTGCTGCTGGGAAAGGATCTGCTACTGTCCAGATCTGAACCGGATGAAGGAAGTAGTGCTGGAATTGAAACCTAGGATCTAATGGCGCCGAAATTAAGGAGGTGAGGTGCTGTGAGGTTGGATGAAATGCCACTCCTTCTTGCTCTGCCGCCTGAACCCCAGTTGGTAGAAGCTTCGGAAGGAAGTCGGAAGATGGAGGTCACACCGGAGAAACCCTCTCCGGTGAGGTGAATAATCGGAGCAAAAGCTTGCCGTCGTTGCTGCCCTATCCCGCACGCCACTGGAAATCCCACACAGAGGAGACCGTGAAGAGGTGGAGGAGAAGTCCGGCCGGCGGCGATGAACAAGTAGAGATCACCGCCTGCCGTCGGTGAAGGAGGAAGAAGACGGAGGTGTTGGCGTCGCGAGCCCTAGCTCCAGGAGAAGTCGCGCGAGGAATCAGTCAGATCTCCGTGTTGTCCGCGTGAGAAAAGGTTAGGGAATGGGTTGGATCCGAATTTTGGGTTATCGGGTTCATTAAAATTCGATCCGAATTTTATAAGAGAAGTGAATTAGGTTTGAATTGGAATTGAGCTTTAAAAAAATGGGCTTTTGGATTGGGTTCAAATTTGAGCTCTACTTCTTGAATGAACCCTTGATTATTTGATCTTGATCAATGGTCCAGATTTCTTCCCTACAAAACAGGATGCACATTTTAGATAAAATACCAGAAAATATAGAAAAAATTAGATCAATGCTCCAATTAAATCTCAACTCGTAAAACATGATATAAATTTGTAATTAAGCATATGAAAGGGTAAAAATGTCAAGTCCAAGAGCCAAAATAACATATAAAAATCTTGGTTATCAACTCCCCCACACTTTTTCTTGCACGTCTCGGGCAAATAAAATAAAACTATGAAGCAACCAAAAACTTATCTCCCCATTAATTCCCTAACAATACTCTGAAAATAGTAAAAGAAAATTATTTAAGATCATCAAGTTTTAAGAATCAAGGTATTCATGGTTCCAATTCTCACAAAAGTCAACAAGTATGGTAATTTCAATCAACTTGAATAGATTAAGCATGATAGAACCTCACAAGATATGTATATGCACTAATGCTCACATAAATAATAGACATGAAAGTGGAGCTCTCTCCAAAGCAACTCATGATATTGCACTACCATATGCTTGCTTATTTTCTAATTCTCCACTAATGTAAACATAAGTACACATAAATCAAGAGGACTTTTCATGAATAATAATGAAACCACACATGTAAACAATAGAACAAGAAGGATAGACATAAAGGAATTCAAAGAGAATATGAAAGCATTAGGGTAATCAACATGAAGAATACAATCAAATAATGTATCAAAAACTCACCCAAATATCCAACACTCAACTCTCTTTACATATTCTCAATACAATATACATTAACCACTATAACATCTCCAAAATACATGTATGTATTAACAACTAACTCATGAGAATCTCTCAATAACAAGGTAAAATGAGTATACATCAATCTTTCCATGGAGACGTTCCTTCTTGTTCATCACTAACAAAATAACAAATGCTTGAGAAATTTTTTTCCTCTCTTTTTATTTGTTTTCAACTTTTTTTTTTTTTGATGTTTTTTTTTATTTTTTTTTGTGTTTTTTTTTCTTTTAGTACATAGAGAGATTTTTTTTTCACAAACATTCGTCCATACAAATTCGCCTCCCCCCACTCTTAAACTTGTCTGTCTCAGACAACACAATAAATCATCTAAAACTCAACAATAGGGGGCTTAAAAAATAAACCAATAAAGATGTGACAATGAAAATGTAACTCATCATGCAATCACCCAATGCTCTCATCAAAGGACTAGGGAATGAATGAATCGATAAAGATATGATAGTGTACATATAATGACAATGAGAAGATATGACAAGGGAAGTACAATGAAACATGAAAGCAATAGGTGAAATGCTTACTGGTAAGAACAACAAAGTATAGAAATAACTAAGAGATGAATAAGAAAATTTGCCTCTATCATATTCATTCAAGCTTATGTTACCATAATTTCGAAAAGAATCAAAGCAAGTTCTAGAGTGTCAAGTATCACAAGTGCTATCACACACAAGAGGATTAAGGATATGTAACACCCGCCCCTCCTGCTAGTGGGGCGGGGTTACTTTACTTACTTACAAGGGGAACATACATGCATATTAATATTTCTTTTTCTAAAGTAACACAGCGGAAGAATTCATTTATTTTTTTGAACGAAGTCACGATGTCATATTCTATCATAAACCTGAATAAGTATCATGAAATCATGCGAAACATTAACATAAATAAATATAAGCAGGTCTTTTATTTGTCTTAGCCGAGCCACCACTACACACATCTCTTTGCCTCTCCTGCGGCTCCCCTAGTTCATCCATTCTTTGCCTTTATCTGCGGTACAAGGAAAGTAAGCTATAAGCACACAGGCTTAGTAAGATCCTTTCTTACTCACAAAAACGTATTTCATATCATAAGCATATAACAATGGAACCATAATCATCTAACATCATATCGTGTAAACATAGCATCATAACATATCATCTCATAAAGAACATCATGCTATATCATGTCATAACTCATAAAAGCATCATGTCATATAAATCATAAGAGCATATCATATCATAAAGAAATATCATGAGGTAACACATCATAAATAAAAGAGCATCATGTCATATAAATCATAAGAGCATATCATATCATAAAGAAATATCATGAGGTAACACATCATAAATAAAAGAACATCATTTCATATAAATCATAAGAGCATATCATATCATGAAGAAATATCATGCAAGATGTCTTTTAAAACATGTGTCATGTCATGTGCAAGATGTCTTAAACATATCATATAGTACTTGAACATAATATCATCATGAGGGCTCGACTTGTACCACATACATACATAAATGCGCGCAATTCTTAGGACAGGGTAGCTAGCCCCGAACCTATTAGGGAACTAGATCCGTACTACGACCGTCGACCTAGGGGCGTACTGAGGAGCCCATCCCTTTTTACTAGACCCGTTCATAGTCCGTTGGCCTAGGGGCGCTTATGGAGCCCACCCTTGGTACAAGCCATACAAAGTAAAATAACATATCATGGTACATGTCATAACATAGCATATCATATCTTATCATATCATGAAGAGTGCTTTTAGTCCCCAAGGGGAAGCAACTCTTAGGCCTTCACTTGTCATATCATAAAGAGTGCTCTTAATCCCAACAAAAAGGGAAGCAACTCTTAGGCCTTTGCTTGTCATATCATAAAACATGCATACTTGAGCATATAGCCCATCATAAGAGACATTATCATGCATGGTTCATAAGCATACATAAATGAACACATCACCTATCATAGAGAAACATAATCATGCATGGGATCATTAACTAACATCTCTTAATTCATAACGTAGCATGTGAGGCACATAATGATTCATAATCGGATCTTAATCACCATATCCTATAGGGAGGCCGAAACATTCAAAGTATTGCCCTAGGGTACAAGTAACATAAAAGCATATGAACCCTAAATCAATTTCATAGCATTTATCATAAAGAACATCATGAGCATATTTAGTTAGGTTCTAAGCTTCCTAGGTCTTTCAACCTAGTTGTGGCCGAAACATTGTAAGCATGAACCTAGGTTACAAGTGGCACAAAACATATGAACCCTAAACCAATTTCATATCATATACTTTAAGGAACATCATGAGTATGTTTTGTTTAGGTTCCAAGCTTCCTAGGTATTTAAATCTTGTTCTTGGCCGAATAGTAAGAAGCATGAAACTAAGTTCTAAACAAAATACAAGCATGAGAATATCATGTTAACTTCATATCATATCATAAGGAGAGTCATGATCATGTTAAATCAACTTTTAAACTTTCCTAGGCTCCTAATCCCATCATGGCCGAAAGTTCAAAGAGTATGAACCTAAACTCTAAACAATATACAAGCATAAAATCTCATGTTAGCTTCATATCATATCATAAGGGAAGTCATAAGCATGTTAAACCAATTTTTAAGCTTCCCTAGGTCTTGAATTCTATCATGGTCGAAAGGTCATGAAGAGGGAATTTAAGTTCTAAACAACATACAAGCATAGAATCTCATGTTAACTTCATATCATATCATAAGGAAAGTCATGAGCATGTTAAATCAACTTTTAAACTTTTCTAGGCTCCTAATCCCATCATGGCCGAAAGTTCAAAGAGTATGAACCTAAACTCTAAACAACATACAAGCATAGAATCTCATGTTAACTTCATATCATATCATAAGGAAAGTCATGAGCATGTTAAATCAACTTTTAAACTTTCCTAGGCTCCTAATCCCATCATGGCCGAAAGTTCATGAAGAGGGAATTTAAGCTCTAAACAACATACAAGCATGAATATCAAGCTAACTTCATATCATATCATAAGGGAATTTATGAGCATGCTAGATTTAATTTTAAACTTCCTTGGACCCTAAAATTGATCATGGCCGAAACATAAGGAGGCATGCATCTAGGTTTCAAGCAACATTCAAACATGATAACCCTAAATTAGCTTTATATCATGTCATAAGAAGAGTCATGAACATGTTGGAGTAAGTCTTAAGCTCTCCTAGGTTTTAATTCTCATTATGGCCGAAGCCCTAAGGTGCAACATATCAAGGTTCCAAACAACCTACAAGCATGAAACCGTAAGAAATCTTCCTACTCTTTTTCATAAGAAAAGTCAGATCATGGTAGACTAAATTTTTTTTAACATCTCTTAGTAAATTTCTCTATCATGGCCGAACACTTTATGAGCATGTATTTAGGTTTTAAGCAACATACAAGTATAAAAACACCAAACTAATCTCTTATCATAGGGTACATATCATAAGGACATAGTGAGCATGTTTAGTTTAGGTCTTAAGTCTTCCTAATCCTTTATTCATACTTTGGCCGAAAGTTCAAGATCATGTATCTAAGTTTTAGGTAAGCATACAAGCATAAGATGTTGGGTTTTTCGGGCCGCGAAAATCGTTTTTTCGTGTCGCGGAAACCCCGAAACTCCCTAGCCAATGGAACCGTGCAAAGAATTTTTTTTTTTTAAAAACTATGAGTACGAGTTTACCTAGATCTACACTTATGTTAGAGTGTATACTAAAAGCCTAGCTTTTGGTATAAACATTTATCTAGAAATAATAATCACATTGGTCAAATGTCTACATTTATGATAAATGTAGTTGTTCAATTAATTTATATTGTAGATAACATGGTGTGTGGTGTCACACACAGAGGATCATGTTATCAGTATCTTATAAATTATAAACAGTAACTGAAGACCATAATGGAAAGGAACAAACCATTGGAAGGTCGTAGTGTAATTAGGTATTAGTTTATCTTAACTATATAATTACACTAGTACACTTAGAGTGTATTGAGTAGGACCATTAGAGGTCGTTTCTTTTATACTGACTTTATAAAGAAACAAAGACCTCAGTTATTATGGAAGTGTGTGCTCTTAATCCTAATATAATAACAAGCACATATATTTGATATTTATTTCTTTAATTTATCAATGGGTGAGATTTAGTTCGATGAATCAATAAGCCCGATAAGTTGGGAAATTATATCACTTATAGTGTGTGTTGTTGATTATAGAAGGAAACTGTGTCCTAGTGATCTAGGTTGAGAATGTCCCCAAGAGGAGCTCATAAGGATTGTCATGTTAAACCCTGCAGGTGGACTTAGTCCGACATGACGATGAAGTTGAGTGGTACTACTCTTGGAGCTAGATATTAATTAAGTGAGTTGTCAGTAACTTACTTAATTAGTGGACATTTGTTATCTTAAATACAGGGAGACTAACACACTCATAATAAGAAGGAGCCCAAAATGTAATTTGGGATTGGTGCGGTAGTTCAATAATAGTTCTTTAGTGGAATGAATTATTATTGATGAAATTAAGTTGTGTGTTCGGGGCGAACACCGGGAGATCAAAACCAATTCCTCCTCTCGGTCCCTATCGTAGCCTCTAGTATATAGAGATTTATACCCACCGCATACCCACCTTCTTACCCATCCAATGGGGCCGGCCAAGACCAACTGGATGAGTCATGTAGGTGGCCGGCTAAAGCTTGGGTCCCAAGCTTAGGTGGCCGGCCACTAGAATATTAAAAAGGATTTTTATTTAAATTATTTCTTATGTTGATATCATGATTTTAAAAGAGAGTTTAAAAAAATTAAAAATTTCCTTTTATAACTTTCTACAAAAGATTAAGAGAAGAAATTAATCTCTTTCCTTATTTGTAGTTTAAAAGGATGCTTTTAATTTTTTGGTAAAAACTTTCCTTATTTGTAAATCATCTACATGTTTAAAAGAGAGTTTAAAATTTGAAATCTTTCCTTATTTGTTGATTAAAGGAGGATTTTAAATTTTAAGAAAACTTTCAATTTTAATCATGTTCATGATTTAAAAGAGATTTTAAAATTAAATATTCTCTTTTATAAGTTTCTACAAAAGATTAAGAAAAGATTTGATATCTTTCCTTATTTGTAGATTAAAAGAGATTTTAATTTTTAGAGATAACTTTCTTTTTATCCACATGTTTAAAAGAAATATTTTAATTTATAAAATTTCCTTTTTATTAACCACCATGAAGGGAAAAATTATTTGAGAATTTTTTATAAATTTTCGGAAGCAAAATTAGGAAGTTTTAATTCTTTTGTGAATTAAAATTTCCTTGATTAAAGGGGTTAAGGTGGCCGGCCATTAACATGATGAAAAGAAAATTATTTTTTAATTAAATAAATTTTCCTTTTCAATGGCAAAAGAATTAAGGAAGTTTTTATTAAATTTTCCTTATTTGCCAAGACCAAGGATTATAAAATAGGGGGTAGAGGAGGCTTCATGGTGAATGTCTCTATTATTTTTCTCCCTCTTTTCTTCTTTGGGTATGGCCGGCCCTTTCTTTTCTCTCCTCTCCTTTGTGTGGCCGAAACTCTCTCATGGTGGAGATAGCTTTGGTGGCCGGATCTAAGAAGGAGAAGAAGGAGAGAAAAGAAGCCTCTTTTCTAGCATCCCTTGGAGCATGGTGGTGGTGGCCGAACCTCTTCATCCTAGAAGAAGTTTTGATGGCCGAAACTTACAAGGAAGAAGAAGGTGCTTGGTGGTTCTCATCTCGGAAGATCGTTGCCCACACAACGTTCGAGGTTAGAAGAGGAATACGATAGAAGATCAAGAGGTCTTTCTAAAAGGTATAACTAGTAATTTTTCTTTCCGCATCATACTAGTTATTTTTGGAAATAATACCAAATACAAGAGGCATGCGATTTTAGTATTTCGAATATATTTTTCGATGTTGTGTTCTTTTGTTTTTTTTCCCTTGTGATTTGATTGTTCTTTTCGGTTAACCTAAAATTATTTTAGAAAATTAAATATTAGCTTTCCATAAAATATTTTGTCTAGTCGGTGGTGGTTGCTCCCATATCCAAGAAGGCCATGTGCCTCGCCACGTCAGTACTAGGAACCAATTATGGAAATTAATATTTAATGAAATTAATAACTTAAGGTGATTTGGGTCGAACGTGTTAAGTTCCGCAGGAGACCCAAGTCAAAACCTAAAAGAACAAATAGATTAAGTTTTGGATCAAACGTGTTAAGTTCCGCAGGCGATCCAAAATTTAATTTAAAAGAACACATGGTAGCTAGGAAAAGGTTCAGACCTTTGTACAAAATTTTTGTACAGTGGAACCTCTAGGTTTTCCGAGTAGCAACCAACAATTGGTATCAAAGCTAGGGTATTGCCTCTGTGTATTTGGTATTAGTTTAATTATGCACATGTCATACATAATTTAGGCAGGTTAATAGTAGGATGTGCTAACTTTGTGGATGCAGGATCTAACTATTATGGCTTATAGTTATTATGTGTGTGATTGGACCCTTGGACATGTCAAGGGCATTTTATTGTGTGTGTATGATTATATTATAAAATACAGCAGGAGCTGTATTTAGTTTTATTAGGATTTTATTTTTTGATCTAGATACATGTACATTCCTTCGAGGAATATAGGATCGAAAAATGTAAAATTCTATTTATGTCGCGGATCAAGTCTTGCAAGGCGTGGAACATCTTGAGGACCAGAGGCGCAGCGGAACAAGGAGCAAGATGGATGCGACAACTAGACCCGGTGGCGGTGGCCAAAGATGGCAACAACTAGGGTTGGCAACACACGGAGGACAACTAGAGATAAAAGCCATAATAGTTGAAAATTATATTTTCTATTTATTGCTTTTATATTGTGCTGTGTGTGCATGTTGGTTTACATATTTAGTAGGCTAGCATAGTTAAAATTCCTCATTTATAAATAACTAAGTGGGAGAGGGATTTTTTAGTAAATCCCATGGTCTGCATTACTGATTTGTAAGTGATGCAAACAAGCTTGTGCGTTGGCTCTGAGTGCCTTCCTCCATAACGGATGAGCTTGTTTGTGGATCACTAGAACAGACTTCCATTTTTTGGATGACTATAGGAAGTTAATTAAGAGCGTGTGATCTTCCCCAACAGAAGGGGCATAATCTTATTAATGGACTTAGTGTCAAGTAATGGTATACACTTAGACACATTTAATAGTACCCTCCCCAACGGAGTCACTACTATCACTTGTGTGACCAAAGGGAAACCAACTATTGATTTGTTATAAAACTAGATTGGCAACATAATAAAATTAATAAACCCCTCTTACAAATGTTTGAATTTGTATACGTCCACACTAAGGTGGCATACAAGATTCATGATGTTTGAGGTAATTTTATTTGTCAAAAAGTTATATTGACAAGATAGTCAATGGGTAAAACCCTCCTCTTACAAATGATGAATTTGTATACGTCCACACTAACGTGGCATGCAAAATTCACGGTGTTTGAGGTGTTGGTGAATTTAAATAATATTGTTTCAGGAATCAATGTTATTTTAAATTCAAAGAGTTTTGACCAAATATTTGATCAAAGACAGATCAACTATTAATTTTATTCGTCATAAAGTAAAGTTGACGAGATAATAAAATCAATGAATAAAATCTCCTCTTCGATTTTGTATACACAAAATTCATGGAGATTTTAAGGAGTTGATCTTGACCAAATATTTTTGTGATTCTTAGGATGTTTGTCAATCCCTAGTAGTCATACTATAGAAAAAGACTTAGTAGTCCCAATTGTAATGATTGGAAATAAGACTTGGACATTAAGGTAGATTGTCTTCTTAGAACTAAGAACAATTTAGGTGTATTTAATTCATTAGTTGAAACATGTCTAGTGGTGTTTTCTACCAGAACCTGGAGTGTAGGTACAAGATGTCATTAATCATGTCTGCAATTCATTGCAGGGTTCCAGGAAATTCGACAACTAAATGAAAGGTAAATCACCGTCCACATGGGCACTACTGTAAAAGTAGTAGCTGTTGCAGCGGGAGATGTTTATCCTTTGATAAGAATAAAATATGGATTTTAAGTAATTGTCTTTACGTACCAAGTTTAGAAAGATCCTGATTTCAGTTTCTTAACTATTATAGATATTGTGTCTATTTTGATAACAAAGTTGTTATCAAGAAAAATAGGGAAGTTATCTATTTTGGTATGATGGTTGACAATTTATAATCCAATAACTCCCACGATGCAACAAATAGAAATTAGTAACACATCTTCTAATTTTAAGAGAAAGCAACCTTCGGAAATGAACCAATTATATCTTTGGCATCTAAAGCTAGGTTATACTTGAGTAGGATTCATTGGTAGCTGATGAACTTTTGGGTTCATTGGTAATGGAAATCTTTCCAACCTGCGAGTCTTACTTGGAAGGAAAATAACCAAGAAGCTTTTAAGTCCAAGGGTTATGGAGTCAAAGATATGTTGAAATCGGTTCATTCTGATTTGTGTGATCCTATGACTATCCAGACAAGAGGTAGTATTGAATATTTTGTCAATTTTATAGACAACTATTCAAGATACAAATAAATTTACTTAATGTACCGCAAGACTAAGTACTTTGATTAGTTCAAAGAGTACAAGACTGATGCGGAGAAATGTTAAAGTAAAAGTCACTATGGTAAGATCGTAGTGGCAAGTACCTCTTGGGAGAATTTAGGAGTCACTTATCAAAATTAGGGATTCAATCCCAACTAACTACACCTGGTACACCCCAACAGAATGGTGTAGAAAAAGGAAGGTATAGGACTCTTATGGAAATAAGTAGATTGATGAGTTATTTAGAATATTACCAAAATCATTTTAAGGATATACTCTAGAAACGGAAGTGAATATAGTACCTTCCAAAGACAGAACTCTCTACTCATATAGAATTACTGAATAGGCGTAAGCCTATTTCGAAGCATATTCGGATTCGGGTAGTCCAGCACATATGCAGAAGAGAGACAATGATAAGTTGGACAGGAATTCACTTGTTTGTGGGTTATCCTAGAGAAATAAAAGTAGGTTTATAGTCTTAAAAATCAGAAGGTCATTGTTAGCATCAACGACCAGTTTTTAGAAAAGGACTATGTAATAAACCATGTGCCCATAAGAAAATTTGTTCTTAAGGAAATAATAAAAGATATGTCTAATCTAGTACCAATTGTACAAGATGAGATACCACAAGGAAACTACAACACATATCACAAATGATACATAATTACAGAAAGTGCCTTGTTGTAGTGGGAGGGTTGTTAGGCAACCAATATAGGTTCATGTTTTGGGAGAGTTTTTGGACACGATCCCTAGAGGACATGAACCTGATCTCCGGTCATATAATGAAGCACTCCAAGATAAAGATGTAGCATCTTGGCAAAGAGTAATGAATAACAGAATTAGAATATATGTATTCTAATAAAATCTGGAAGCTTGTAGAATCACCAAATGGTGTAAAAGCCGTTGAGTGTAAAAAGGTCTATAATAAGAAAAGATGGATAGTCAGGAAGGTGGTAACTTTCAAAGCAAGACTTGATGAAAAAGAAAACTTTTTCACTGGTAGTCATGCTTAAGTCTATCCAGATTCTTTTATCTATTTGGCAAGTGGATGTCAAGACAGCATTCCTTAATGGAAGTCTTGAAGAAAGCATCCATATAAAGCAACCAGAAGGGTTCATTGCAAAGGGCTAAGAGCATCTTGTGTGCAAGCTCAATCAGTCTATGGACTGAGGCAAAGCTTCAAGGTCTTAGAACATCCGGTTTATCAAAGTCTATGGATTTAGTAACCGGATAAGTCTTGTGTATACAAAAGGTGTGATGGAAGCGTGGTGATATTTCTTGTACTATACGTAGATAACAATTTTGGTAGTTGGAAACAATATCAAAATGTTGTTAGAAGTAAGGGTATGGTTGTCCAAATAATTTGATATAAATGACTTGGGAGAATGTATATATTCTTGAGATCAAAGTAATAAGTGATCGCAAGAAAAGAATATTTTACTTATCCCAAGCTTCATATATCAGAAAAATCCTTGCTCGTTTTAAACATGCAAAACTCCAAGAAAGGTTTCTTAACTTTTCAGGATGGAGTAACTTTATCTAAAGATATGTCTCTGTAGACATCAAAGGAGATAAAGGAAATAAAGGCAGTTCTTTATGCTTCGGCTGTCGGAAGCCTAATGTATGCTATGCACGAGATCAAAAATCTGTTTTGCCAAGGGCATAGTTAGCAGATATCAAAGTAACCCTGGACAATGACAGTGGATTGCAGTAAAGCATATATTGAAGTACCTTAGAGGCACTAGAGAATATATGCTAGCTTACAAGGCAGTTAATTTGGTCCTTGTGGGTTGCATGGATTTTGACTTCCAATTAGATAGGGACAATAATAAGTCAACCTCGGGGTTTTGTATTTACTTTAGGAGGTAAAGTCATAACTATGGAAGAGTGATAAGCATAGGTGTTTTTCTGGACTCCACCATAGAAGTTTAGTATATGGCAAGCCTCTGAGGTAGCCATAAAAGCTGAATGACTCAATAACCTCAAGATAGACTTAGATATGATTTCTGGTTTATCCAAAGATTATTACAATTTATTGTAATAATATTGGTACAGTAGCAAACTCGAAGAAACCATAAGTCTATAAAGGCAAGTAAACACAATAGAGCGCAAGTACCACCCAATACGAGAAATCGTATAAACGAGGAGAAGTTGTTGCTGCCTAGAATGCATCAGATGATGACCTATAGATCTTTTCACTAAGGTCCTTAAGGCGAGAGCTTTTGATGGCCATGTTGAAGGGTTGGGAATCAGATGTATGGCAGCAGATATGACAGCTTAGTCTTTTAGTATAAGTGAGAGATTGTTAGAGTGTATACTAAAAGCCTAGCTTTTGGTATAAACATTTATCTAGAAACAAGAATCACATTGGTCAAATGTCTACATTTATGATAAATGTAGTTGTTCAATTAATTTATATTGTAGATAACATGGTGTGTGGTGTCACACACAGAGGATCATGTTATCAGTACCTTATAAATTATAAACAGTAGCTCACGACCATAATGGAAAGGAACAAACCATTGGAAGGTCGTAGTGCAATTAGGTATTAATTTATCTTAACTATATAAGTACACTAGTATACTTAGAGTCTATTGAGTAGGACCATTAGAGGTCGTTTCTTTTATACTGACTTTATAAAGAAACAAAGACCTCAGTTATTATGGAAGTGTGTGCTCTTAATCCTAATATAATAACAAGCACATATATTTGATATTTATTTCTTTAATTTTTCAATGGGTGAGATTTAGTTCGATGAATCAATAAGCCCGATAAGTTGGGAAATTATATCACTTATAGTGTGTGTTGTTGATTATAGAAGGAAACTGTGTCCTAGTGATCGAGGTTGAGAATGTCCCCAAGAGGAGCTCATAAGGATTGTCATGTTAAACCCTGCAGGTGGACTTAGTCCGACATGATGATGAAGTTGAGTGGTACTACTCTTGGAGCTAGATATTAATTAAGTGAGTTGTCAGTAACTTACTTAATTAGTGGACATTTGTTATCTTAAACACAGGGAGACTAACACACTCATAATAAGAAGGAGCCCAAAATGTAATTTGGGATTGGTGCGGTAGTTCAATAATAGTTCTTTAGTGGAATGAATTATTATTGATGAAATTAAGTTGTGTGTTCGGGGCGAACACGGGATGCTTAATTTCATCGAGAGATCAAAACCAATTCCTCCTCTCGGTCCCTATCGTAGCCTCTAGTATATAGAGATTTATACCCACCGCATACCCACCTTCTTACCCATCCAATGGGGCCGGCCAAGCTAGCTTGGAACCCAAGCTAGGGCCGGCCAAGACCAAGTGGATGAGTCATGTAGGTGGCCGGCTAAAGCTTGGGTCCCAAGCTTAGGTGGCCGGCCACTAGAATATTAAAAAGGATTTTTATTAAAATTATTTCTTATGTGGATATCATGATTTTAAAAGAGAGTTTAAAAATTAAAATTTTCCTTTTATAACTTTCTACAAAAGATTAAGAGAAGAGATTAATCTCTTTCCTTATTTGTAGTTTAAAAGGATGGTTTTAATTTTTGGTAAAAACTTTCCTTATTTGTAAATCATCTACATGTTTAAAAGAGAGTTTAAAATTTGAAATCTTTCCTTATTTGTTGATTAAAGGAGGATTTTAAATTTTAAGAAAACTTTCAATTTTAATCATGTTCATGATTTAAAAGAGAGTTTAAAATTAAATATTCTCTTTTATAAGTTTCTACAAAAGATTAAGAAAAGATTTGATATCTTTCCTTATTTGTAGATTAAAAGAGATTTTAATTTTTTAGGGATAACTTTCTTTTTATCCACATGTTTAAAAGAAATATTTTAATTTATAAAATTTCCTTTTTATTAACCACCATGAAGGGAAAAATTATTTGACAATTTTTTATAAATTTCCGGAAGCAAAATTAGGAAGTTTTAATTCTTGTGTGAATTAAAATTTCCTTGATTAAAGGGGTTAAGGTGGCCGGCCATTAACATGATGAAAAGAAAATTATTTTTTAATTATATAAATTTTCCTTTACAATGGCAAAAGAATTAAGGAAGTTTTTATTAAATTTTCCTTATTTGCCAAGACCAAGGATTATAAAAGAGGGGGTAGAGGAGGCTTCATGGTGAATGTCTCTATTATTTTTCTCCCTCTTTTCTTCTTTGGGTATGACCGTCCCTTTCTTTTCTCTCCTCTCCTTTGTGTGGCCGAAACTCTCTCATGGTGGAGATAGCTTTGGTGGCCGGATCTAAGAAGGAGAAGAAGGAGAGAAAAGAAGCCTCTTTTCTAGCATCCCTTGGAGCATGGTGGTGGTGGCCGAACCTCTTCATCCTAGAAGAAGTTTTGATGGCCGAAACTTACAAGGAAGAAGAAGGTGCTTGGTGGTTCTCATCTCGGAAGATCGTTGCCCACACAACGTTCGAGGTTAGAAGAGGAATACGGTAGAAGATCAAGAGGTCTTTCTAAAAGGTATAATTAGTAATTTTTCTTTCCGCATCATACTAGTTATTTTTGGAAATAATACCAAATACAAGAAGCATGCGATTCTAGTATTTCGAATATGTTTTTCGATGTTGTGTTCTTTTGTTTTTTTTTCCTTGTGATTTGATTGTTCTTTTCGGTTAACCTAAAGTTATTTTAGGAAATTAAATATTAGCTTTCCATAAAACGTTTTGTCTAGTCGGTGGTGGTTGCTCCCATATCAAAGAAGGCCATGTGCCTCGCCACGTCAGTACTGGGAACTAATTATGGAAATTAATATTTAATGGAATTAATAACTTAAGGTGATTTGGGTCGAACGTGTTAAGTTCCGCAGGAGACCCAAGTCAAACCTAAAAGAACGAATAGATTAAGTTTTGGATCAAACGTGTTAAGTTCCGCAGGCGATCCAAAATTTAATTTAAAAGAACACATGGTAGCTAGGAAAAGGTTCAGACCTTTGTACAAAATTTTTGTATAGTGGAACCTCTAGGTTTTCCGAGTAGCAACCAACAATTGGTATCAGAGCTATGGTATTGCCTCTGTGTATTTGGTATTAGTTTAATTATGCACATGTCATACATAATTTAGGCAGGTTAATAGTAGGATGTGCTAACTTTGTGGATGCAGGATCCAACTATTATGGCTTATAGTATTATGTGTGTGATTGGACCCTTGGACATGTCAAGGGCATTTTATTGTGTGTGTATGATTGTATTATAAAATACAGCAGGAGCTGTATTTAGTTTTATTAGGATTTTATTTTTTGATCTAGATACATGTACATTCCTTCGAGGAATATAGGATCGAAAAATGTAAAATTCTATTTATGTCGCGGATCGAGTCTTGCAAGGCGTGGAACCTTTTGAGGACCAGAGGCGCAGCGGAACAAGAAGCAAGATGGATGCGACAACTAGACCGGTGGCGGTGGCCAAAGATGGCAACAGCTAGGGTTGGCAACACGCGGAGGACAACTAGAGATAAAAGCCATAATAGTTAAAAATTAGATTTTCTATTTATTGCTTTTATATTGTGCTGTGTGTGCATGTTGGTTTACATATTTAGTAGGCTAGCATAGTTAAAATTCCTCATTTATAAATAACTAAGTGGGAGAGGGATTTTTTAGTAAATCCCATGGTCTGCATTACTGATTTGTAAGTGATGCAAACAAGCTTGCGCGTTGGCTCTGAGTGCCTTCCTCCATAACGGATGAGCTTGTTTGTGGATCACTAGAACAGACTTCCATTTTTTGGATGACTATAGCAAGTTAATTAAGAGCGTGTGATCTTCCCCAACGGAAGGGGCATAATCTTATTAATGGACTTAGTGTCAAGTAATGGTATACACTTAGACACATTTAATAGTACCCTCCCCAACGGAGTCACTACTATCACTTGTGTGACCAAAGGGAAACCAACTATTGATTTGTCATAAAACTAGATTGGCAACATAATAAAATTAATAAACCCCGCTTACAAATGTTTGAATTTTTATACGTCCACACTAACGTGACATACAAGATTCATGATGTTTGAGGTAATTTTATTTGTCAAAAAGTTATATTGACAAGATAGTCAATGGGTAAAACCCTCCTCTTACAAATGATGAATTTGTATACGTCCACACTAACGTGGCATGCAAAATTCACGGTGTTTGAGGTGTTGGTGAATTTAAATAATATTGTTTGAGGAATCAATGTTATTTTAAATTCAAAGAGTTTTGACCAAATATTTGATCAAAGACAGATCAACTATTAATTTTATTCCTCATACAGTAAAGTTGACGAGATAATAAAATTAATGAATAAAATCTCCTCTTCGATTTTGTATACACAAAATTCATGGAGATTTTAAGGAGTTGATCTTGACCAAATATATTTGTGATTCTTAGGATGTTTGTCAATCCCTAGTAGTCATACTATAGAAAAAGACTTAGTAGTCCCAATTGTAATGATTGAAAATAGGACTTGGACATTAAGGTAGACTGTCTTCTTAGAACTAAGAACAATTTAGGTGTATTTAATTCATTAGTTGAAACATGTCTAGTGGTGTTATCTACCAGAACCTGGAGTGTAGATACAAGATGTCATTAATCATGTCTGCAATTCATTGCAGCATTCCAGGAAACCCGACAACTAAATGAAAGGTAAATCACCGTCCACATGGGCACTACTGTAAAAGTGGTAGTTGTTACAGTGGGAGATGTTTATCCTTTGATAAGAATAAAATATGGATTTTAAGTAATTGTCTTTACGTACCAAGTTTAGAAAGATCCTGATTTCAGTTTCTAAACTATTATAGATATTGTGTCTATTTTGATAACAAAGTTGTTATCAAGAAAAATAGGGAAGTTATCTATTCTGGTATGATGGTTGACAATTTATAATCCAATAACTCCCACGATGCAACAAATGGAAATTAGTAACACATCTTCTAATTTTAAGAGAAAGCAACCTTCGGAAATGAACCAATTATATCTTTTGCATCTAAAGCTAGGTTATACTTGAGTAGGATTCATTGGTAGCTGATGAACTTTTGGGTTCATTGGTAGTGGAAATCTTTCCAACCTACGAGTCTTACTTGGAAGGAAAATAACCAAGAAGCTTTTAAGTCCAAGGGGTATGGAGTCAAAGATATGTTGAAATCGGTTCATTCTGATTTGTGTGATCCTATGACTATCCAGACAAGAGGTAGTATTGAATATTTTGTCAATTTTATAGACAACTATTCAAGATACAAATAACTTTACTTAATGTACCGCAAGACTAAGTACTTTGATTAGTTCAAAGAGTACAAGGTTGATGCGGAGAAATGTTAAAGTAAAAGTCACTATGGTAAGATCGTAGTGGCAAGTACCTCTTGGGAGAATTTAGGAGTCACTTATCAAAATTAGGGATTTAATCCCAACTAACTGCACCTGGTACACCCCAACAGAATGGTGTAGAAAAAGGAAGGTATAGGACTCTTATGGAAATAAGTAGATTGATGAGTTATTTAGAATATTACCAAAATCATTTTAAGGATATACTCTGGAAACGGAAGTGAATATAGTACCTTCCAAAGACAGAACTCTCTACTTATATAGAATTACTGAATAGGCGTAAGCCTATTTCGAAGCATATTCGGATTCGGGTAGTCCAGCACATATGCAGAAGAGAGACAATGATAAGTTGGACAGGAATTCACTTGTTTGTGGGTTATCCTAGAGAAATGAAAGTAGGTTTATAGTCTTAAAAATAAGAAGGTCATTGTTAGCATCAATGACCGGTTTTTAGAAAAGGACTATGTAATAAACCATGTGCCCATAAGAAAATTTGTTCTTAAGGAAATAATAAAAGATATGTCTAATCTAGTACCAATTGTACAAGATGAGATACCATAAGGAAACTGCAACACGTATCACAAATGATACACAATTACAGAAAGTGCCTTGTTGTAGTGGGAGGGTTGTTAGGCAACCTAAATAGGTTCATGTTTTGGGAGAGTTTTTGGACTCGATCCCTGGAGGACATGAACCTGATCTCCAGTCATATAATGAAGCACTCCAAGATAAAGATGCAGCATCTTGGCAAAGAGTAATGAATAACAGAATTAGAATATATGTATTCTAATAAAATCTGGAAGCTTGTAGAATCACCAAATGGTGTAAAAGCCGTTGAGTGTAAAAAGATCTATAATAAGAAAAGAGGGATAGACAGGAAGGTGGTAACTTTCAAAGCAAGGCTTGATGAAAAAGGAAACTTTTTCATTGGTAGTTATGCTTAAGTCTATCCGGATTCTTTTATCTATTTGGCAAGTGGATGTCAAGACAACATTCCTTAATGGAAGTCTTGAAGAAAACATCCATATAAAGCAACCAGAAGGGTTCATTACAAAGGGCTAAGAGCATCTTGTGTGCAAGCTCAATCAGTCTATGGACTGAGGCAAAGCTTCAAGGTCTTAGAACATCTGGTTTATCAAAGTCTATGGATTTAGTAACCGGATAAGTCTTATGTATACAAAAGGTGTGATGGAAGCGTGGTGATATTTCTTGTACTATACGTAGATAACAATTTTGGTAGTTGGAAACAATATCAAAATGTTGTTAGAAGTAAGGGTATGGTTGTCCAAATAATTTGATATAAAGGACTTGGGAGAATGTATATATTCTTGAGATCAAAGTAATAAGTGATCGCAAGAAAAGAATATTTTACTTATCCCAAGCTTCATATATCAGAAAAATCTTTGCTCGTTTTAAGCATGCAAAACTCCAAGAAAGGTTTCTTAACTTTTCAGGATGGAGTAACTTTATCTAAAGATATGTCTCTGTAGACATCAAAGGAGATAAAGGAAATAAAGGCAGTTCTTTATGCTTCGGCTGTCGGAAGCCTAATGTATGCTATGCATGAGATTAGAAATCTGTTTTGCCAAGGGCATAGTAAGCAGATATCAAAGTAACCCTGGACAAGGACAGTGGATTGCAGTAAAGCATATATTGAAGTACCTTAGAGGCACTAGAGAATATATGCTAGCTTACAAGGCAGTTAATTTGGTCCTTGTGGGTTGCATGGATTTTGACTTCCAATCGGATAGGGAAGTCAACCTCGGGGTTTTGTATTTACTTTAGGAGGTAAAGTCATAACTATGGAAGAGTGATAAGCATAGGTGTTTTTCTGGAATCCACCATAGAAGTTTAGTATATGACAAGCCTTTGAGGTAGCCATAAAAGCTGAATGACTCAATAACCTCAAGATAGACTTAGATATGATTTCTGTTTGTCCAAAGATTATTACAATTTATTGTAATAATATTGATGCAGTAGCAAACTCGAAGAAACCATAAGTCTATAAAGGCAAGTAAACACAATAGAGCGCAAGTACCACCCAATACGAGAAATCGTATAAACGAGGAGAAGTTGTTGCTGCCTAGAATGCATCAGATGATGACGTATAGATCTTTTCACTAAGGTCCTTAAGGCGAGAGCTTTTGATGGACATGTTGAAGGGTTGGGAATCAGATGTATGGCAGCAGATATGACAGCTTAGTCTTTTAGTATAAGTGAGAGATTGTTAGAGTGTATACTAAAAGCCTAACTTTTGGTATAAACATTTATCTAGAAATAAGAATCACATTGGTCAAATGTCTACATTTATGATAAATGTAGTTGTTCAATTAATTTATATTGTAGATAACATGGTGTGTGGTGTCACACACAGAGGATAATGTTATCAATACCTTATAAATTATAAACAGTAGCTAACGACCATAATGGAAAGGAACAAACCATTGGAAGGTCGTAGTGTAATTAGGTATTAGTTTATCTTAACTATATAATTACACTAGTACACTTAGAGTGTATTGAGTAGGACTATTAGAGGTCGTTTCTTTTATACTGACTTTATAAAGAAACAAAGACCTCAGTTATTATGGAAGTGTGTGCTCTTAATCCTAATATAATAACAAGCACATATATTTGATATTTATTTCTTTAATTTTTCAATGGGTGAGATTTAGTTCGATGAATCAATAAGCCCGATAAGTTGGGAAATGATATCACTTATAGTGTGTGTTGTTGATTATAGAAGGAAACTGTGTCCTAGTGATCTAGGTTGAGAATGTCCCCAAGAGGAGCTCATAAGGATTGTCATGTTAAACCCTGCAGGTGGACTTAGTCCGACATGACGATGAAGTTGAGTGGTACTACTCTTGGAGCTAGATATTAATTAAGTGAGTTGTCAGTAACTTACTTAATTAGTGGACATTTGTTATCTTAAACACAGGGAGACTAACACACTCATAATAAGAAGGAGCCCAAAATGTAATTTGGGATTGGTGCGGTAGTTCAATAATAGTTCTTTAGTGGAATGAATTATTATTGATGAAATTAAGTTGTGTGTTCGGGGCGAACACGGGATGCTTAATTTCATCGGGAGACCAAAACCAATTCCTCCTCTCGATCCCTATCGTAGCCTCTAGTATATAGAGATTTATACCCACCGCATACCCACCTTCTTACCCATCCAATGGGGCCGGCCAAGCTAGCTTGGAACCCAAGCTAGGGCCGGCCAAGACCAAGTGGATGAGTCATGTAGGTGGCCGGCTAAAGCTTGGGTCCCAAGCTTAGGTGGCCGGCCACTAGAATATTAAAAAGGATTTTTATTAAAATTATTTCTTATGTGGATATCATGATTTTAAAAGAGAGTTTAAAAAAATTAAAAATTTCCTTTTATAACTTTCTACAAAAGATTAAGAGAAGAGATTAATCTCTTTCCTTATTTGTAGTTTAAAAGGATGGTTTTAATTTTTTGGTAAAAACTTTCCTTATTTGTAAATCATCTACATGTTTAAAAGAGAGTTTAAAATTTGAAATCTTTCCTTATTTGTTGATTAAAGGAGGATTTTAAATTTTAAGAAAACTTTCAATTTTAATCATGTTCATGATTTAAAAGAGAGTTTAAAATTAAATATTCTCTTTTATAAGTTTCTTCAAAAGATTAAGAAAAGATTTGATATCTTTCCTTATTTGTAGATTAAAAGAGATTTTAATTTTTTAGAGATAACATTCTTTTTATCCACATGTTTAAAAGAAATATTTTAATTTATAAAATTTCCTTTTTATTAACCACCATTAAGGGAAAATTATTTGAGAATTTTTTATAAATTTCGGGAAGCAAAATTAGGAAGTTTTAATTCTTGTGTGAATTAAAATTTCCTTGATTAAAGGGGTTAAGGTGGCCGGCCATTTACATGATGAAAAGAAAATTATTTTTTAATTAAATAAATTTTCCTTTTCAATGGCAAAAGAATTAAGGAAGTTTTTATTAAATTTTCCTTATTTGCCAAGACCAAGGATTATAAAAGAGGGGGTAGAGGAGGCTTCAAGGTGAATGTCTCTATTATTTTTCTCCCTCTTTTCTTCTTTGGGTATGCCCGGCCCTTTCTTTACTCTCCTCTCCTTTGTGTGGCCGAAACTCTCTCATGGTGGAGATAGCTTTGGTGGCCGGATCTAAGAAGGAGAAGAAGGAGAGAAAAGAAGCCTCTTTTCTAGCATCCCTTGGAGCATGGTGGTGGTGGCCGAACCTCTTCATCCTAGAAGAAGTTTTGATGGCCGAAACTTACAAGGAAGAAGAAGGTGCTTGGTGGTTCTCATCTCGGAAGATCGTTGCCCACACAACGTCCGAGGTTAGAAGAGGAATACGGTAGAAGATCAAGAGGCATTTCTAAAAGGTATAACTAGTAATTTTTCTTTCCGCATCATACTAGTTATTTTTGGAAATAATACCAAATACAAGAGGCATGCGATTCTAGTATTTCGAATATATTTTTCGATGTTGTGTTCTTTTATTTTTTTTCCCTTGTGATTTGATTGTACTTTTCGGTTAACCTAAAGTTATTTTAGGAAATTAAATATTAGCTTTCCATAAAACGTTTTGTCTAGTCGGTGGTGGTTGCTCCCATATCCAAGAAGGCCATGTGCCTCGCCACGTCAGTACTGGGAACCAATTATGGAAATTAATATTTAATGGAATTAATAACATAAGGTGATTTGGGTCGAACGTGTTAAGTTCCGCAGGAGACCCAAGTCAAAACCTAAAAGAACGAATAGATTAAGTTTTGGATCAAACGTGTTAAGTTCCGCAGGCGATCCAAAATTTAATTTAAAAGAACACATGGTAGCTAGGAAAAGGTTCAGACCTTTGTACAAAATTTTTGTACAGTAGAACCTCTAGGTTTTTCGAGTAGCAACCAACAACTTAGACCTACAAGGGAAAAAGGTTATACCTTTGAAGCGAAGCCGTTCGCAATCCCGCAAGTCCAAGGTATGCCGGATCTCAAGATTGTCAACGTAGACAATCCTCTAGAAGTATCCACACGAACAAGAAGTGTTCTCTAACACTCAAGGATGGAGAAGAGAACACCACAAGTGTGCTAGCACTTCTTGATGCTCTCGAATAGGATTGGAAGATGAAGAAAGGAAAAGAAGAGAACACACTCCTCTAAAAACTTTATGTGACTTTCACTAACCTTTCTTCTTGGATTAGAATCACTCACCTTTCTTCTTCCTTGCTTGAAACCCACGGCAACAGTAGCCAAGGAAGAGGAAGAACCCAAGGAAGAAGATGCAACCATAACCACACTTGAATGCCACAAAACAAAAAACTCCTCTAACATTAGTGTGGCCGGCCACATCTTGTAACCCCTTCATTTAATGTGGTCGGCCACATTAAATGGAATGGATGTGTAACCTCCATGAGGTGGCACACCATGATGAGGTGGAGATGATGTGGCAAGGTTAGTCATGCCATGTATGATGAGTCAACCTTCATGATGTGGCAATACATCAAGTCAAACTTGATGTTTCAAATTCCATTTGGTCAAGTCAAAATTGACCAATTCTCTTCCTTGTTGAGTTAAAACCAACCTTTAGTTCAAGTTAATTTTAATCTAATAAATCTCAATTCATTAATATAAATTGACTCAATGAATCAAATTTAAATTAGACCGTTCAACAATTGAATCTAATTGAGTCTAACTCAATAAGTCTAATTTGAATTAATCCGAATCCAATCTTTGGTGCATCATATGAACCTAATCCAATTGGTTCATCATATGAACCTAATCTCCATCCACTTGTTCTTTGTGTGTGACCCAATAGGTTCTTGTAACGTTGACAATGTTTCTAAACTCCTTTAGAAACATAAGCAATGAGCGGCATCTAGCAATACATCATTGCTACCCAAGTTACAAGAATATTGAGATCCAACATCACCTTGTGACTACTAATTGTGACTCCTCACAATATATGACAAGTGTCCTTCTATCTTAGACATCTAGATTGATCTATGTGAGGCATAGACCGTGTCATCCTCTGACCAATCTAAATCTTGAACTCCAAGTAGACTCACTAAATCAAATGAGCTCAATATCTCATATTGATTCATTTGGGCATGGCCATGCACTTCGTGGTCTCACTCTATTAAGAATACCGATGTCTCTCCCATTATATAGGAGGGATAGATCCCATCTACATCACTCACTTCCCTCTGCATAATTCGTTACATACCCTGTAATCACCTTTATAGTCCACCCAGTTACGGGTGACGTTTGACGAAACCAAAGTACATAACTCCTTATGTAGGGATCCATGGTGACTTCAGGTCCAAGGACTAGTAGTCATACTAATAGCCACATGAGAAAGTATATGACAATCATATAACGATTCATGATACTTTCTCATGGTGGGTCATTCAATATACATTCTCTAATGCATACTCATGTGTCAACTTGATATCTCTATATCCATGACTTGTGAGATCAAGTCATCGATTTGACCTACATGCTAGTCTTATTGCATTAACATTGTCCCTGAATATTAATACTCGACTATGAATAATTAAGAGTAGTGTTCCCTATATCATCTCACTATCGGTTCAGCTAACCGATTGATATAGGTAAGAACCTTCTACTCAAGGACGTTATTATACTTAGTTTATTTGGCACCAATACAAGTAAGTATAATAACCAAATGCCTTTATTTATATAGAATATGATACAACAAGTCCATAATATAATCATCAAATGATTGACTTTAGGGCTCTAGCTAACAATCTCCCATTAGCACTAGTGCCAATCAGTGTAGGCTCTAAGTCCCAATGACCTAGTGCGACCATCATGCTTCCTCTGTGCCAAAGCCTTGGTCAAGGGATCTGCGATGTTAGTCTCTATGGGTACTCTTCAAATCTTCACATCTCCTCTCTCGATAATCTCTCGAATGAGATGGAAGCGCCGTAGTATGTGTTTGGTCTGCTGGTGTGAGCGAGGTTCCTTCGCCTATGCTATAGCTCCATTGTTGTCACAATAGAGCTCAATAGGGGTCATCAATGCTAGGAACCACCCCAAGTTCAGTGACGAACTTGCGAATCCAAACTGCCTCCTTTGCTGCCTCTGATGCAGCAATATACTCGGCCTCTGTCGTAGAATCAGCTACTGTGTCCTGCTTCGAACTCTTCCAGCTTACAGCACCACCATTTATGCAAAACACGAACCCTGACTGCGATTGATAATCATCCTGGTCGGTCTAGAAGCTAGCATCACTGTAACCCTTTACAGCTAGCTCATCATCGCCTCCATATATCAAGAAATATTCTTTAGTCCTTCTTAAGTACTTAAGAATATTCTTGACCGCTATCTAGTGACTTTCACCTGGATCTGACTGGTATCTGCTCATCATTCTCAAAGCATACAAGACATCAGGTCGAGTACATAGCATGGCGTACATGATAGATTCTATGGCTGAGGCATAAGGGATCTGATCCATGCAGTGTCTCTCCTCTCTAGAAGAGGGACCTTGAGTCTTCGAAAGACTCACGCCATGTGACATCGACAGAAATCCCTTCTTGGAGTTCTGCATGGCAAACCGAAGGATTACCTTGTCAATATATGTACTCTGACTTAGGCCAAGCAATCTCTTAGATCTATCTCTATAGATCTGTATCCCTAGAATGCGGGATGCCTCACCTAAATCCTTCATTGAGAAGTAACTCCCTAGCCAGGTCTTGATAGACTGAAGCATAGAGATGTCCTTCCCAATGAGTAGTATGTCATCCACATACAATATGAGGAAGACAACTATGTCCCTACAACCTTCTTGTAGACACAAGGCTCATCTTCATTCTTGATGGAACCAAACTATTTGATTGCATCATCGAATCAAAGATTCCAGCTCTGAGAAGCTTGCTTTAATCCATAAATGGATCTATGCAGCTTGCATACTCATCTAGTATGCTGTGGATATACAAAACCCTCAGGTTGTGTCATGTACACATCCTCGAGTAGATTTCCATTCAGAAACGCGGTTTTGACATCCATATGCCATATCTCATAGTCATGGTAAGCTGCAATAGCAAGCATGATCCGAATGGACTTAAACATCGCTATTGGAGAAAAGGTTTTATCATAGTCAATACCATGAATCTGCTTGAAACCTTTAGCTACCAAGCGACCCTTATAGATAAGTCCATCCATGTCAGTCTTTCTCTTAAAAACCCACTTACACCCAATGGGTTTTAACCCTTCAGGTGGATCAACCAAAGTCCATACTTGGTTGGTGTACATGGATTCCATCTCGGATCTCATGGCCTCTAGCCATTTCTCGGAATCTGGTCTCATCACAGCTTCCTGATAGGTGGTAGAGTCATCCTCTATGAGCACAACGTCATCATGGTCAGACAAGAGAAATGAGTATCTCTCAGGCTGACGACGTTGTTAGGGTGTATACTAAATGCCTAGCTTTTGGTATAAACATTTATTTAGTAATAAGAATCACATTGGTCAAATGTCTACATTTATGATAAATGTAGTTGTTCAATTAATTTATATTGTAGATAACATGGTGTGTGGTGTCACACACAGAGGATCATGTTATCAGTACCTTATAAATTATAAACAGTAGCTCACGACCAAAATGGAAAGGAACAAACCATTAGAAGGTCGTAGTGTAATTAGGTATCAGTTTATTTTGACTGTATAATTACACTAGTACACTTAGAGTGTATTGAGTAGGACTATTTGAGGTCGTTTCTTTTATACTGATTTTATAAAGAAACAAAGACCTCGGTTATTATGGAAGTGTGTGCTCTTAATCCTAATATAATAACAAGCACATATATTTGATATTTATTTCTTTAATTTATCAATGGGTGAGATTTAGTTCGATGAATCAATAAGCCCGATAAGTTGGGAAATGGTATCACTTATAGTGTGTGTTGTTGATTATAGAAGGAAACTGTGTCCTAGAGATACTAGGTTGATAATGTCCTCAAGAGGAGCTCATAAGGATTGTCATGTTAAACCCTGCAGGTGGACCTAGTCCGACATGATGATAAGGTTGAGTGGTACTACTCTTGGACTAAGATATTAATTAAATGAGTTGTCAGTAACTCACTTAATTAGTGGACATTCGATATCTTAAACACAGGGAGACTAACACACTCATGATAAGAAGGAGCCCAAAATGTAATTTGGGATTGGTGCGGTAGTTCAATAATAGTTCTCTAGTGGAATGAATTATTATTGATAAAATTAAGTTGTGTGTTCGGGGCGAGCACGGGATGCTTAATTTTATCGGGAGACCAAAACCAATTCCTCCTCTCGGTCCCTATCGTAGCCTCTTGTATATAGAGATTTATACCCACCACATACCCACCTTCTTACCCAACCAATAGGGGTCGGCCAAGCTAAGCTTGAAGCTCAAGCTTAGGGCCGGCCAAGCCTAAAGGTTGGCCTTAAGGTGGCCGGCCAATAGCTTGAAGCCCAAGCTTAGGTGGCCGACCACATCATATTAAAAAGGATTTTTTATTAAAATTATTTCTTATGTGGATATCATAGTTTTAAAAGAGAGTTTAAAAATTAAATCTTTCCTTTTAAAGCTTTCTACAAAAGATTAAGAAAAGATTTGAAATCTTTCCTTATTTGTAGATTGAAAGGAGATTTTATTTTTAAGAAAAACTTTCCTTTTTAACCATGATAATAATTTAAAAGAAGTTTAAAATTAAATATTCTCTTTTATTAGTTTCTACAAAAGATTAAGAAAAGATTTGATATCTTTCCTTATTTGTAGATTAAGAGAGATTTTAATTTTTTAGAGATAACTTTCTTTTTATCCACATGTTTAAAAGAAAGATTTTAATTTATTAAATTTCCTTTTTATTAACCACCATGAAGAGAAAAATTATTTGAGAAATTTTTATAAATTTTTGAAAGCAAATAAGGAAGTTTTAATTATTGTGTGAATTAAAATTTCCTTGATTAAAGGGATTAAGGTGGCCGGCCATTACAAATAGAAAAGAAAATTTATTTTTAATTAAATAAAATTTCCTTTTTAATGGCAAAAGAATTAAGGAAGTTTTTTAATTAAATTTCCTTATTTGCCAAGACCAAGGATTATAAAAGAGGGGGTAGAGGTGCCTTCATGGGTGATCAACTCTATTTTATTCTTCCTCTCTTTTCCTCCTTGGTGGCTGGCCCTAGCTTCTTTCTCTTCTCTTCTTCTTGTGGCCGGTGGCAATCCCTCTTGGAACTCTTGATGGTGGCCGGTTCTAGCTAGAAGAAGAAAGAGAGAAAGGAGGTTTTGTTTCTTGCATCCCTTGGAGCATGGTGGTGGTGGTCGGACCTCTACTTCTCTTGGAGAATTTTGGTGGCCGAAACCTAGAAGGAAGAAGAAGGTGCTTGGTGGTTTTCATCTCGGAAGATCGTTGCCCACACAACGTCCAAGGTTAGAAGAGGAATACGGTAAAAGATCAAGAGGTCTTTCTAGAAGGTATAACTAGTATTTTTTCTTTCCGCATCATACTAGTTATTTTTGGAAATAATACCAAATACAAGAGGCTTACGTTCTAGTATTTCGAATATGTTTTTTGAAGTTGTGTTCTTTTGTTTTCTTTCTTTTCCTTGTGATTTGATTGTTCTCTTTGGTTAACCTAAAGTTATTTTAGGAAATTAAATATTAGCTTTCTATTAAAGGTTTTGTCTAGTCGGTGGTGGTTGCTCCCATATCCAAGAAGGCCATGTGCCTCGCCACGTCAGTACTGGGAACCTTTTATGGAAATTAATATTTAATGGAATTAATAACTTAAGGAGACTTGGGTCGAACGTGTTAAGTTCCGCAGGAGATCCAAGTCAAAACCTAAAAGAACAAATAGATTAAGTTTTGGATCAAACGTGTTAAGTTCCGCAGGCGATCCAAAATTTAATTTAAAAGAACACATGGTAGCTAGGAAAAGGTTCAGACCTTTGTACAAAATTTTTGTACAGTGGAACCTCTAGGTTTTCCGAGTAGCAACCAACAGACGTACCCTATCAGACCTACGAAGAGGTATGTCTACTTGAACTGGTTATTGTTCCTCAACTCTTTGTGGAACAACATCATTCGCAACACTTTGTGGTTCCAGTTCAACTTCCATCGAGGCTTCAATGCTATGATTCGCATCTTGAACTTCTTCAAGATCGAACGTGCTCTCACTAGTCTTTCTAGAAACAAAGTCTCTTTCTAAAAAGACCTCAGTCTTTACCACAACTACCTTGTGCTGACTGTGAATGTAGAAGTAATATCCCTTAGTTTCCTTGGGATATCCAATAAAGTAGCACTTGTCAGATTTGGGTCCTAACTTGTCTGAGACTTGACGTCGAACGTAAGTCTCACAACCCCAAATCCTCATGAAAGACGCCTGTGCATCTCTCCCAGTCCATATCCTATATGATGTCTTTATCACGGCCTTGGATGGAACTCGGTTGAGTATAAAAGCTACCATGTTTAGAGCATAGCCCCAAAGGTATGTCGGAAGATCTGTGTGACTCATCATAGATCGTACCATATCTAATAGGGTGCGATTCCTCCTTTCGGATACATCATTCCACTGTGGTGTTCCAGGAGGAGTGAGTTGGGATAGAATCCCACACTCAGCTAGGTAGTCACGAAACTCATGGCTAAGGTATTCTCCACCTCGATCTGATCGAAGTATCTTAATACTCTTGCCAAGCTGGTTCTGTACTTCATTCTTGAATTCTTTGAACTTTTCAAAGGATTCTGACTTATGTGTCATCAAGTACACATAACCATATCTACTGAAGTCATCAGTAAATGTGATGAAGTACCTATGATCGCCTCTAGCCGCGACATTGAAAGGGCCACATACATCACTATGTATAAGTCCTAACAAATCAGTCGCTCTTTCACTGTGCCCACTAAAGGGTGTCTTGGTCATCTTGCCTAGTAGGCATGATTCGCACGTCTCATAAGATTCAAAATCAAATGAGTCCAGCAAACCATCCTTATGGAGCTGGGATAAGCGCTTGTCATTTATATGACCTAAGCGACAATGCCAAAGATAGGTTTGATTCAGGTCATTTGACTTGAACCTCTTGGTATTTATGTTATAAATAGGGCTTTCAAGATCTAGAATATAGAGTCCGTTTATCAGAGGTGCACTAAATTAGAACATATCGTTTAAATAAACGGAACAACATTTGTTCTTTATTGTAAACGAGAAACCTTTCTTGTCCAAACAAGAAACTGATATAATGTTCTTAGTTAATGCAGGCACATAACAACAATCATCTAATTCTAGTACAAGCCCAGAGGGCAGAGATAGATGATAAGTTCCTACAGCAACAGCAGCAACCCGTGCTCCATTGCCTACTCGTAGGTCTATCTCACCCTTCGTCAATGTCGTGCTATTTCTCAGCGCTTGAACATTAGTATAAATGTGCGAAGCACATCTGGTATCTAATACCCACGATGAAGAAATAGAGAGGTTGACTTCTATAACATGTATACCTGAAGTAGAAATCTTATTTCTCTTCTTCTTAAGATCTTCCAGGTATTCTTTGGAGTTCCTTTTCCAATGCCTTGCTTGTCCTTGATATAGGTGACAAAGATGTTCAACCATATCATAAGCACTCATCAACTCATGTTGCTTCTGAAGCTCAGAGTTCATGGTCGCAAGCATAAGATAGGACACATCTAATGTGTCATCTTGATGTTTCTTATAAGCATCTTTGTCAGCTCGCGTGGCAGTGGTAGGAGGTTCCTCCGGAATGGGCTGCTCCAGAACGTACAGTTTACGTTCCTGAGTGAGAACTATTCTCAGATTCCTGTACCTGTCCAAGAAATTTGCTCCGTTGAGCTTGTCCTTCTTAAGGACAGAACGCAGAGAGAAGATGTTCGTGTTTGACGTCATGGCAATTCTACAACAGAAAAATACAGAAAATAAATATCATATTCTTTTTAAATCATTTAATTAGGTCTTTAACTAAATGATGCTCCCACTGAATTCTATAATTCATGTGGAACAAGATCCACATCATACTAACCCTTGAGTTAGCTTTGGCTAATACACCAAGATTTAGTATGATCGGTAGGTAACGATTTACCAATTACATCTCTATGCAACTCTTGTTTATAGGATCATTATTGGTAGTTATATTAAAAATTGAGTTAGCTTTGGCTAATACGCCCAAGAATTAATATAAATGGGATCTATGTCCTATCTTTCCAACCGTTGGAAGAATGCCTATAGTTGTACTCGATCCAATTGAGTTAACTAGTTACTCAATCTAATTGAGTTGTACTCACCCATGCATTGATAGGCGGGACTAAGATTGTCCCTCCGTACCCTACCAAGATAATATGTGTTGCTCTGCTCTGGCAGATTCAACAACGACATGTGATCGAGGTAGTAGTAGGTATCACGGCACGGTAGGCATTTTGAGTTGTCATGATTTAGACCTAATCTAAATGTCGATGTTGTATCATATACTTGATATAGATCTAATCTAATCGATAGGGTGCATCTTGTACACGATGTAGTTCTAATCTAATCGTAAGGGTGCATCTTGTGCACGATTTAGATCTAATCTAATCATTAGGTACTAATTAATTACTATTTTACTAGCATGCATCACATACACACATAAGCAATTAATTAAATAATTTTGTGATTATGTCATGGCCCTACTAAGATCTTCTCAAGCCAATGAGAAGATCGGATGGTTAACCTAAGGTCAACAGCTTCTCAAGCGCCTTCCTTTTGACCACCTTGTGTTGCTCGCGCCTTCCTCATAACTCCATCTTGAGTGGACCTTCCACCGCTTCAAAATTTACATTACAATTTTGAAACTCAAGTTACATTCGAGTCTAAATCTAATTTACAACCAGAATATAAATAGGGAGGCACGACGCGCAGGTTGCGTATCAAATACAGCACACACAAACACATGACGGCACGCAGACCGTATTATGAATTACAACACAAATCCAATCATATTGGGTCTTTTTGGGCCATGACTATCACAAAAATAATATATAATTCTAAATTATATATTTTTCATAATTTTTTGTAATTTTTCATAATTTTTACAATTTTATGAGTAAATTTTTCCCGGCGGTCCCGATTAGCGATTTCGGGCGCAATCGCGGTGTAAATCCCCTTGCGGGGTTAGGGGCAGTACCCCTACCCGCGATCTAACCATCGCGAGTTGCTCCTAAGCGATCCTACAGCACCTTAGCCCGCTGTCTCAAAAGGTTTTGGGTCGAAACATTGCCGTTACGGAAAAATCTTTTCAGTAGTCGAAGCCTACAAGTGTCTAAACACTTGTGCTCCGCTTCTACGAGAAAAATACCCTTTAAAACTATAAAATTCATGAAATTATAGAAATTCACAGAATGTTTATTTTTCATAAAAACCAAAATAAACACGTATTCATCTTCGCACGTGGCTCTGATACCACTGTTGGGTTTTTTCGGGCCGCGAAAATCGCTTTTTCGCGTTGCGGAAACCCCGAAACTCCCTAGCTAACGGATCCGTGCAAAGAAATTTTTTTTTTTTGAAAAACTACGAGTACGAGTTTACCTAGATCTACACTTAGATCTACAAGGGAAAAAGGTTATACCTTTGAAGCGAAGTCGTTCGCAATCCCGCAAGTCCAAGGTACGCCGGATCTCAAGATTGTCAACGTAGACAATCCTCTAGAAGTATCCACACGAACAAGAAGTGTTCTCTAACACTCAAGGATGGAGAAGAGAACACCACAAGTGTGCTAGCATTTCTTGATGCTCTCGGATAGGATTGGAAGATGAAGAAAGGAAAAGAAGAGAACACACTCCTCTAAAAACTTTATGTGACTTTCACTAACCTTTCTTCTTGGATTAGATTCACTCACCTTTCTTCTTCCTTGCTTGAAACCCACAGCAACAGTAGCCAAGGAAGAGGAAGAACCCAAGAAAGAAGATTCAACCATAACCACACTTGAATGCCACAAAATAAAAAACTCCTCTAACATTAGTGTGGCCGGCCACATCTTGTAACCCCTTCATTTAATGTGGCCGGCCACATTAAATGGAATGGATGTGTAACCTCCATGAGGTGGCACACCATGATGAGGTGGAGATGATGTGGCAAGGTTAGTCATGCCATGTAGGATGAGTCAACCTTCATGATGTGGCAATACATCAAGTCAAACTTGATGTTTCAAATTCCATTTGGTCAAGTCAAAATTGACCAATTCTCTTCCTTGTTGAGTTAAAACCAACCTTTGGTTCAAGTCAATTTTAATCTAATAAATCTCAATTCTTTAATATAAATTGACTCAATGAATCAAATTTAAATTAGACTCGTTCAACAATTGAATCTAATTGAGTCTAACTCAATAAGTCTAATTTGAATTAATCCGAATCCAATCTTTGGTGCATCATATGAACCTAATCCAATTGGTTCATCATATGAACCTAATCTCTATCTACTTGTTCTTTGTGTGTGACTTAATAGGTTCTTGTAACGTTGGCAATGTTTCTAAACTCCTTTAGAAACATAAGCAATGAGCGGCATCAAGCAATACATCATTGCTACCCAAGTTACAAGAATATTGATATCCAACATCACCTTGTGACTACTAATTGTGACTCCTTACAATATAAGACAAGTGTCCTTCTATCCTAGACATCTAGATTGATCAATGTGAGGCATAGATCGTGTCATCCTCTGACCAATCTAAATCTTGAACTCTAAGTAGACTCACTAAATCAAATGAACTCAATTTCTCATATTGACTTATTTGTGCATGGCCATGCACTTCGTGGTCTCACTCTATCAAGAATACTGATGTCTCTCCCGTCATATAGGAGGGATAGATCCCATCTACATCACTCACATCTCTCTGCATAATTCGTTACATACCCAGTAATAGCCTTTATAGTCCACCTAGTTACGGGTGACGTTTGACGAAAACAAAGTACATAACTCCTTATGTAGGGATCCATGATGACTTCAGGTCCAAGGACTAGTAGTCATACTAATAGCCACATGAGAAAGTATATGACACTCATATAACGATCCATGATACTTTCTCATGGTGGGTCATTCAATATACATTCTCTAATGCATACCCATGTGTCAACTTGATATCTCTATATCCATGACTTGTGAGATCAAGTCATCGAGTTGACCTAAATGCTAGTCTTATTGCATTAACATTGTCCGTGAATTTTAATACTCGACTAGGAATGATTAAGAGTAGTGTTTCCTATATCATCTCACTATCGGTTCAGCTAACAGATTGATATAGGTAAGAACTTCTACTCAAGGACATTATTATACTTAGTTTATTTGGCACCAATACAAGTAAGTATAATAATCAAAAACCAAATGCCTTTATTTATATAGAATATGATACAACAAGTCCATAATACAATCATCAAATGATTGGCTCTAGGGCTCTAGCTAACATAAGAAACATTCACTAACTCCTATACTAGGGCACATATCATAAGAACATAGTGAGCATGTTTAGTTTAGGTCTTAAGCCTTCCTAATCCTTTATTCATACTTTGGCCGAAAGTTCAAGAGCATGTATCTAAGTTTTAGGTAAGTATACATGCATAAGAAACATTCACTAACTCCTATACTAGGGCACATATCATAAGAACATAGTGAGCATGTTTAGTTTAGGTCTTAAGCCTGCCTAATCCTTTATTCATACTTTGGCCGAAAGTTCAAGAGCATGTATCTAAGTTTTAGGTAATCATACAAGCATAAGAATCAGTCACTAACTCCTATACTAGGGCACATATCATAAGAACATAGTGAGCATGCTTAGTTAGGTCTTAAACTTCTCTAAATCCTTTGTTCAAGTTTTTGGCCGAAATCTCAAGAAGTGATTCTAGGTTTTTTTTAAGCATTCAAACCTTATGGAAAATACGTAAACAACTTGTACCACAGGTGAGGGGATACTTACAACTTGTTGCTTGTTTTTCCTAAGGAAGATGGTACCCTTGTGAAGAGGAAGAAGAAACTTCTCTTCTTAGTTCTCTCTTTTCTTCTCTTACTTGTAAGGAGTAGATCTTGAGGACTCATTCTTGTGAATTAGTTTTTCTTAGCAAGAAAAACCTTAGCTTGGATTTTCGGAAATGAGAGAGGGAGAGGTTTAGGTTTCGGTGGAGAAGGAAGAAGGAGAAGGAAGGAGGAGGAAGAAGAAGGAGGAAGAATTAATCAACTTTCTTTCCCTTTTCTTCTCTCATTCCTATTTATTCCCAATGAGAATGAAACATGTCCCCATTCATCCCCTTAACTCCTCTATCTCCTCACTCTCTTAATTCCGATGAAATAGAACAAAAAGAAGGAAGAAAGGCAACTTGTCCTTTGCTTGCTTCTTTTCTTAACTAAGAGGAAGAGGAGGTAAGCTACTTGATTTTCTCTTGTTCCTTTACTTAATTATATTCTTACTTTTAACTACAATGGATTCTTTTCTATTCATATATCATTCATTACTCTAGTGGTTACCATACACCAATTTAACTATTGGGTTCTTCGAGCCGCGAAAACCGCTTTTTCGCGTCGCGGAAACCCCGAAGGACCCAAAACCGTAGATCCGTGCAAAGATTCGTATAAAAAATTCGGAAAACTATTTCTTGTACGAGTTCAAAAACTGATCTACTACTTAGATCTATGAGGAAAAAGTGTTTACCCTTGATGCGATGCCCTTCGCGTTCCCGCTCGTCCAAATGATGCCGGATCTCAAGACCGTCAAGCGCTGGTCCTCTAGAAGTATCCACACGGACACACTAGATGGAGATGACCAAAAACCAAGGTGTGCTAGCACCTATGTGGTTCGGCCAAGGGAGGAGAGGGAGAGGGAGAGCTTGAGAGGAAGAACACAAGGAAGAAAAATCACACTTGAATAAAAAAATGAATTCTTTCACCCAAAAACCAAGTGGCCGGCCACATTTCAAAATCCACATTAATTGCATTAATTGCAATTAATATGAAACCATAAAATCACATTAATTGCATTAATTGCAATTAATATGAAACCATTAAGAGAGTGACTTTGTTACTTCCATGAGGTGGCACCCATGATGATGTGGAACATCATTATTGGTCCACCTAATGCCAACTCACCAATGAGGTGGCAAAAAGGTCAAGTCAAAATTGACCTTTGGTCTTCCTTCTCAAGTCAAGTCAAACTTGACTCAATCTCTACCATGGTGGATCTAATCCAACCATTTGATTCGAGTCAACTTAATATAATGAATCTAATTCATTAAATTAAATTGATTCAATGAGTCAAAATCTAAATTAGACTCATTTAACACATGAATTAACTTGAGTCGAACTCAAGTTAGCCCAATTAGGATTACTCTTAATCCAATTTGATTCATCAAATGAATCTAATCCTCTTGGTTCATCATATGAACCTAATCTCCACCTAATTGTCCTAAGTGTGTGACCCTATAGGTTCTTGTAACGTTGGCAATGCCCTAAACCCATTTAGGAGCATAAGTAATGAGCGGTATCTAGCAACACATCATTACTACCCAAGTTACAAGAATGTCGAGATCCGACATCACCTTGTGACTACCAATTGTGACTACTCACAAAATAATGACAAGTGTCCTTCTATCCTAGACATCTAGATTAATCAATATGAGGCATAGACCGTGTCATCCTCTAATCAATCTAAATCTTGAACTTCAAGTTAGACTCACTCGATCAAATGAGCTCAACATCTAATGTTGACTCATTTGGGCATGGCCATGCACTTAGTGGTCTCACTCTATCAAGAATACAGATGTCGCTCCCGTCATATGGGAGGGATAGATTCCATCTACATCACTCACATCCCTCTACATAATTCATTATATACCCAGTAATCGCCTTTATAGTCCACCCAGTTACGGGTGACGTTTGACGAAACTAAAGTACATAACTCCTTATGTAGGGATCCATGGTGACTTCAGGTCTAAGGACTAATAGTCATACTAATAGCCACATGAGAAAGTATATGACACTCATATAACGATCCATGATACTTTCTCATGGCGGGTCATTCAGTATACATTCTCTAATGCATACCCATGTGTCAGCTTGATATCTCTATATCTATGACTTGTGAGATCAAGTCATCGAGCTGACCTACATGCTAGTCTTATTATATTAACATTGTCCCTGAATGCTAATACTCGACTAGGAATGATTTAGAGTTGTGTTCCCTATATCATCTCACTATCGATTCAACTAATCGATTGATATAGGTATGAACCTTCTACTCAAGGACGCTATTATACTTAGTCTATTTGGCACTAATATAAATAAGTATAATAACCAAACAAATGCCTTTATTAATATACAAGAATATGATATACATGAGTCCGTACAATCATCAAATGATTGGCTCTAGGGCTCTAACTAACAATCTCCCACTAGCACTAGTGCCAATCAGTATAAGCTCTAAGGCCTAAAGACCTAGTGTGACCATCATGCTTCCTTTGTGCCAAAGCCTTGGTCAAGGGATCTGCGATGTTAGCCTCTGTAGGTACTCTACAAATCTTCACATCTCCTCTATCGATAATCTCTCGAATGAGATGAAAGCGCCGTAGTATGTGCTTGGTCCGCTGGTGTGAGCGAGGTTCCTTCGCCTGTGCTATAGCTCCATTGTTGTCACAATAGAGCTCATGGTCGGCGATGCTGGAACCACCCAAGTTCGATGAACTTGCGGATCAACGACCTCCTTCGCCTCCGATGCGACAATATACTTGTTGTAGAATCGACTCATCACCTTGAACTCTTCCGGTGGCACCACCATTAATGCAAAATCGAACCACATTGCGATCGGTAATCATCACGATCGGTCGAAAAGTAGCATCACCGTAACCCTACGGTTAGCTCATCATTGCCTCCATATATCAAGAAATATTCTTTAGTCCTTCGTAAGTACTTAAGAATATTCTTGACCTATCGATGACTTTCACTGGATCGGTGATATCTGCGTCATGCTCAAAGCATACGAGACATCGGTCAGTACGGCATGGCGTACATGATCGATCCTATGGCTGAGGCATAAGGGATCTGATCCATGCGGTCTCTCTCCTCTCTAGAAGAGGGACCTTGAGTCTTCGAAAGACTCACGCCATGTGACATCGGCAGAAATCCCTTCTTGGAATTCTGCATGGCAAACCGAAGGAGTACCTTATCAATATATGTACTCTGACTTAGGCCAAGCAATCTCTTAGATCTATCTCTATAGATCTGTATCCCAAGAATACGAGATGCCTCACCTAAGTCCTTCATTGAGAAGCAACTCCCTAGCCATGTCTTGACAGACTGAAGCATAGGGATGTCCTTCCCAATGAGTAGTATGTCATCCACATACAGTATAAGGAAGACAACTATGTCCCCTACAACCTTCTTGTAGACACAAGGCTCATCTTCATTCTTGATGAAACCAAACTGTTTGATCATCGAATCGAAGATTCCATCCAGAAGCTTGCTTTAGTCCATAAATGGACCTATGCAACTGCATACTCTACTAGTATCTGTGGATCTACAAAACCCTCGGGTTGTGTCATGTACACATCCTCGAGTAGGTTTCCATTCGAAACGCGGTTTTGACATCCATCCGCCATATCTCATAGTCATGGTAGGCTGCAATAGCAAGCATGATCCGAATGGACTTAAACATCGCCATTCGGAGAAAAGGTTTCATCATAGTCAATACCATGAATCTGCTTGAAACCTTTAGCTACCAGCGACCCTTATAGATAAGTCCATCCATATGGTCTTTCTCTTAAAGACCCACTTGCACCCAATGGGTTTTACCCTTTCGGTGGATCAACCAAAGTCCATACTTGGTTGGTGTACATGGATTCTATCTCGGATCTCATGGCTTCTAGCCATTTCTCGAATCTGGTCTCATCACAACTTCTTGATAGGTGGTAGGCTCATCCTCTATGAGCACAATGTCATCATGGTCGGACAAGAGAAATGAGTATCTCTCGGGCTGACGACCTATCAGACCTGCGAAGAGGTATGTCTACTTGAACTGGTTGTTGTTCCTCAACTCCTTGTGGAACAACATCATCCATAACACTTTGTGGTTCCAGTTCAATTTCCATCGAGGCATCAGTGCTATTGTTCGCATCTTGAACTTCTTCAAGATCGAACGTGCTCCCACTAGTCTTTCTAGAAACTAAATCCCTTTCTAGAAAGACCCCAGTCTTTGCCACAACTACCTTGTGCTGACTGAGAATGTAGAAGTAATATCCCTTAGTTTCCTTGGGATATCTGATGAAATAGCACTTGTCGGATTTGGGTCCTAACTTGTCTGAGACTTGACGTCGAACGTAAGCCTCACAACCCCAAATCCTCATGAAAGACACCTGGGCATCTCTTCCAGTCCATATCCTATATGGTGTCTTTATCACGGCCTTTGATGGAACTCGGTTGAGTATGAAAGCTGACGTGTCTAGAGCATATCCCCATAGATATGTCGGAAGATCTGTGTGACTCATCATAGATCGCACCATATCTAATAAGGTACGATTCCTCCTTTCGGATACACCATTCCACTGTGGTGTTCCAGGAGGAGTGAGTTGAGATAAAATCCCACACTCAGCTAAGTAGTCATGAAACTCATGGCTTAAGTATTCACCACCTCAATCTGATCGAAGTACCTTAATACTCTTGCCAAGCTGGTTCTGTACTTCATTCTTGAATTCTTTGAACTTTTCAAAGGATTCCGACTTATGTTTCATCAAGTACACATAACCGTATCTACTAAAATCATCAGTAAATGTGATGAAGTATCTATAACCGCCTCTAGCAGTAACATTGAAAGGGCCACATACATCACTATGTATGAGTCCTAACAAATCAGTTGCTCTCTCGCTATGCCCACTAAAGGGGGTCTTGGTCATCTTGCCTCGTAGGCATGACTCGCATATCTCATATGATTCTAAATCAAATGAGTCCAGCAAACCATCCTTATGGAGCTGGGATAAGCGCTTGTCATTTATATGACCTAAGCGATAGTGCCAGAGGTATGTTTGGTTCATGTCATTTGACTTGAACCTCTTGGTACTAATGTTATAGATAGGGCTCTCAAGGTCTAGAATATAGAGTCCGTTTATTAGTGGTGCACTACAATAGAATATATCTTTCAAATAAACAGAACAACATTTGTCTTTTATTATAAAAGAGTATCCTTTCTTGTTTAAACAAGAAACTGAAACTATGTTCTTAGTAAGAGCAGGCACATAACAACAATCATCTAAATCTAGTACAAGCCCAGAGGGCAGAGATAGCTGATAAGTTCCTACAGCAACAGCAGCAACCCGTGCTCCATTGCCTACTCGTAGGTCTATCTCACCCTTCGTCAATGCCCTGCTATTCCTCAGCGCTTGTACATTAGTACAAATGTGCGAAGCACATCCGGTATCTAATACCCACGATGAAGAAATAGAGAGGTTGACTTCTATAACATTTATACCTGAAGTAGAAATCTTATTTCTCTTCTTCTTAAGATCTTCCAGGTATTCTTTGGAGTTCCTCTTCCAGTGCCTTGCTTGTCCTTGATATAGGTGACAAAGATGTTCAACCATATCGTAAGCGCTCATCAACTCATGTTGCTTCTGAAGCTCAGAGTTCATGGTTGCGAGCATAAGACAAGACACATCTAATGCGTCATCTTGATGCTTCTTGTAAGCTTCTCGGTCTGCTCGCGTGGCAGTGGCAGGAGGAGCCTCCGGAATGGGCTGCTCCAGAACGTACAGTTTACGTTCTTGGGTGAGAACTATTCTCAGGTTCTTGTACCAGTCCAGGAAATTTGCTCCGTTGAGCTTGTCCTTCTTAAGGACAGACCGCAGAGAGAAAATGTTCGTATTTGACGTCATGGTTATCTACAACAGAAAAATTTGCAGAAATAAATATCATATTCTTTTAAAAATCATTTAATTATGCCTTTTAATTAAATGATGCTCCCACTGAATTCTATAATTCTTGTGGGACAAGATCCACATCATACTAACCCTTGAGTTAGCTTTGGCTAATACGCCCAAGGCTTAGTATGATCGGTAGGTAACGATTACCAATTACATCTCTATGCAACTCTTGTTTATAGAATCAATATCCGCATTTATATTAAAACTCGAGTTAGCTTTGGCTAATACGCCCGAGAGTTAATATAGATGTGATTTTGACCTATCTTTCCAACTATTGGAAGAATGCCTATAGTTGACTCGATCCAACCGAGGAACTATGAATACTCAATCTAATTGAGTTTTTATTCACCCATGCGTTGATAGACGGGACCAAGATTGTCCCTCCGTACCCTGCCAAGATAATATGTATTGCTCTGCTTTGGAAGATTCAACAATACATGTGATCGAGGTAGTGATAGGTATCACGGCACGGTTAGGCATTTTAGAGTTGGTTCGATCTAGATCTAATATAATCGAGAAGAATGCATCTTGTGCACGACTTAGATCTAATCTAATCGCAAGGGTGCATCATGTGCACGACTTAGATCTAATCTAATCGTTAAGGCACTAATTAATTAATTAATTATTAAACATGCATCAAATACATAATAATTAATTAATTAATCTATTTGTGATTTAGTCATGGCCCTACTACGATCTTCTCAAGCCAATGAGAAGATCGATTGGTCAACCTAGGGTCAACAGCTTCTTCAAGCTACTCCCTTTGACCACCTTGTGTTGCTCGTGCCCGCCTCGGAACTCCGTCTCGTGTGGACCCTCCACCGCTCCAATTTGTACATTACAATTTGAAACTCGAGTTACATTCGAGTCTAAATCTAATTTACAACAAGAAAATAAGAGAAGGCACGACGCGCAGGTCGCGAATATAATACAACACTCGCAAACACATAACGGCACGCAGGCCGTATTATGAATTACAACACAACCAATCATATTGGGCTTTGGGCCATGACTATCACAAATTAATATATATAATTCAAAATTATATATTTTCATAATTTTCTATAATTTTAAAATTAATTTTTACAATTTTACAAGTAAAATTTCCCGGCGGTCCCGTTTAGCGGTTTCGGGCGTAATCGCGGAACGGATCCCCTTGCGGGGCCCAGGGGCAGCGCCCCTACCCGCGATCTAACCATCGCGAGGGTTCCTTTTCGATCCAACAGCGCCTAAACCCGCTGTCCCAAAATGATTTGGGTCGAGACATTGCCGTTTCGGAAAAATCTTCCCGGCGGGTTCGTTTTTAGCGATTTCGAGTGCGATCGCGGAGCAAATCCCCTTGCGGGGTTAGGGGCAGTACCCCTACCCATGATCTAACCATCGTGAGTTGCTCCTTTGCGATCTAATGACACCCAAGTCCGCTATCCCAAAAGATTTTGGGTTGAAACGAAGCCGTTTGGGAAAATTCTTCCCGATAGCCGAAGCCTACAAGTGCCGAGACACTTGTGCTTCGCCTATAAGGAAAAATTACCCATAAAACCATAAAAATTGAATTTTTACAGAAAATCACAGAAGCTTTTTGTTTTCCAAAAACCAAAAACTAACTCGTACAAGTCTTTGCACGTGGCTCTGATACCACTGTTGGGTTCTTTGAGCCGCGAAAACCGCTTTTTCGCGTCGCGGAAACCCCGAAGGACCCAAAGCCGTAGATCCATGCAAAGATTCATATAAAAAATTCGAAAAACTATTTCTTGTACGAGTTCAAAAACTGATCTACTACTTAGATCTATGAGGAAAAAGTGTTTACCCTTGATGCGATGCCCTTCGCGTTCCCGCTCGTCCAAATGATGCCGGATCTCAAGACCGTCAAGCGCCGGTCCTCTAGAAGTATCCACACGGACACACTAGATGGAGATGACCAAAAACCAAGGTGTGCTAGCACCTATGTGGTTCGGCCAAGGGAGGAGAGGGAGAGGGAGAGCTTGAGAGGAAGAACACAAGGAAGAAAAACCACGCTTGAATAAAAAAATGAATTCTTTCACCCAAAAACCAAGTGGCCGGCCACATTTCAAAATCCACATTAATTGCATTAATTGCAATTAATATGAAACCATAAAATCACATTAATTACATTAATTGCAATTAATATGAAACCATTAAGAGAGTGGCTTTGTTACTTCCATGAGGTGGCATCCATGATGATGTGGAACATCATTATTGGTCCACCTAATGCCAACTCACCAATGAGGTGGCAAAAAGGTCAAGTCAAAATTGACCTTTGGTCTTCCTTCTCAAGTCAAGTCAAACTTGACTCAATCTCTACCATGGTGGATCTAATCCAACCATTTGATTCGAGTCAACTTAATATAATGAATCTAATTCATTAAATTAAATTGATTCAATGAGTCAAAATCTAAATTAGACTCATTTAACACATGAATCAACTTGAGTCGAACTCAAGTTAGCCCAATTAGGATTACTCTTAATCCAATTTGATTCATCAAATGAATCTATTCCTCTTGGTTCATCATATGAACCTAATCTCCACCTAATTGTCCTAAGTGTGTGACCCTATAGGTTCTTGTAACGTTGGCAATGCCCTAAACCCATTTAGGAGCATAAGTAATGAGCGGTATCTAGCAACACATCATTACTACCCAAGTTACAAGAATGTCGAGATCCGACATCACCTTGTGACTACCAATTGTGACTACTCACAAAATAATGACAAGTGTCCTTCTATCCTAGACATCTAGATTGATCAATATGAGGCATAGACCGTGTCATCCTCTAATCAATCTAAATCTTGAACTCCAAGTTAGACTCACTCGATCAAATGAGCTCAACATCTAATGTTGACTCATTTGGGCATGGCCATGCACTTAGTGGTCTCACTCTATCAAGAATACAGATGTCGCTCCCGTCATATGGGAGGGATAGATTCCATCTACATCACTCACATCGCTCTACATAATTCATTATATACCCAGTAATCGCCTTTATAGTCCACCCAGTTACGGGTGACGTTTGACGAAACTAAAGTACATAACTCCTTATGTAGAGATCCATGGTGACTTCAGGTCTAAGGACTAATAGTCATACTAATAGCCACATGAGAAAGTATATGACACTCATATAACGATCCATGATACTTTCTCATGGCGGGTCATTCAGTATACATTCTCTAATGCATACCCATGTGTCAGCTTGATATCTCTATATCCATGACTTGTGAGATCAAGTCATCGAGCTGACTTACATGCTAGTCTTATTGTATTAACATTGTCCCTGAATGCTAATACTCAACTAGGAATGATTTAGAGTAGTATTCTCTATATCATCTCACTATCGATTCAACTTATCGATTGATATAGGTATGAACCTTCTACTCAAGGACGCTATTATACTTAGTCTATTTGACACTAATATAAATAAGTATAATAACCAAACAAATGCCTTTATTAATATACAAGAATATGATATACATGAGTCCGTACAATCATCAAATGATTGGCTCTAGGGCTCTAACTAACATTAACTCTATTATTTGTGGAAGGTTCAAGGTTCAAACCTTAACCTCACTTTCTTTTTATTTCATTTGGTTTCTATTTCCATTTCTCTTTTTCTTTTATTCTAAAAGAAAAATATCCATAGGTGTAACACCCCAAATTTCACGATTTGGAGTCCCAAAAGACTTTATTAAAATTTAGAAATGCTTTAGAAAAATTCTAGAGATTTTTAGGAATTTATGGAATATTTTTATGCAATTTTTGGAGGTCGTTTGATATTTTTACTAAACGAAAGAAGTTTCGACAAAAAATGTCCAAGCCGAGGCTTGAACCGGTAACCCCTGACCCGAGAAAAACCCGGCTAACCAACTGGGCTAGCAGTTATTACTTAATCAAATAAGGATCGAATTGTATTTAAGTAATAAATAGTTAATAGCAGAATAAAAGGAGAATAAAAGGCTCGGCTGGGGATTTGAACCTGCGGCCTTTGGCTCGGTCAAAACTCGGCTGACCAAGTGTTCACGCGACCGGTTTTGTTTAAAAAGGGTAGCAAATTTATTTGAGTCATAACAGAAATATTGAAGGTTATAAGAGGAGAACTTAGGGCTTGATTATTTTCCCGTGACCTAGCTTTTCCCTTTTCCTCTTCCCTCTTCCTCACGCGTGCGCGGTGCTTCTGCTCGAGCGGAACCGAAGCCAAGATTAGGGCTCGTCGAAGGGAAGCGTGTAGACACGAGGAATCGCCGGATTTGGAGTGTTGCCGAAGCCCTAGAAGCTTCTTCTCCGATGTGAGTCCAAGGAATCGATGTAAGTCGCTACTCACCTGCAGTAGGATAGTTCCGGATTTCTATTCCTTTTGGGTTTTGAATTTTTCTGTGAAGAAGGTTAGCTTAGGGTTTACTGCCGTGACCTTCAAAGGAAGAACAGGATGGGTAAAGATCAAGCATGTGGGTTTTATACCTCGAATTTTTATAGCTTGAATTCGGATTTGATGCTTTTATTTCCCTTCCATTTTCGGTTTGTGCAATGAGAAGGGTAAGAGCAGTTTTCTTTGGAGTTTGTGGACATTCGATTTTCTTTCCGTGGCAGACAGTGAGCACGAAGAACAATTGTTGTTTTAGTTCTTAGTAGTATATCTTCGTAGCATTGGGCATGAAGAATTGATACTTTCTCTTTAGTTCCTAATAGCAAATTCTTCCCTAATTGCATTTTGGCATGCACAATGAATGAAGCAATGCAGATTTTATTTTTCATTAATTAAGCTTCTAGTTCCCTTTGGTACATGCAGTAGGCATGAGAGTTATATGTTGTAGTGCAGTTGCATTTCCTTAAGAATGCACTTCCTTTGAAAATACAGTAGGCGTGAATCACAATTGTAGCATTGTAGTCTATCTCTTTTAGCAGTGCAGATTTTGTTTCCTTTAAACATCTACTTCCTTTTGTTTTAACAATAGGCGTGTACCATATTTAGTAGAGGTGCAGAATTTTAGATCCCTTTTAAGCATCTAATTCTTTCTGTTGAACATTGGGTTTTTATGTAGTTTGGTATTCAGATTTTAGATATCTTTTGCACATCAGTTATAGATCTTTGTTGTGTTATTAGAGCATGAAATGGTGTAAATTGGAGCATACAGTTTAGTTTCATTGTGTAGCTCCTTAGTTTGATTTTCCCTTGCATTATAACAAATCTGAACAGCTTTCATTTTAGCATGCTCAAAGATTTCAGAATTGTTTCCTTTGTTTTAAATATGTTGTAGCATGTTTGAAGAAGTTAGATATGCTTTCTTTTGATTTGTCTCTGATAAAGCATGCTTATAGAAGTCAGATTTTCTTTCCTTTGATTTAATTCTGTTGTAGCATGCCTATATTCTTTTTAAGAGTTTTATTAAATTCTTTTAAAAGTATTAACGAGTATGAGAAAGATAAAGAAAAGAAAGAAAAAGACCAAGGCCTTAAGTAGATCCCAAAGTCAAGACTTTAGGGATTTTGGCACACAAGGTGCTAAAGAAAATGCCGAGGCATTATAAAGAAGTATTAAAAGATAACAAGTATTTTACTTTTATCAGTGGCACTGTGTTGGACTCTCTGTCCTTGGGCTGGGCTCCCATATTCGTCCCTAGGTTTAGATAATCTAGTAGTAACGGCTCGGTCGACGGTCGACGGTCGACGACCATAGGGTCGCCAAATGGACCGCCAAATGGGCCGCCAAATGGGTCGGGTCGTTACAAAAGAAAAAGCACAGTTGTCGGGCCCAAAAAGAAGATGGTTATTATTTTGAAGTATTATAAGTATAAGTTTTTGAAAGTTTTACATAAGTATAAAGTATTTAAAGAATAAGTCTTTAAACAAGTGAAATAAGATTCAGAAGGTGTTTAGAATTCAGTAAGCTTAGTTCTTTATGCTAGCATGATTGTATAGATTTACTTTACATGTTTAGCCTTTCAGTATGTTTCTTTCACTAGTAGATGAGCATGATTAGCTATACATGTTTAGTATTTCAGTTAGTATGATTCCTTTGCTATGTATGAGCATGAGTAGCTTTACATGTTAGCATTCAGTTTTAGCATGTTTTTATTTATATACATGCATATCGAGATTTTGTGAGTTAGATAGCGCTTACTAAGCAAATTTTGCTTATAGACTACACTTCCTCTTACTGCAGATACAGGAAAGGAAAAGATATAGAAAGGAAGGCGACAAGGAGGTGTTCGAAGGATGTGTGATGCCAGGACTATGGAAGCCTTGGGACTAGGAAAGAAGTTTTAGTTTAGTTTTTATTGTCTTTTGCTATGTTAGGAGTATTTGAGATAGTATTTGTTATTTTGATATGATTAGGACGTAGTAGAAGAATTGTAATCTTGTGTGATGATTTCTTGTGTGGTTTTCTTTATTTTGGATTTATTATACTGCGTGGTTGATTGATATGTGTTCCAGCCGCTTGTGGCTGAGTATATATTGCATGTATTGTTGAATAAGGTCACCGGAACAGGGGAGACTCTGTCGAAATTTTTCGGTAGGGTTTCCATGTGATTTTTAATCATACCGGTTAAGTAGAGTTAGTAGTTAAGTAACGGTCATCCTTAGAGAGTAGTAGTAGTAAGAAGGGTGGTCGTTACAATAGGTATAACTTATCATTTCGTGGGTGTTACAGGATAAGCATGGAAGCAACCTCACTAGGTGAATAACAAAATATCATGCATAATCTAATAAGATAGAGTCCTGTTAGTTAGAGCCCTAGAGCCAATCATTTGATGATTGTATTATGGACTTGTTGTATCATATTCTTATATAAATAAAGGCATTTGTTTTTGGTTATTATACCTACTTGCATTGGTGCCAAATAAACTGAGTATAATAGCGTCCTTGAGTAGAAGGATCTTACCTATATCAATCGGTTAGTTGAACCAATAGTGAGATGATATAGGGAACACTACTCTTAATCATTCCTAGTCGAGTATTAACATTCAGGGAAAATGTTAATGCGATGAGACTAGCATGTAGGTCAACTCGATGACTTGATCTCACAAGTCATGGATATAGAGATATTAAGTTGACACATGGGTATGCATTGGAGAATGTATACTGAATGACCCGCCATGAAAAAGTATCATGGATCGTTATATGAGTGTCATATACTTTCTCATGTGGCTATTAGTATGACTACTAGTCCTTAGACTTGAAGTCACCATGGATCCCTACATAAGGATTTATGTACTTTGGTGTCGTCAAACGTTACCCGTAACTGGGTGAACTATAAATGCGATTACTGGGTATGTAACGAATTATGCAGAGGGATGTGAGTGATGTAGATGAGATCTATCCCTCCTATATGACGGGAGAGACATCGATATTCTTGATAGAGTGAGACCACGAAGTGCATGGCCATGCCCAAATGAGTCAATATGAAATATTGAGCTCATTTGATTTAGTGAGTCTACTTAGAGTTCAAGATTTAGATTGGTTAGAGGATGACACGGTCTATGCCTCACATTGATCAATCTAGATGTCTAGGATAGAAGGACACTTGTCATATATTGTGAGGAGTCACAATTAGTAGTCACAAGGTGATGTTGGATCTCAACATTCTTGTAACTTGGGTAGTAATGATGTGTTGCTAGATACCGCTCATTACTTATGCTCCTAAATGGGTTTAGGGGCATTGCCAACGTTACAAGAACCTATAGGGTCACACACTAAGGACAATTAGATGGAGATTAGGTTCATATGATAAACCAAGAGGATTAGATTCATGTGAAGAATCAAATTGGATTAAGAGTAATCCTAATTGGGCTAATTGAGTTAGACTCAGGTTGATTCATATGTTCAATGAGTCTAATTTAGATTATGACTCATTGAATTAATTTAATTAAATGAATTAGATTCATTATATTAAATTGCTTTGAATTAAATGGTTGGATTAGATCAACCATGAGAGAGATTAAGTCAAGTTTGACTTGACTTGAGAGGAAGAGGAAAAGTCAAGTTTGACTTAACTTTATGCCACCTCATTGGTGAGTTGGCATTAAGTGGACCAATGATGATGCTCCACATCATCATGGTTACTTAAGTGAAGTGCCACCTCATGGGAGTTACCAAGAGTTGTGACTCTTGGTATCCCATGGGGGTTAGAAACCATATAAGTGTGGCCGGCCACTTTTTTGGATGAAATGAGTTTCATTTTTGTGTGAGTAACTCCATCATCTTCTTCCTCAAGCTCTCCTTCTCCTATCCCTCTTCTCCTTGGCCGAACCACCTAGGTGCTAGCACACCTATTGTTAGGTCTTCTCCACCTAATTAGTTCGTGTGGATACGCATAGAGTGTTGTTTACCTTGACATCTTGAGATCTGGCATCTCCTTGGACAAGTGGGACTCGCGAAGGGCACGCTACGAGGGTAAAACTCTTTAACATATAGTTCTAGTGTAGATCTATAGGTTGGTAAACTCATACTCGTAGTTTTTAGAAAGTTTTATTCTTCGTACGGATCCGGTGGTGGGGTTTCGGGTTACCGCAACGCGAAAAAGTGATTTTCGTGGCCCGAAAGACCCAACAGTGGTATCAGAGCCACGTATGAAGCAAGTACGAGTTTAATTTGATTTTTTATGAAAAATATAGATTCTGTAACTTTCTGTAATTTTATGGATTTTATGGTTTTTATGGGTATTTTTCTCGTAGAAGCCAAGCACAAGTGTTTCGACACTTGTAGGCTTCGACTACCGAGAAGATTTTTCCGAAACGGCAAGGTTTCGCCCCAAAACTTTTTGGGACAGCGGGCTAAGGCACTGTAGGATCGCTTAGGGACACTCGCGATGATTAGATCGCGGGTAGGGGCGTTGCCCCTGGCCCTGCAATTCCGCGATTACGTCCGAAAACCGCTAAACGGGACCGCCGGGAATTTTTACTCGTCAAAATTGTAAAAATTATAGTAAAAATTGCATAAAATTATAGAAAATATATAATTTAGAATTATGTATAATTTGTGATAGTCATGGCCCAAAAAGACCCAATTGGATTGGTATATTTGTGTTGTAATTCATATTACGGCCTGCACACCGTCATTTGTATTGTGTGTGCTGTATATTTGATACGCGACCTACGCGTCGTGCCTTTCTCCATTTATTCTTGTTGTAAATTAGTTTAGACTCGAATGTAACTCGAGTTTCAAAATTATAATGTACAAAATTGGAGCGGTGGAAGGTCCACTCAAGATGGAGTTACGAGGAGGGCGCGAGCAACACAAGGTGGTCAAAGGGAGGAGCTTGAGAAGCTGTTGACCTTAGGTTGACCATCTGATCTTCTAATTGGCTTGAGAAGATCATAGTAGGGCCATGACTAATCACAAATAGTATAATTAATTGCTTGTGTGTTTGTATTTGATGCATGCTAGTAAAGTAGTTAATTAGCGCCTTAACGATTCGATTCGATCAATCGCGTATATCATACATCTCGACGATTAGATTAGATCTAAGTCACGCACATGATGCACCTCCTCTACGATTAGATTAGATCTAAATCGAGTATATGATACACATCATCGATTAGATTAGATCTAAATCGCGTCAACTCTAAAATGTCTACTATGCCGTGATACCTATCACTACCTCGATCACATGTGTTGTTAAATCTACCAAAGCAGAGCAACACATATTATCTTGGTAGGGTACGGACGGACAATCTTGGTCCCGCCTATCAACGCATGGGTGAGTACTGTTGGTGCAATTTCCAGTAGGTCAAGGTTGACCTAGTTGACCAAGCGTAAACCTTGGTCATGGTTTCGATGTTTGACAATACAGAAAGACATGTAGACATGGACAATGCAGGTGCGGTTGTCCATGCGGAGAGATACTGATCAGGGTCTGATCAGGTTGGATGAAGAAGAATCAAGTAGGTCAAGGTTGACCGGATACTTGACTGGGGAGTCCTAACTGGGATGTTAGGCAGTTCGGAAAGTCCTGGTGAGTGAAACCAGGCAGTTCGGAAAGCTCTGGTGAGTGAAGCCAGGCAGTTCAGAAAGTCCTGGTGAGTGAAACCAGGCAGTTCGGAAAGTCCTGATGAGTGAAGCCAGGCAGTTTGGAAAGTCCTGGTAAGTGAAGCCAGGCAGTCGGGAAATCTTGGTGAGTGAAGCCAGGTGAAAATCCTAGTGAGTGAAGTTAGGTGAAAGTGAAAGTCCTGGTGAGTGAAGCCAGGCAGTTGGAGAAAGTCCTGGTGAGTGGAGCCAGGCAGGGGAAAGTCCTGGTGAGTGAAGTCAGGCAGTGGGAAAGTCCTGGTGAGTGAAGTTGGGCAGATTGGAAATCCTGGTGAGTGAAGCCAGGTGAAAATCCTAGTGAGTGAAGCTAGATGAAAGTCCTGGTGAGTGAAGCCGGGCAAGGGAAAATCCAGATGGATCAAGGGTGATCGGACATCTGGTGTTGAGAAGGTCAAGTAGGTCAAGGGAGTGACCGGATACTTGACAGGAAGAGAAAAGTCCAAGTGGGTCAAAGGGATAGACCGGACACTTGGTGGGGAGTCTTAGCAGGTCAAGGGAGTGACCGGATGCTAAGCATGATGTACCAACAGGTCAAGGTTGACCGGATGTTGGTTTGGAAGGCTTGGGACTTGGTTTGGGCAAAAACCAAGCTCGGATCGTCGATGGATCGATCGATGATCGATGGTATGGATCGGTGCGGTGACCGTCGAACGGTAGCCTCTTGAGTGTTATCGATCGATCTGCGGACCGATCGTGAAACAACGATCGAAGGCAAAGTTCGGGAGAAAAAGCATCGATCGGTCCCGTGACCGATCGAGTCTTCTGGACCGATCGGGACATAGCTGATCGGTCGAGGCTCTTGATCGGTCCCAAGACCGATCGGGGGCGATGTGGACCGATCAGGTTGAAGCCTGATCGGTCCAGAACTATCCGTTGGCTCACAACGGTCTTCTGTCTTCTGCTGTCTTTTGGCTTCTTCTTCGCAGGTGGATGCAGGTATAAAAGGAGATCGAGGGCGACTCTCTTTCTCTCTTCTTCTTCTTCCTCTCTGTTCCTTCTTGCTGCTACTACTTTCTCTAGAGCTTTGCTGAGCTCTCGTCTAAGCTTCGCGTGAGCTTCCTTTCGGCTGGGTTCCTGCTGTTGTAGGCGTCGCTTGAAGCTGCTGCTTCATCCAGTCGAAGAGAAGGCAAGTAAGCGAAAGTTTTACAGTTGTATTGTATTTTGCTTCTTGCTGTACTTGTACTCCTTCTTGCTGTTGTAAGTTTTTGTGGCGAGGTTTCTCCACCCATAAGGAGTTTATATTAGCCGGTTTTCCGGGGACTCATCCACCGACGGATTGATAGGCTTCGTCCACCTTACGGACACGCCGAGGAGTAGGAGTTTCATCTCTGAACCTCGTTACATCGACGAGTTTGAGGTTTGCTATTCTCCGCTTTCGTTTCTATTCATTTTATTTCCGCTGCGCAAACCCTAATCGTAGGAAGAAATGAAAGAATTTGGGGCGGCTATTCACACCCCCCCTCTCTAGCCGTGACCATCGGTCCTAACAAGTACAACTCAATTAGATTGAGTAACTAGTTAACTCGGTTGGATCGAGTAAAACTATAGGCATATTTCCAACGGTTGGAATATAGGACATAATCACATTTATATTAATTCTTGGGCGTATTAGCCAAAGCTAACTCAAGTTTTAATATAACTGTGGATAATGATCCTATAAACAAGAGTTGCATAGAAATGTAATTGGTAAATTGTTACCTACTGATCATACTAAGTCTTGGGCGATTTAGCCAAAGCTAACTCAAGGCGTAGTATGATGTAGATCTTGTCCCACACGAATTATAGCTAGTTGGTTAGAATCTAGTAAGTGTGGTTTGACCACATCACTCACTTGATTCTACAAAATTATATAATTCAGTAGGAGCATCATTTAATTAAAGGCCTAATTAAATGATTTAAAAGAATATGATATTTATTTTCTGCATTTTATGTTGTAGATAACCATGACGTCGAATACGAACTCTTTCTCCCTGCGTTCTGTCCTTGAGAAGGACAAGCTCAACGGAGCAAATTTCCTGGACTGATACAGGAACCTAAGAATAGTTCTCACCCAAGAACGTAAATTGTACGTTCTGGAGCAGCCCATTCTGGAGGCTCCTCCTGCCACTGCCACGCGAGCTGACCGAGATGCTTACAAGAAGCATCAAGATGACACATTAGATGTGTCTTGTCTTATGCTCGCGACCATGAACTCAAAGCTTCAGAAGCAACACGAGTTAATGAGCGCTTATGATATGGTTGAACATCTTCGTCAACTGTATCAAGGACAAGCAGGGCACTGGAAGAGGAACTGCATAGGATACCTGGAAGATCTTAAGAAGAAGAGAAATAAGATTTCTACTTCAGGTATAAATGTTATAGAAGTCAACCTCTCTATTTCTTCATCGTGGGTATTAGATATCGGATGTACTTCTCACATTTGTACTAATGTACAAGCGCTTAGAAATAGCAGAGCATTGACGAAGGGCGAGATCGACCTATGAGTAGGCAATGGAGCACGGGTTGCTGCTGTTGCTGTAGGGACTTATTTTCTATCTCTGCCCTCTGGGCTTGTACTAGAGTTGGATGATTGTTGTTATGTGCCTGCTTTAACTAAGAACATAATTTCAGTTTCTTGTTTGGAAAAGAAAGGTTTCTCTTTTATAATAAAGGACAAATGTTGTTCTGTTTATTTAAAAGATATGTTCTATTGTAGTGCACCTCTGATGAACGGACTCTACATTCTAGACCTTGAAAACCCTATCTATAACATAAATACCAAGAGGTTCAAGTCAAATGACATGAACCAAACCTATCTCTGGCACTGTCGCTTAGGTCATATAAATGACAAGAGCTTATCCCAACTCCATAAGGATGGTTTGCTGGACTCATTTGATTTTGAATCTTATGAGACGTGCGAGTCATGCCTACTAGGCAAGATGACCAAGACTCCCTTTAGTGGGCACAGCGAAAGAGCGACTGATTTGTGGCCCTTATACATAGTGATAGGTATTTCATCTACTGATGACTTCAGTAGATATGGTTATGTGTACTTGATGACACATAAGTCTAAATCCTTTGAAAAGTTCAAAGAATACAAGAATGAAGTACAGAACCGGCTTGACAAGAGTATTAAGATACTTCAATCAGATTGAGGTGGTGAATACCTTAGCCATGAGTTTCGTGACTATCTAGCTGAGTGTGGGATCCTATCCCAACTCACTCCTCCTGGAACACCACAGTGGAATGGTTTATCTGAAAGGAGGAATCGTACCCTATTAGATATGGTACGATCTATGATGAGTCACACAGATCTTCCGACATTCCTTTGGGGCTATGCTCTAGACACGACAACTTTTATACTAAACCGAGTTCCATCCAAGGTCGAGATAAAGACACTATATAGGATATGGACTGAGAGAGATGCCCAGGTGTCTTTCATGAGGATTTGGGGTTGTGAGGCTTACGTTCGACGTCAAGTCTCAGACAAATTGGGACCCAAATCCGACAAGTGCTACTTTATTGGATATCCCAAGGAAACTAAGGGATATTACTTCTGCATTCCCAGTCAGCACAAGGTAGTTGTGGCAAAGACTGTGGTCTTCCTAGAAAGGGACTTTGTTTCTAGAAAGACTAGTGGGAGTACGTTCGATCTTGAAGAAGTTCAAGATATGAACCATAGCACTGAAGCCTCGATGGAAGTTAAACTGGAACCATAAAGTGTTGTGGATGATGTTGTTCCACATGGAGTTGAGGAACAACAACCAGTTCAAGTAGACATACCTCTTCGCAGGTCTGATAGGGTACGTCGTCAGCCTGAGAGATATTCATTTCTCTTGTCTGACCATGATGACGTTGTACTCATAGAGGATGAGCCTACCACCTATCAGGAAGTTGTGATAAGACCAGATTCCGAGAAATGGCTAGAGGCCATGAGATCCGAAATGGAATCCATGTACACCAACTAAGTATGGACTTTGGTTGATCCACCTGAAGGAGTAAAACCCATTGGGTGTAAGTGGGTCTTTAATAGAAAGACTGACATGGATGGACTTATCTATAAGGGTCGCTTGGTAGCTAAAGGTTTCAAACAGATTCATGGTATTTACTATGATGAAACCTTTTCTCCAGTAGCGATGTTTAAGTCCATTCGGATCATGCTTGCTATTGCAGCATACTATGACTATGAGATATAGCAGATGGATGTCAAAACCACGTTTCTGAATGGAAACCTGCTCGAGGATGTGTACATGACTCAACCTGAGAGTTTTGTAGATCCACAGCATACTAGCAGAGTATGCAAGCTGCATAGGTCCATTTATGGACTAAAGCAAGCTTCTCGGAGCTGGAATCTTCGATTCGATGATGCGGTCAAACAGTTTGGTTTCATCAAGAATGAAGATGAACCTTGTGTCTACAAGAAGGTTGTAGGGGACATAGTTGTCTTCCTCATATTGTATGTGGATGACATACTACTCATTGGGAAAGACATCCCTTTGCTACAGTCTGTCAATACCTGGCTAGGGAGTTGCTTCTCAATAAAGGACTTATGTGAAGCATCTCGCATTCTAGGCATACAGATCTATATAGATAGATCTAAGAGATTGCTTGGCCTAAGTCAGAGTACATATATTGACAAGGTACCCCTTCGGTTTGCCATACAGAACTCCAAGAAGGGATTTCTGCCGATGTCACATGGCGTGAGTCTTTCGAAGACTCAAGGTCCCTCTTCTAGAGAGGAGAGAGACCACATGGATCAGATCTCTTATGCCTCAGCCATAGGATCTATCATGTACGTCATGCTATGTACTCGACCTGATGTCTCGTATGCTTTGAGCATGATGAGCAGATAGCAGTCAGATCCAGCTGAAAGTCACTAGATAGCGGTCAAGAATATTCTTAAGTACTTAAGAAGGACTAAAGAATATTTCTTAATATATGAAGGCAATGATGAGCTAGCTGTAAAGGGTTACAGTGATGCCAGCTTCCAGACCGACCAGGATGATTATCAATCGCAGTCAGGGTTCGTGTTTTGCATAAATGGTGGTGCTGTGAGCTGGAAGAGTTCGAAGCAGGACACAGTAGCTGATTCTACGACAGAGACCAAGTACATTGTTGCATCAAAGGCAGTAAAGGAGGCAGTTTGGATCTGCAAGTTCATCACTGAACTTGGGGTGGTTTCCAGTATTGCTGACCCTATTGAGCTCTATTGTGACAACAATGGAGCTATATCACAGGCGAAGGAACCTCGCTTACACCAGCGGACCAAACACATACTACGGCGCTTTCATCTCATTCGAGAGATTATCGAGAGAGGAGATGTGAAGATTTGCAGAGTACCCACAGAGGCTAACATCGCAGATCTCTTGACCAAGGCTTTGGCACAAAGAAAGCATGATGGTCACACTAGGTCATTGGGGCTTAGAGCCTACACTGATTGGCACTAGTGCTAGTGGGAGATTGTAAGTTAGAGCCCTAGAGAGAATCATTTGATGATTGTATTATGGACTTATTGTATCATATTCTTATATAAATAAAGGCATTTGTTTTTGGTTATTATACCTACTTGTATTGGTGTCAAATAAACTGAGTATAATAGTGTCCTTGAGTAGAAGGTTCTTACCTATATCAATCGGTCAGTTGAACCGATAGTGAGATGATATAGGAAACACTACTCTTAATCATTCCTAGTCGAGTATTAACATTCAGGGACAATGTTAATGCGACGAGACTAGCATGTAGGTCAACTCGATGACTTGATCTCACAAGTCAAGGATATAGAGATATCAAGTTGACACATAGGTATGCATTGGAGAATGTATACTGAATGATCCGCCATGAGAAAGTATCATGAATCGTTATATGAATGTCATATACTTTCTCATGTGGCTATTAGTATGACTATTAGTCCTTAGACCTGAAGTCACCATGGATCCCTACATAAGGAGTTATGTACTTTGATGTCGTCAAACGTCACCCGTAACTGGGTGAACTATAAAGACGATTACTGGGTATGTAACGAATTATGCAGAGGGATGTGAGTGATGTAAATGAGATCTATCCCTCCTATATGACGGAAGAGACATTGATATTCTTGATAGAGTGAGACCACGAAGTACATGGCCGTGGCCAAATGAATCAATATGAGATATTGAGCTCATTTGATTTAGTGAGTCTACTTGGAGTTTAAGATTTAGATTGGTCAGAGGATGACACGGTCTATGTCTCACATTGATCAATCTAGATGTCTAGGATAGAAGGACACTTGTCATATATTGTGAGGAGTCACAATTAGTAGTCACAAGGTGATGTTGGATCTCAACATTCTTGTAACTTTGGTAGTAATGATGTGTTGCTAGATACCGCTCATTACTTATGCTCCTAAATGGGTTTAGGGGCATTGCCAACGTTACAAGAACCTATAGGGTCACACACTAAGGACAATTAGATGGAGATTAGGTTCATATGATGAACCAAGAGGATTAGATTCATGTGATGAATCAAATTGGATTAAGAGTAATCCTAATTGGGCTAATTGAGTTGGACTCAAGTTGATTCATGTGTTCAATGAGTCTAATTTAGATTATGACTTATTGAATCAATTTAATTAAATGAATTAGATTCATTATATTAAATTGGTTTGAATTAAATGGTTGGATTAGATCAACCATGAGGGAGATTAAGTCAAGTTGGACTTGACTTGAGAGGAAGAGGAAAAGTCAAGTTTGACTTAACTTTATGCCACCTCATTGGTGAGTTGGCATTAAGTGGACCAATGATGATGCTCCACATCATCATGGTTACTTAAGTGAAGTGCCACCTCATGGGAGTTACCAAGAGTTGTGACTCTTGGTATCCCATGGGGGTTACAAACCACATAAGTGTGGCCGACCACTTTATTGGATGAAATGAGTTTCATTTTTGTGTGAGTAACTCCATCATCTTCTTCCTCAAGCTCTCCTTCTCCTATCTCTCTTCTCCTTGGCCGAACCACCTAGGTGCTAGCACACCTATTGTTTGGTCTTCTCCACCTAATTAGTTCGTGTGGATACGCATAGAGTGTTGTCTACCTTGACATCTTGAGATCCGGTATCTCCTTGGACAAGCCGGACTCGCGAAGGGCACGCTACGAGGGTAAAACTCTTTAACATATAGTTCTAGTGTAGATCTATAGGTTGGTAAACTCGTACTCGTAGTTTTTCGAAAGTTTTATTATTCGCACGGATCCGGTGGCGGGGTTTCGAGTATTCCGCGACATGAAAAAGCAATTTTCGCAGCCCGAAAGACCCAACAAGTCCATCATCATAACAAATGACTAATGCAATTAATGTACCCAACAATACCAAGGAAACCAAAACTTGATAGTCAAACTTAACTGTCTTTTTCGATTCTCAAAGCATTATAAAGGGACATCTAGGGAGATATGACTCAAAATTAAGCAAGGTATAAAAAAAACCAAACAAAATGCAAAACAAAAAAATAAAGTATGAAAGCAAAGTATGGAAGCAAACAAACATGCAAGTATAAAGATAAAAAGAAGCAAGAAAACGAAAGGAAAGGAACGAACTCCCCTTTATTCCTGGCGGTTGGAGACGGTTTAGAAGTAGAATGCATGTAGGAAAGGGAACAACTTGATAAACAATCCATCCTGGCGGTTGAAGAAGATTCAATTTGAGCATCCAACCCGGAAATGGAGTGATCCGAGCTAAGGAGAGAATTGCTTCTTCCACCATTTTCTCTTTAGTTCCTGGCGGCTGGAGGCGGTTTAGTAGAAGTATCCAATCCAGGGGCCTGTAAAAACCTGCAAGGCCAAGGACAGAATGCACCTTCCACACGCATGTAGGGTAAGGAAGAGATAAAACACTATCAAACTTAAATAAGCATGAATCCAAATATAAGTCACATCCAATAAAATCAATATTTGGAACCTCTATGAAATTATCTAAAAGATCACAAGAAATATTTACCTTGTTGTACTGAAATGTACCTGGAGGTTCTAGAACAGTGGATGTGACTTCCTTTGCATCAAATAATAGCTCGGACTCTGGTTCTGGCTCAGGTTCTGGTGGTGCATCAAAATGAAGTGATTCTTGGGGCTCTGCCTCCACAACACAAGTCCCTACACTCTTATCATCAGGTGGTCGTGTAATAAAAATAGGTGATTCTTGGAGTATTGCTACCAATTTGCAATCCCCTACACTTTTCTTATCAACAGATGCATAATCCGGCTCAGCTAGTTCCTCAACATCACCAACAACACCTGCATCTACAATATCTGTAACAACAATATTAGAAGAAGCAAAATCATCTACAACTACAACATCATCACATAAAAAGGTATAGGAGTCCTGTATAGGAGTAGAATCAGGGTTAGGGCTATGACATTCTCTAGAATCCATCTCCTCACTAGATAATTGGGCTTATCGTTGGCTGATAGATGTTGCAATTTCATCCAGATACATCTGGCAATTCTGTAGTGATTCTTCATTTCTTTGCTGAGACTGGTTATAGGCCTCTTGTTGCTGCTGCATCTATTGCATTACAACCTTCAAATCGTGAAATATTGATTGACTAGGGGCAAGAACTTCTTCAGTGCTCTCTTGAAATGCCCCCCAAGATATTGGATCGATCTGTTGGACCGAATGTGACCATGTGGGCATAAGATCATCCTGAAATCCTTGTGACATCTGATATGATGGAAAAGATTAATCCACTTGTTGTTGCTCGTACCCATGCATAAAATTTGGATAGTTCATCCAGTCTAAATTGTAACACTGAGGATGCTCAAAAGCTTATTGTTGTGTATTCTCATACTGCTGTTGAGGTTGATAGCCTTGGGATTGTAAGTATCCATGCTGCTCTAGAATCTGGGGTTGAAAGTACTGAGTCGAATAATTGCCCAAGTCATGACTATAGGTATTAGGAGCTGGATTATATGCCTGTTGATATTGATGTTGAAAATACTGGGGTTCCATAGGAAATCTAGCAGTCTTTTGAATGAGATGGCATATAGCAACTGGATGCGATGGGTTGCCACAATTAATACATATGTGTCTCACTTGCCCAGTATCAGAATTATGATATTCATTGAAGCTTCCAAATTGCTGAGAATAAAGATCCATGTTGAACTAAAAAATTTGTCCTGGTCTTACACTGAAACACTAACAGACAAGATTAGAAGACACAGGAATATATGATATCAAGTTATCAACACATGAATCAATGAACATTAAAGCATTTGACAATTTTTTTTAAAATTTTTATAGAAAAATAAGAAAGCAATTCTAAAATTATCAAACAGCACTACAAGATTCCCCGACAACGACGCCAAAATTTGATGTTGAGCTCGAGTGTCATGCTATGGGAGCTTATCAAATTACAATTAAAGTTTACCAAACCTCTCTACACTAAAGTAGTATAGAGATGACTCGGGTCGTCTCTCAAAGAACGTAACGATAGGATGATAATTTCAGGATTGGTTATGACTTTTGAATTTTTATATGAGACTGGGGGTTTGAGTTTTAAATTTTGAACTACGATATAAAATAACAAACAAGTATGAAATTTAACCTAAGGAACAAAAGAGCAATGTAAGTATAAAATCTAATCCTAATTAATGAAAGACATCATTTCTATCCATTAGTAGTAATCTCATAGTGCATTGTCACTCTACACTACGATTTCACCATTAATGGAACCAAACTAAGGAATAAAAGAGCAAAGCATTAAATGAACCTAACCTAAGAAATGAAAAACGATGCAAATAAAACAACCTAGTCTAACTTAAGCTATGATTGTAAGAAAATTAAAGACAACATAAAGTAAACAACTAAAGAAATTAAACATAGAACGTAACATAGAGCATTAAAGAAAGCTAATCTACCCTAGCCTAATTGCATTCAAACGAAGAACAAAACTTATAGCAATTGCAAAAGACAAGACAAGCAGACATTAAGTGAAATAAAATGCACGAATTTAAACCTACTATTGGAAGAAACATTTTGTCGAACACTTCACGAGCATGAATCAAAATAGCAGGAGTACGTGCACTAAAACACGGGAGATCAATTTAGTACAAGCATCAAACAATCAACCACACAAAATTAACATGTCTATACGAATCAAATGAAGAAATGCAATGATTTAAAGCTCCAAAATCTGATGAAAAATGAAGTGCTGCTGCAATCTGTGAAGATGATGGAGTTCTGTCCAGATCTGTTGAAGAACTTGAAGGCTGCTGACTACCAAATCTGGAGAAGATGTTGCTGGCTAAATTTGGAGAAGAGCTGCAGCTAGAAGAAAATCTGCTGCTAGGAAAGGATCTGCTACTATCCAGATCTGAACCGGATGAAGGAAGTAGTGTTGGAATTGAAACCTAGGATCTAATGGCGCCGAAATGAAGGAGGTGAAGTGCTGTGAGGTTGGATGAACTGCCACTCCTTCTTGCTCTGCCGCCTGAACCCCAGTTGGTAGAAGCTTCGGAAGGAAGTCAGAAGATGGAGGTCACACCGAAGAAACCCTCTCCGGTGAGGTGAATAATCGGAGCAAAAGCTTGCCGTCGTTGTTGCCATATTCCGGCTGCAGTGGAAATAGAAGAGGTGGAGGAGAAGTCCGGCCGGCGGCGATGAACAAGCAGAGATCACCGCCGGCCGTCGGTGAAGGAGGAAGAAGACGGAGGTGTTGGCGTCGCGAGCCCTAGCTCCAGGAGAAGTCGCGCGAGGAATCAGTCAGATCTCCCTGTTGTCCGCGTGAGAAAAGGTTAGGGAATGGGTTGGATCCAGATTTTGGATTATCGGGTTCATTAAAATTTGATCCTAATTTTATAAGAGAAGTGAATTGGGTTTGAATTGGAATTAGGCTTTAAAAAATGGGCTTTTGGATTGGGTTCAAATTGGAGCTCCACTTCTTGAATGAACCCTTGATTATTTGATCTTGATCAATGGTCCAGATTTCTTTCCTACAAAACAAGATGCACATTTTAGATAAAATACCAGAAAATATAGAAAGAATTAGATCAATGCTCCAATTAAATCTCAACTCGTAAAACATGTTATAAATATGTAATTAAGCATATGAAAGGGTAAAAATGTCAAGTCCAAGAGCCAAAATAACATATAAAAATGCTAGTTATCAGACGTCGTGTGGGCGACGATCTACCAAGATGAAATCTACCTAAGCTCCTTCTTTCCCTCCAAGACTCTTGAGCCACCAAGGGATGCCAAAATAGGAAATTTTCTTCCTTTCTTCTTCTTCTTCTTCTCCCTCTAGTAATCGACCACCTATGTAGAGTCTTCTCCTTTTTCCTTCAAGTTTCGACCACCAAGGAATATGGATGTCGACTTTAGAAAGAAGAAAAGAGGAGAAGAAGGAAGGTGCCGTCGACCCTAAGAAGAGGAAAAGGAGAAGGAAGAGGGCCGACCACACCAAGGAAAAGAGAGAGGGCTCTAGGTTGTATATCACCTCCATGAGATACCCTCTCCTTTTCTTTTATAATCATTCGTCATAGCAAAAAAGAAAAGTTTTAAACATAATTAAAACTTTCTTATTTGTGGTCTCCCTTTAAAAAAGGAAATTTTAACAATAATTAAAATCTCTCTTTTCTAAATTTCCTATTGTATATGACAATAAAGAAAAGTTTTAAAATTAATCTCTCTCTTTTAAAACATATAGACAACTACAAAAAGGAAAGATTAATTAAAACTTTTCTTTTTAAAACATAGTTACAAAAAGTAAAGTTTTATCAAAAATTAAAATCTCTCTCTTAAACATTATAGATAAATACAAATAAGGAAAGATTTTAACAAATTTAAAATCTCTCTTTAATCCTTTGTAGATAGCTATAAAAGGAAAGATTTTAAAATTTTAAAACTCTCTTTTAAAACCATGAGGATGGCTATAAAAGGAAAGTTTTTAACAAAATTAAAATCTTTCTTTTAACGATTGTAGATAAATATAAAAAAGGAAAGAATTTAACAAAATGAAATCTCTCATTTAACCTTTATAGATTACTACAAATAAGGAAAGATTTAACAAATTTTGTTTACAAAACTTCCTTTTATTTTACTTTGGCCGACCCCATGCTTGGTCACCAAACATGGCTTGGCCGACCCCTACTTTGGCTCCATGAAGGGCTTGGCCGACCCTAGCTTAGGCTCCAAGCTTGGCTTGGCCGGCCACTACAAGATGGGTAAGAAGCTTGGCTTAAAGTTGATATAAGGCTTTATAAATAAGAGGCTACAACAGGGACCGAGAGGAGGAATTGATTTTGGTCTCCCGATGAGCTCGAGCTTTCTATGTTTGCCTCGAACACCCAACTCAAGTTCATCAATAATAATTCATACCACTAAAGAGTTATTATTGAACTACCGTACCAATCCCATATTACAATATGAGTTCCTTCTTATCATGAGTGCGTTAGTCTCCCTGTGTTTAAGATATTGAATGCCCACTAATTAAATGAGTTACTGATAACTCACTTAATTAATATATAGCTCCAATAGTAGTACCACTCAACCTTATTGTCATGTCAGACTAAGTCACCTGCAGGGTTTACATGACAATCTTTATGAGCTCCTCAAGGGGGCATCATCAACCTAGATTACTAGGACACAGTTTCATTCTATAATCAATAACACACCATATAAATAATATCATTTTTCAACTTATCGGGCCTATTGATTTAACTAACTAAATCACACCATTTGATAAATTAAAGAAATAAATATTAAGTATATGTGTTTGTTATTATATCATGATTAAGAGTACGCACTTCCATAATAATAGATGTTTTGTGTCTTTTATGTAGTCAGTATTAAAAGAAACTATCTCAAATGGTCATACTCAATACACTCATAGTGTATTAGTGTAATATTATAGTCAAGATAAACTAATACCAAATTATACTACAACCATTCCAATGGTTTGTCCCATTCCATCTTGGATGTGAGCTACTATTTATAATTTATAAGGAACTAATAACATGATCTTCTGTGTGTCTCCTCACACCATGTTATCTACAATATAAATTAAATGAACAACTACACTTAATATAAATGTAGACATTTGACCAATGTGATTTTTATTTCTAAATAAATATTTATACAAAAGCTAGACTTTTAGTATACATCCTAACAATCTCCCACTTATACTAAAAGACTATGCTGCCATACATTTGATTTCCCTCCCTTCAACATGCCCATTAAAAGTTGTTGCCTTAAGGGCCTTAGTGAAAAGATCCAGGTTATCTGCTGATGTAATCTAGGTAACAACAACTTCTCCTCGTTATACGATATCTCGTATTAGGTGGTACTTACGCTCTATGTGTTTACTTGCCTTATGGGCTCGTGGTTCCTTCGAGTTTGCTACTGCACCGCTTATTATTACAATAAATTGTAATAATTTTGGGTAAACCAGGAATCACATCTAAGTCCATCATGAAGTTACTGAGCCATACAACTTCTATGGCTGCCTCAGAGGCTACCACATACTTAACTTCCATAGTGGAGTCTAAAACACATTTCTACTTAACACTCCTCCATTATTATGACTCCACTTCCTAAAGTAAACACAAAACCCTGAGGATGACTTACTATTTTCCCTATCTGATTAGAAATCTGAATCCGTGTAACCCACAGGGAGCAAGTTATCTGCTTGGTAAACCAACATATAATCTCTAGTCCTTCTCAGGTACTTTAATATATGCTTTACGATAGTCCAATGTCCCTGTCCTAGATTACTTGATATCTGCTAACCATGCCCACAACAAAACAGATATCCGGTCTCATGCATAACATTGCATACATTAGGCTTCCTACAATTGAAACATAAGGAATTCCCTTCATTTCCTCTATCTCTTTTGATGTCTTAGGAGACATCTCTTTAGATAAAGATACTCCATGCCGAAAAGGTAGAAAACCTTTCTTGGAGTTTTGCATGCTAAAATGAGCTAGGATAGTATCGATATATGAAGCTTGGGATAAGTACAATATTCTTTTCTTGGATCCCTTATTACTTTGATCCCAAGAATATGTCCGCATTCTACCAAGTCCTTCATAACGAATTGCTTGGATAGCTATACCCTTACTTCTGACAACACTTTGATATTGTTGCCAACTAACAAAATGTCATCTACGTATAATACAAGAAATACCACCACATTTCTGTCACACTTCTTGTATACACAAGACTCATCTGGACACTAAATAAATCCATAAGACTGGATTACTTCATTAAACCGGATATTCCAAGATCTTGAAGCTTGCTTCAGTCCATGAATAGATCGATTGAGCTTACATACAAGATGCTCTTTGTCCTTTGCAATTAATCTCTTTGGTTGCTTTATATGGATGTTTTCTTCAAGACTTCCGTTAAGGAAAGCTGTCTTGACATCCATTTGCCAAATCTTATAATCCATATGAGTGGCAATTGATAAAAGAATCCGGATAGACTTTAAGCATGGTTACTGGCGAAAAGGTTTCTCATAATCGATTCCCTCTTTCTGAGGATATCCTTTTGCAACAAGCCTTGCTTTGAAAGTTTCCACCTTCCCGTCTGTCCCTCTTTTTCTTTTGTAGACTCATTTACACCCAATAGATTTTACACCATTTGGTGGTTCTACAAGCTCCCAAACCTAATTAGAATACATAGATTCTATTTCAGAGTTCATTGCACTTTGCCAAGATGCTGCATCTTTATCTTGGAGTGCTTCATCATATGTGCAGGCATCATGTTCATGTTCACCAGGGATCAAGTGCAAGACTCTCCCAAAAACATGAATCTACCAGGTTACCGAACAACCCTCCCACTACGACGTGGCACTGTTTGTAATTGTGCATCATTTGTGACACGTGTTGCAGTTTCTTATGGTATCTCATCTTGTACAGTTGGTACTAGTTTAGACGTGTCTTCTCTAATTTCCTTAAGAACAATTTTACTTATGGGCTTGTGGTTCATAGTCCTCTTCTAAAAATCGGGCATTGGTGCTAACAATGACCTTTTGATTTTTAGGACTATAAACCTCCTTTCGTTTCTCTAGGATAACCCACATACAAGTGAACTCCTGTTCATAATTCCAACTTATCAATGTCTCCCTTCAGCACATGTGCTAGACTACACCAAATCCGAATATGCTTCAGACTAGGCTTATGCCCATTCTACAATTCTATGGGAGTAGAGGGTCTGACTTAGAAGGTACTATGTTCATTGTCATTTCCAGAGTATATCCCCAAAATAAATTTGGTAATTCTGAATAACTCATCATATTTCCATAAGAGTCCTATACCTTCGTTCTGCCACACCATTCTGTTGGGGTGTACTAAGTGCAGATAGTTGGGATTGAATCCTGACCTCTGATAAGTAACTCCTAAACTCTCCTAAGAGGTACTTACCACCACGATCACACCGTAGTGTCTTGATACTTTTACCTTGACGTTTCTCCACATCAGCCTTGTACTCTTTGAACTTATCAAAGCACTTAGACTTATGGCGCATCAAGTAAATGTACCCGTATCTCGAATAGTCAAAATATTCAAAACCACCTCTTGCTTGGATAGTCATAGGTCCACACAAATCAGAATGAACCAATTCCAACACATCTTTGGCTCTATACCCCTTAGCCTTAAAAGGTCTCTTGGTAATTTTTTCTTCCAAGCAAGACTCGCAGGTTTGAAAGTTTTCCACCACCAATGAACCCAAAAGTCCATCGGCTATTAACCTTTGAATCCTACTCAAGTTAATATAACCTAGCCTTAGATGCCAAAGATATGTTTGGTTCATTTTCGAAGGTTGCTTTCTCTTATTATAATTAGAAGATGTGTTATTAATTTCTATTTGTTGTATTGTGGGAGTTACAAATTGCCAACTAATGTACCAGAATAGATAACCACTCTATTTTTCTTGACAATCACTTTGTCATCAAAAGAAACAGAATATCCATCCTCAAATAGTTTAGAAACTGAAATCAAATTCTTTCTAAAACTTGGTGCATAAAGGCAATTTCTCAAAATTAATGTTTTATTCCTATCAAAGGATAAATAAACATCTCCCACTACAACAACCACCACTTTCGTAGCATTGCCCATGTAAACGGTGATTTCTCCTTCATGTAGTCGTCGGGTTTCCTGTCACCCCTACAATAAATTAAAGACGTGATCAGTGGTTCCCGTATCTACACACCAGGTACAAGTAGATAACATCACTAAACATGTTTCAACAACTAATGAATAAGATACACCTTTATTGTTCTCATTTCTGAGAGGACAGTCTACCTTAGTGTCCAAGTTTTATTTCCAATCATTATAATTGGGACTAGTAAGTCTATTCTCTAGTATGAAAGCTAGGGGATTGAAAACCATTTGAAATCCAAAGAATCACAAAATATTTGGTCAAGACCAACACCTCAAAATCGTATACAAATTCAAACATTTGTAAGAGAAGGTTTTATCCATTAATTTTATTATATTGTCAACCTAACTTTATGATAAATAAAATTAATAGTTGGTCTGTCTTCGATCAAATATTTGGTCAAAACTTTAGAATTTAAAATAATATTGATTCCTCAAATAATATCATTTAAATTCACCAACACCTCAAACACCGTGAATTTTGTATGTCATGATAGTGTGGACGTATACAAATTCAAACATTTGTAAGAGGGTTTTACCCATTAATTATCTTGTCAACCTTAAATTACCTCAAACACCGTGAATTTTGTATGCCACGATAGTGTGCGTATACAAATTCAATCATTTGTAAGAGGAAGTATTACCCATTAATTTTATTTTATCAACATAACTTTATGACAAATAAAATTACCTCAAACACCATGAATTTTGTATGCCATGATAGTGTGGACGTATACAAATTCAATAATTTGTACGAGGGGGGTTTACCTAGCTTTATGACAAATTAATAGTTGGGTTTTCTTCGATTACACAAATAATAGCAGTGACTCCGATGGGAAGGATACTATTAAGTGTATACTAAGTCCACTAAATAGGATTGTGACCCTTCAGATGGAGAAGATCACACACATCCTAATTAATTTCCTATAATCATCCATTAAGAAAGTTTGATCTAGTGATCCGCAAACAAACTCATCCGATGTGGAGGAAGACACTCAGAGCCAACGCGCAAGTTTGAATGCATCACTTACAAACTAGTAATGGAGACCCTGGAATTTAATTAAATTCCTCTCCCACTTAGTTATTTGAAACATGCACACAAGCACACACAACATAAAAGGCAATAAATAAGAAAAATAATTTTCAAACTATTATGGCCTTTATCCATAGCTGCCATCCGTGTGCCATCAACCCTATCTGCTGCTATCTTTTGCCACCGCCATCGGGTCTAATCGTCGTATCCATCTTGCTTCATATTTCGCTGCGCTTCTGGTCCTCAAATAGTCCCATGCCTCGCAAGTATATGATCCGTGACAAAAATAAAATTTTACATTTATCGATCTTATATTCCATGAAGGAATGCACATATAATCTAGATCGAACAAAATGTAAAATCTTAATAACTAATACAGCTCCTGTTGTATTTAATATTACAATCATGCACACACATAAAATGCCCTCGACATGTTTGAGGGTCTAATCACACACAAACACAACATGACCATAATAGTTGGATCTAGGATGCCTGCAACCACAGATTTGATCTATTTGCACATCCTACTATTATCATGCATAAATTATGTATGACATGTGCATAATTAAACTAAAAACCAAACATACAGAGGCTAAAACCTAGCTCTGATATCAATTGTTGGTTGCTACTCGGAATACCACTCTAGTTCCCCTGTACAAAAATTTTGTACAAGCAAAGAACTTTTCCTAGCTACCCATGTGCTCTACTGAAATTCTATTTGGATTGCAAACGATGCTTAACATTATTAATCCAAATTATCCTTCAGAAGTTAAACTTGGATTGGAAACGATACTTAACATCTTTACTCCAAGTTTAACCGATGTGATCTTCCTAAGTTAAACCATATTATAGAAGTTAATCAAATATCTATTTCAAAGATCGGCTTCCAAGTTAAACATGAATAGGCATTAGCCCTTCTTGGGTATGAGATCATCCACCACTTCCTAGACAAAGTCTTTCAAAGAAATATGATATTTAACTTCTTACAGGAAACTAGGTTTAATTATAGAGACCTCAATATAAGCATAATATCGAAATATGAAATCGAAACACAAAATCGATAACAAAAATGATAATATAAAATCGATAGCCTCTTGTGTTTGATTTTTCAAGATCTATACAAAGAATATGAACTAGTTATGATACGGAAGCAAATAACTAGTTATACTTTTCTTTGTAGCTTATAGACCTCTTGATCTTCTGTTGTATTCCTCTTGTAAGGTCCCATGAGTAGTAATTAAGAAATTAATTTATCAAAATTTTCTATGACTTTTTAGGAATTTTTAGGGGTTAAAATGAACTCTACACATGGTTAAAGGGATAGAATAGTAAACCGTGAGGGAAGTTTAAGAAACCGTCCAATTAAATTATGAGTTGATTAATCCAATTACCTTAAGTTAAAATCATTAACCTAGGTATAAATCCCAAATTTCTACCGATCCTTACTGTGTCTCCCAAAATCGCCGCTTCCCTTCTCCTCCACTCCACGGCGGTCTTCGGCCGACCTCGTCGCTGGGCTGTGAGATCTGGGCAGACGTTTTCACACTTCGGCGAGTTGCAGAGGACACGACGACCAGACGTTGAGGCGTACGCGCACTCCCTGTCGACACGGGATCACAAGCCTAGGGATTTCAGCGACGACCACCGGCGGCTACAGCTAGAGGAAGGGCTTCTTCAAGAGAGTCGCAGAAGGGAAGGCAAGTATATCTAATTGTATTGGCACGAGATCCCTAAGGTATAGTAGCTGAGCTTCGGTAGATTGTAGGGATCGCGACGCAAAGTATACGGAATTGTTTTGGGTTTTAACCGAGGATTTCGTATTTCCTCTTAATCGGAGAATGCTTTTGCCGAGTTTAGGTGTGAGATTTCTGATGTTCTTGAATGGATTTCTCCTCGGTGGAGTAGTGAATTGGTTTGTGTTTTGAACTCGAATTCCTCTATAATGTATTGATTCGAATCGAAGTTTCCTTGAGGTACTGTTTGGATCGCCTGAATTCTGGATTTCGTTGTTTGCTCGGTGCATTCTGTTGTTGATAGAGCTCGGTTTCCATTGGAACGTTTTCAATGTGAATTTTGCAATGTTCGTTAGACTGAATGAGTTTGATTCGTTTTCTATCGGCTGTTGCTGTTGGGAGTGTCTCGCGAGTTACTTGTTCATTGATATGCTTGGTTGAGTTACTGGTTGACGGAATGTGTCGGGATCTGGTTTTTAATGTGTTCGTCACTATTGGTTTCATGATTTGTGTTGTCAAGATGCTGTGGAAGATGATTTTTGTGTTGTTATGGTTTGATTTCATGAGGTCCGTGTGCTTGATAATGATTCTGTTGGGAGGTTTTGTTGTGTGTTCGATAATGGTGTTACTATGAATTTCCTCCTGATATGTATGAGCGAACTTGAATCTGAGAATTTCCATGACATCACTAGTTTTACCTTGTGATTTCCGTGAAGGTTGGTTCAATGCCTTGTGAAGTTGTTTTACAGTATTGGTGGTTTTCTTGGATGTAATTCGATACTATTTCATTTATGTGATGTTGATCCTTGACGACTATGTGAAGTTGCTCTACGGATGGTGAAATTTTGCTATTTTGATTCTTGGATTTGCTGTATCTGTTGCGGAACCGAATTGGAAGACATTGATGCGTGCTTTATGTTTTCATTTCTGTGGTTTCATGTTCTGTGTAGGTGATTTAAACTCCAGTGTAGAGTGGGTTGCAATGGAAAGTAGTTGAAAGTGATTTTGGTTTCTACTAATCTAGCTGCAGTATGGTGGTTTGTGCTTCGTGTGTTGATTTTAGGCTTCTTTTCCGTTAGACAAAAATAAGATAACAAGTTACCTTGGTTGTTTCCTTTCAAATATTGATACAAACTTAGGTGCTAAATTTATATTTCTTACCGTTTATTTTCATGGATGCATGTTTCCATTGTTTTCTTTTAAGTATTGGAATATTGCAAAAAGAACAGACTGTGCTACTGATAAAAGATAAAGGTAGATAGATTATGTTTTTATCTATGTAGCTAATAGGATGGATATGAGCATATGTGGTGACAGTACGGGATGGGTGACCCGGGATGAGCTCCGGGGAGGGCCCATCCAAACTTGACTGGTAATTTATTGTTAGCTTCGGCTATATGACTGGATGCATGTTCTCTAGTAGGGACGCCTCTAGGTTCATGGGACTGTTGACTGGCTTTAAATGTGGTTACCGGATATGTGACATATTCACTCTAGTAGCTATGTAGTATCACTGGTATATGTTTACCTTTCTTATATAGTAATTAGGATTCGTTTTATTTCTCTGCTCTGACTTATGCTATCTCTCTATTATGGATGTCTTGTTATACATGATGGATTTTACTTGCTGGGCTGTAGACTCATGATGCCTACATTACAGGTGAGGATGTGTCTCCGGCTATGACGGATGACCTACGGACGGAGTAGACGAGAAGGCGGGATGGATGCGTGGCACTGTTCGTTGTCCAGGAGTGCAGAGCATACTGGATTTACCGCGAGTGATTATCATTTTTCCTTTATAATTTGGGTGGGGAATGTAGAGGAGTTATTGTACATGTTGATAAACCACTGTTGAAACAGTCATGTCTATTGGTTATGATAGTTATTCTGATAGTAACGCAATATGATCATTTAAGTAGTTGTTGATGAGAGTGTTTTAAAAAAAAAATAGAATAAAAATTGAGAGGTAGATGCGGGATGTTTCACCTCTCCTCCTCTTGGACGTCGTGTGGGCGACGATCTACCAAGATGAAATCCACCCAAGCTCCTTCTTTTCCTCCAAGACTCTTGAGCCCCAAGGGATGCCAAAATAGGAAACTTTCTTCCTTTCTTCTCCTTCTAGTAACCGGCCACCTATGTAGAGTCTTCTCCTTTTTCCTTCAAGTTTCGTCCACCAAGGAATATGGATGCCGACTTTAGAAAGAAGAAAAGAGGAGAAGAAGGAAGGTGTCGTCGACCCTAAGAAGAGGAAAAGGAGAAGGAAGAGGGCTGACCACACCAAGGAAAAGAGAGAGGGCTCTAGGTTGTATATCATCTCCATGAGACACCCTCTCATTCTCTTTTATAATCCTTAGTCATGGCAAAAAAGAAAAGTTTTAAACATAATTAAAATTTCCTTATTTGTGACCCCCCTTTAAAAAAGGAAATTTTAACAACAATTAAAATCTCTCTTTTCTAAATTTCCTATTGTACATAGCAATAAAGGAAAGTTTTAAAATTAATATCTCTCTTCTAAAACATGTAGACAACTACAAAAAGGAAAGATTAATTAAAACTTCTCTTTTTAAAACATGGTTACAAAAAAGGAAAGTTTTATCAAAAATTAAAATCTCTCTCTTAAATATTATAGATAAATACAAATAAAGAAAGATTTTAACAAATTTAAAATCTCTCTTTAATCCTTTGTAGATAGCTGTAAAAGGAAAGATTTTAAAATTTTAAAACTCTCTTTTAAAACCATGAGGATGGCTATAAAAGGAAAGTTTTTAACAAAATTAAAATCTTTCTTTTAATGATTGTAGATAACTATAAAAAAGGAAAGAATTTAACAAAATAAAATCTCTCTTTGAACCTTTATAGATTACTACAAATAAGGAAAGATTTAACAAAATTTTGTTTACAAAACTTCCTTTTATTTTACTTTGGTCGGCCCCATGCTTGGTCACCAAACATGGCTTGGCCGTCCCCTACTTTGGCTCCATGAAGGGCTTGGCTGGCCCTAGCTTGGGCTCCAAGCTTGGCTTGGCCGACCACTACAAGATGGGTAAGAAGCTTGGCTTTAAGTGGATATAAGGCTTTATAAATAAGAGGCTAAACAGGGACCGCGAGGAGGAATTGGTTTTGGTCTCCCGATGAGCTTGTGCTTCCTGTGTTCGCCCCGAACACCCAACTTAAGTTCATCAATAATAACTCATACCACTAAAGAATTATTATTGAACAACTACACCAATCCCATATTATAATATGAGTTCCTTCTTATCAAGAGTGTGTTAGTCTCCCTGTGTTTAAGATATCGAATTCTCACTAATTAAATGAGTTACTGACAACTCACTTAATTAATATCTAGCTCCAAGAATAGTACCACTCAATCTTATTGTCATGTCGGACTAAGTCTACCTGTAGGTTTACATGACAATCCTTATGAGCTCCTCAAGGGGGGCATCATTAACCTAGATTACTAGGACACAGTTTCATTCTATAATCAACTACACACTATATAAATAATATCATTTCCCAACTTATTGGGTCTATTGATTTAACGAACTAAATCACACCCTTTGATAAATTAATGAAATAAATATTAAGTATACGTGTTTGTTATTATATCATGATTAAGAGTACACACTTCCATAATAACAGAGATTTTATTCTTTTATGTAGTCAGTATAATAAGAAATTACCTCAAATGGTCCTGTCAATACACTCATAGTGTACTAGTGTAATTTTATAGTCAAGATAAACTAATACCAAATTACACTACAATTACTCCAATGGTTTTCCCCATTCCATCTTGGTTGTGAGCTACTATTTATCATTTATAAGGAACTAATAACATGATCTTCTGTGTGTCTCCTCACACCATGTTATCTACAATATAAATTAAATGGACAACTACACTTAGCATAAATGTAGACATTTGACTAATGTGATCCTTATTTCTAAATAAATATTTATACAAAAGCTAGGCTTTTAGTATACATCCTAACAAGTCTGACTTGAAAGAGGGAGATCTAATGGTAGTTGGTTTTATCCCTAGGATATTAACGGATTATTTCTGAGCAATATAGCTGAGTTCCTTCGAGTAATTGGGTTAACTTCTTGATGTACATAGCTTATATATGTTTCTAGGCATTCTTTGACCCACATCTACTTATATTTCATGAGTATAAGCTGTAGGACCCTTGGTAGTCGGCTAGAGGGGGGCTAATAGCCCTGTAATGAAAAATGAACCTTCCTCAAATTTTATAGATTTTTTAAACTGACACTTGAATAAAATAAGTTTAAGAAGTAAACTAAGAGTAGAGGCACGAAGGGGTTACTTGGTTATAACCAGGGAAGTTGTTAATTAAAAGAAGTTGAAAGCTCAGTAAACAGTCTCCTTTAGGCGGAGAAGCCTCTTACAATGTTGATGACTCACAAACAAGACATAGAACAAATTAGAAGCGTTTACAAGTATTATTTTTAACCATTGGGACCATGATTATATTTATAACCCTAGTCGGGGTGCCTGGAAGAGATCTAGGTGCCTAGAAGAGGATAAACTTTTATCCCCGTCGCAATGGGATGCACCACATTGTGTTTCAGATAAAACTTTAGTCTGAGCGCCCCGAAGGGTTCCGGGCACCCTGAACTAGCTCGGGGCACCCGGACCAAAAAGTCAACATTTTGTTGACTTTTGGTCTCAATCTTCTATGTGTATTGGTCCGGGTCTTCCGCTCTTACTCCATTCACTTAGGTGATCTCGGCTGATATGGGTTAGGTTTAGTAGGCCCCCGGTGAAAAGAGGAAAGGAGATAGCAGAATTAAGTAAACATGAATATCGGTCGGGGTAACATGCTTAAGAAAAATAGGTCAATATTGGTCGGGGTAACATGCTTAAGAAAAATAGGTCAATATCGGCTGGGATAATATGCTTAAGAAAAATAGGCCAATATCAGTCGGGATAATATGTTTAAGGAAAATAGGTCAATATCGGCCGGGATAATATACTTAAGGAAAATAGGTCAATATCGGGCAGTGTAAGACCTTAAGAAAGATGGGTCAAGTATCGACCGTGTTTACACGTTTAAGATAGATAAACTAAGATTGTTTGAATTAGTACATCTGGATATATATTAGCATTGGGCGGACTTATATGATCGCCTGGATGTGAAAAGATACAAGGCCTTACAAGATCTATAGTATATTATCGGACGATTAGGACGTATGTTGAACAATAGTAGTAACACGCTCGGACATAACTTAGGTTCACTTCCGTCTGATACAAATCATAGTATAAGATCAGACTGTCTGTAACATAATAAGAATAGGGTAAGCAAGTATGGACGATAAATATATCTCCATATAGCTTATAAGACAGGACGAGAACAAATATTTCAAGAATATTCATAAATAGCTTAATGAAGATATCTGTAGTATGTGATTGTATAACAAGTTTGCTAATTTGGCGGGAAGAATGTTTCTAGACTCTTCTACAAGCACTAGGCGACAAAGAAGGTACATCTGGGGTACAAAAAAGATTCCTTAAAAGCTATTTTCTGCAAGTACATGACTTACGTCATCTCATAATAAACTCTAACAAACCGGGGTCCACTTCATGATTACGGAGGTTATATGAAGTGGTATAAAAAGGGGAATCCTCTCCGTTGGCCAGGTATGCTTACGCTCACCGCACTCACAACTATCCATTACAAACCTTAATTTCAATCACTGTTCATCTTCTTTCTTCCTTCCACACTAAGAGAGATCACTGACTTGAGCGTCGGCGGGCCTAGCCATGGATTCTCACCTCGGTCTCAGGTCACTGACAATAAGTTTGGTTGGTCTCTTGTGTGCAGGAAGTCGTGGAAGCTTTAGATCTTGGTGTTCTTTAATGGATCCCTCCTTTCATCCTTGAGTCTTCATATAAGGAGGGTGTTCGGTGACTTTATTCTTCCAGATCCGCTTTGGTTTTCTCAGATCGGGAGTTCTCAAGTGTTCTTCTTCATCAGCAGTAAGTTCTCTCCCCAGCTTTCCATTTTGTCAAACTTCTCAGACAGGATCATCGGCCATCCAGAATAGGGCTCACCCGAACCCAACTTCCGACCTTCGAGCAATCTTTTGCTTCTGCTTCTTGTCCCTCGGAAACACCGCACGTCTCCTTCTTGTCTGCCCACGTACTCTTCAGTAGAACCTCATCCCTTGAACGTACCGAGCTTGTCAGCTCTCTCCTGTGTCATCCTTCTCACTAGTTGCATCTTTCCCACGACTTCCTGTGCTCCTAAGTTCTTGTACACTCAGACACAGGGGTTAAAAACTAACATGACTTAATTTGACTTGGTTGATCACATAAAAACTACGTTGGGATACTTACAATCTCTCTCTTTTTGATGTGAGCAACCAAAGTTAAGTTAGGGTAAAGAAACATAATGAAATAATAAGAAGGTAATCAATTTAGAAGTCAATAATGTGTAAATATTAAATTACCCTCCTTCTATACTTAATCTTCCCTTCTCCCCCTTTGATCACATTAAATAGAGTACTTTTTAAAATAACTTTGGATAAGCTAAAATTAAAGTCTAAGGAAAATAAAAAAATAAAAATTTAAATTTTAAATAGATTTTTAAAAGTTAGTATTTGGATAACTAATTCATAGAAAATTTTCTAATGGATTGTTTAAATAAAGTCTCATAGAAAAAGATTAAATTTGCTAACATAACTCTAACAAATATGATTTTTGTTAAATAAATTTTAACGATAAGAATTTTTCTAATAGAAAATTTGACAAACTATTTGAAATATTAGTTAAAATGATTAAATGCTTCACAATTAGTCAATTAAACATTTTATTTCAGTAATTGGTTTCCAAGCTATGGTGAAGCACTATGCCTTCTTGGATATTGGAACAATAACCACTTTCTAGACAAACCTTTTAAAAAAATTAAATATTTAACTTTCTCTTTGAAAACCAAAAAAATAATTAATTTAAGCATGTTTTTAGAATCCAAAATAGGTTCTTTCCTACTGAATTAATTAAAAATTTCTAAGGAATATATTTTCTAGATAATTTCCTAAATTTTCCCTTATAATATTTAAATTATCAATTTAATCCTTTATAGTTCCTGAAAGTTGAAGCAGACAAATTTAAAGATGTAGAATTTTTAAAATTTTCTATTTGATCCTTTAAATTTGCATTCTCAATTTTTAATTTTTCAAGATCCTCTATTTCTATTTTCAGTTTTTTATTTTCAGTTTTAATCTTGTCGAGATCTTCTAATCAACAAGATATAGCTATGATTGATTTTAACTCTTTATTTTCTTTCTTTAATTTACAGTAATTTTTCGATAATAGTTTTATAAACTGAAATGACTTGTTAGGAGGAAGAGACCATACCTGACTTACCATATCAATCTCGCAATTTGAAACTCCCCCTGAAGTGCTACTTTCTTTCTATGTCACTCTCCCTTCATTGATACTCTCGATGCTCATTTCGGATGAGCTTGCTTCGTCTTCATCTTCTTGGTGACTTGCCACTAGCACAAGTCCGGCGAGGGCTTCGATCTCTGACTCGGATGATGTTTCATCCCATGTCACCTTTAGAGTTTTATACTTGTTCTGGGCTACCTTCTTATTCTGTTCTTTGTCCTTGCCCTTGCCCTTACTCTTTAATTTAGGGCAGTTGTGTTTCACATGCCTTTCTTCATTGTAGTGGTAGCATCTTATCTTTCTAGTTCTTTTTGTACCATGTACTTGGTTAAATCTTTTAGATTTAAATCTACTTTCCATGAATGTCATTTCATCGTCCTTGAGAGAAGATTCAAAATCTTGTTCGCCCATCTTTGCCTTTAAGGCAATATTGTGCTTTGGCTCCTTCTTCAGATCTGCACATCTCAATTCATGGACTTCAAAAGTTGAAAATATTTTTTCTAAAATACTTGATTATAGATCCTTAGATATATAATAAGCATCTACTAATGATGCTCATTCAGTAGTTCTAGGAAATGCGTTAAGCATGTACCTTAGTGAATCTCAGTTGCTTACTTTTTCTCCAAGATTCGTGAGTTCGGTGATGAGTTCCTTGATTCTTGAGTGGAGGTGTGCGATGGCTTCGCCTTCTTCAAACTGGAGGTTGTTGATCTGGTTTTGAAGCAGGTCCCATCTCGCTAGTTTTGCCTCCAAGGTCCCTTCGTGTAGTTCCAAGAATTTCTCCAAGAGCTCCTTGGCTGACTCGTAGGCTCCGATACGGTTGACTTCTTGAGATGGTAGAACGCTAAACAGATGAAACTCTGCTTTATTGTTTGTCACGAATTTGGCTTGCTCCTTCTTCGTCCACTGATAATCTTCTTTATCTTTCAACTCTATAAAACTATATTTCATAATTATTAATAATTCAAAATCTATTTTTAAAAATACCTCCATCTTTTTCTTCCAGCTAGTAAATTCCCCCTCAAACTTCGGTGGGTTGATGCTCGGTCTGGCCATCTCATGTGCTTCATTCGACGGTTAGTCCACCTGAAGTGAACCCGCTCTGATAAAAATTGTAGGATCCTTAGCGGCCGACTAGAGGGAGTGAATAACCTTGAAATGAAAAATAAACCTTCCTCGAACTTTATAGTTTTATTAAACTAACACTTGCATAAAATAAGTTTAAGAAGTAAACTAAGAGTAGAGGCATGAAGCAGTTACTTGGTTACAACCGGGGAGGTTGTTAATCTAAGAAACTTGAAAGCTCAGTAAATAGTCTCCTTCAGGCGAAGAAGCCTCTTACAACGTTGAGGGCTCACAAACAAGATGTAGAATAAACTAGAAGCATTTACAAATGTTGTTTTGAACCATTGGGACCAAGGCTATATTTATAGCCCTAGCCGGGGTGCCTGGAAGGGGTCCAGACGCCTAAAAGGGGATAAACTTTTATCCCCATCGTAACGGAATGCGCCACGTCGTGTTTCGGATAAAACTTTGGTCCAGGCACTTGGAAGGGTTCCGAGCACCCGGATTAAGTCCGGGCGCCCAAGACAGGTCCAGGCACCTCGGACAGGTCTGGGTGCCCCGGACTAGGTCAGGGCGCCTTGGACCGAAAAGTCAACATTTTGTTAACTTTCGGTCCCAATCTTTAGCTCCACTTCCACTCGCATTAGTCCAAGTCTTCCTCTCTGGCTCCGCTAGCTTGGATTATCTCGACCATCCAGAATAGTGCTCACCCGAACCCAACTTCCAGCCTTCGAGCAATCTTCCTCTCCGACTTCTCGTCCCTTGGAAATGCCCCGCGCCTCCTTCTCGTCTTCCCTCGTACTCTTCCGCAGCACCTTGTCTCTCAGACGTATTGAGCCTGTTGGCTCTTTCCCTTATCGTCCTTCTCACTAGCTGCGTCTTTTGTTCAACTTCCTATACTCCTATGTTTTTGTACACTTAGATACAGGGGTTAAAAACCAACAATACTTAATATGACTTGGTTGATCACATCAAAACTACCTTGGGGTACTTACATAATCTAAGTTTATTGTACCCTATTTCATTGTTATATTATACTTCTATTCTATTTTTCTCGGAGATCTACTCTTTGTATGTTTTTATTGGCATGACATCATTTAGAGCAAAAATAGAGCAAAGACACACATTAAAGTAACTTGTGAAAATCTAGTAACCTGATCGTGCCCCTTGGCATGGCCAAGTGTTCTCTACCATGGTAAAATAGGGGTAGGCCATGCCTGAAGGCATGACCATGCCTCCCACCAAAGGATATTCCAACGGCAAGTGTGTGAAATCACATGATTGTGCCCCCTTCCAGAGCTGATTCAAGGTTCATCCATGCCAATTGGCACAACCATGCCCCTCCAACCAAGGCCATCCATGCCACGGTTGTGCCTCCAGGCACGGTCATGTGGAGGAGAATACAAGGGGGTTGTGTGGCATGGATTCAGGGTCATATTGTGTGAAAATAGGGCTGTGTTGAATTTGGGCATACTGTAGACTAATTTTGAAACAATCATAACTTTGCATTCGGTTGGAGTTAGAGCCTGTTCCAGGTACCAAATACATCTAAATTCAAGATCTACAAGTTTACTTTAGGTTCAATAGAGATAAAACATAGTCTAACAATGCTAAAAGGTACGGTTATGCCTCCATCCATGGGCATATCACACCCTCTATCTAGACTGTAGACCAAACTTTGAACCACCATAACTTTTGGCTCGGTTGGACACATGGCTCGATCCAAATATCCAAATGTATATAATTACAAGGAAACTAAAGGTGAAATACTAAAAAACTAGTTTAAGGGGTGAAAAATCTATTTTGATAGAGCTTTGTAAACCAAGCTGATCTGGACAGTTTGGAGGAGGTATAAAAGGGTCAAGAAACTCATTCTTTGACTCATCTTGGGTTTGGGACTTCATCCCTCTCCTTGGTGAAGGGTTCTCCCCTTAAGGAGAAACCCTAGAGCTTCTATCTTTGTTGATATGCACAATCCATCCACCTCCGGAGTAAGAATTACAAGCAAGAAGACTAACGACACATAGATAAACATTCCTCTCTCTTGTTTATAAATCCTTCATAATAGAGTAGATCTCTAGATCTAGGATGTATAAAGTAGTTGTGATGTGATACGATGTATGAACTATGTATTTGAAGATTTTCTTATTCGATGAAGTATTTATGGCATGTTCTATACGTCTTATGCTTTGTAAATATTTGATGAAATATGTGAATGGTATAAAAATATTGATGTGAGGGATTAGTTACCATATAGAGAGGGTGCTTTGGATTGTATGATCGAGGGGGCAATGACAGAGGGTAACCCTTTAACTGGACTTTCTGGAGTATTACCTTGAATTGGGGCTAATCCTCCATAAGGGATTATCTAATTAGAGCTTAATGAGTTTTTACCAATTCTATGCTAGGAAGTGATTCATGTAATCTAGGCTTTATAATGGGGGGCCACGAGGGGTGGGGCTTAGTGACAAAGGGTAACCCTTTAATCGAACCTTCTACATTACCTTCTCTACTTAGTAGTACTGAATGCCAATGAGGAGAACACTTTGGTGAAACCATTGTAGGGTTGTACCAGTAACTTTATTAGAATTCCTATATGAGTGTAAACATGGAGTTAGGTAGATGAACAATGCATAGGAACATTAAATAGCATCATAATGAAGCCAAAATTCTAGCATCTCTCACCCCTAAATTTAACTTTACCTTCACTCACTTACGCACTCGCTCTCTCTACTCTCTTTTCCCTCTCTCACTCTCTTTCTCTCAAGCTTCTCTCCCTCTCTTCAATCTCTCTCATTGGTTCATAAGCTCCAAAGCTAACTTTTGACAGTTTAGGTAGCTTATTTTGAGACATCTCTCATGCTTAATCAATAACCCTTGTGGATTCAATTATATTTTATATTACTAACGATGTTTTTGTGCGCTTACGGATCCATAATAGGTTTTTGGCACCGTTGTTGGGGACGGTTCGCATTAACATTAGTAGACTAGCAATTTAGTTAATCTAAACTTATAAATAGTTTTTATTTTTCTATATACATAATCTAAAAAATATTACAATTTGTTTTTCTATATACATAATCTAAAAATATTCTACATTTTCTTTCTTGTTTTTAATTCTACATTTTATAGTTAGCAAATAATTTTTACTACGGTCTTTCCTTTATTGATTGTATATTTTAAGATGGCCCGTTTAGACTAAACACAAGAATGAAAGCTCTATTTCAAAGGTTTGACCAAATTTTTGTCGTGAATTCGGATACTATTTTTGTGAGATTTGTAGTGCAGTCGGTCATATATATGATAATTGTCCAACATTATTTGACCGTCCATATAGAATACACGTAGAAAGAGGGGTGTCTTCCCTAACTTCAATCAAAGGTTGGGGAAGAATATTTGTAAATCTTGCAAAGGAATAGGAAATTCAATCGAAAATTACATTAGGATACGCAATTTGGAAAAATCATTGGATGAACTTAATAGAAAATTCGATGAAATGACCTCATCAAATTCACACACACATAGCCCTACTAGGAAAGACCCTTAATTTTTTATGTCACAATTAGGGATAAGATAACTATGCAGAAGATATGGAAGTTCAATCAGTTGGAACCTCAAGGTATTTTGATGTGATCAAACAAGTTAAGTTAGGTCTTGTTTGGTTTAACCCTTGTGTCTAAGTGTGCAGGAGCTTAGGAGCACAAGAAGTCGAGCGGAAGATGCGGCTAGCGAGAAGGACGACATGGGGAGAGAGCTGACGGACTCAATGCGTCCGAGGGACAAGGTGTCGTGGAAAAGTACACTGGTGGACGAGAAGAACGTACGCGACATTCGAGGGACGAGAAACCGAGGAGGAAGGCTGCTCGAGGAGAAGGCCGGAACTTGGATTCGAGTGAGCTCTTTTTTGGATAGCCGAGATCACCCAAGCAAGCGAAACCGAAGAGGAAGACCCGATTTAAGGTGAGCTGAACCGGAGCAGAGGGCCCAGACTGAAAAAGTCAACACTATTGACTTTCTTGGTCCGGGTGCCCGGAACTAGTCCGGGCACCCAGACCAGTCCGGGGTGTCCGGACCTGGATTCTATCCAGATCACGGTCAAATGAGATCTATGCGAAAAGGGATAAAGTTTTATCCCCTCCCAAGCGCCTGGAACCCTTCCAGGCGCCCCGACCAAGGCTATAAATATAGCCTTGGTCCAAGAAGCTGCATAACAACTTGTAATCCATTTCTGTTTGTTCTACCTTTCTTTGTGTGCTGTTAACGCTGTAAGAGGCTACTCCGCCCGAAGGAGATCTTCAGATAGTGTGCTTCATTCTCCTTGGATTAGCAATCTTTTGATTGCAAACCAAGTAACTCCTTTGTGTCTATTTCCTATTTAATTATTCTTTTTATTTTTAATTACAATTATTCTTAATTTAGTTATAAGTTGAGAAAGGATTGATTTATTTTTTTAGGACAATTCACCCCTCCCCTCTTGTCAGCCTCCAAAGGACAAACAAGTGGTATCAGAGCGAAGACGCTTCAGAAGGACTAACCGCCAATTGAAGCAAAGCAACCAATGGTCGGACCAAGCATTGTTCCACCAAAATTTGAGGGAGACTTCGCACAGTGGAAATGTCGTATGGAAGTATTTCTGAAAACAGACTTTGAAATTCATTTAATAATAAAATATGGTTTTGTAGCTCCTACGAATCAAAATGGAGAGGAAAAAGAAGAAAGTCTTTAGACAAAGAAAGAAAAAAATGATTCCGTAGCAAATAACCGGGCGAAATATCACTTGCTGAGCGTGTTGCCGCCTCAAGAAGTCAACCGCATCGGAAGCTACTCATCGGCCAAAGAACTCTGGGAAAAATTCTTGAAACTCCACGAAGGCACGTCCGAAGGCAAACTTGCAAGAAGAGATATAGTTTGGAACAAACTGACAAATATTCCTCTAGAAAAAGGTGAGAAGGTAGCCGATCTACACGCAAAGGTAAAAGAACTAATCACCGGACTCGAAAACCTTGGAGAAACGATAACCAACCAGGACACGATACGCTACGCACTCAATGCCTTTCCCAGGACTCCAGATTGAACCTCAATAATCGACGCCTACTACATCTCAAAGGACCTAGAGGTAAGTACCCTAGAGGAACTTTTTCCCACATTAGAATTACATGAAATTAGATGTGCAAGGACAACAAAAGAATCCAGTCAGATTATGGCGCTAACTGCAACCAAGAAGGATGAACCCAAGTCAGACTCAGAAGAAGACCAAGAAGCTTATATGGTAAGGAATTTCAAAAAGTTCTTTAGATCTAATAAATTTAAAGAAATGCAGAATAAGAAAAATCTAAGAAATAGAAGAAGGGTTTGTTGCTACCAGTGTCAAAAGGAAGGACACTTAAAAGAGGATTGTCGAGAACTCAAGAAGGATAAAGTCAAGACACCGAAGAAGCATAAGAATCAGAAAGTTACTTGGGACGACAGTTCATCATCTGAGTCCGAAATACAAGAATATGTCGGACTAGCATTGATGGCGAGCTATGAAGGGCAAAGTACATCAGAAGCCAATATCGATGAAGGGGGAGCAACTTTAGATGAATGCAGCAAAGTAGGGGGAGAGTTAGGCTTCAAATCTGATATGGTAAGTGAGGTATGCCTCTTACCTCTTGATCAGCTTTATTATGGTATTAAATCTATGGCAAAATCTATGTACAAATTAAAAAGTAAAAATATTAAATTAAAGAATGAAAACTTAGAAATAAAAAGAATTTTAGCAAAATCATGTCTGATAGAAGATTTTGATAAAGTAAGACTTGAAAATGATAAATTAAAAGAAGAAATAGAAAACTTGAGAAATTCTACTTATTCAAATATTTCTACTTTTAGAAACTACAGAGGATTAAACTGGTACTATAGGTTTCACAAAAGTCAGATCAGAAAAATATTAAAAGGTTATGTACCTAGAAAATACCTGATTAACCCTGTAAGAAGTAACCTCTATTGGATTCTAAAAATATGTTTAAATTAAAAGAATAATTAAGACTTAGGGCTTTCAGGTAGAAAATTGAATATTTGAATTCATTAAAAGGCTTTGTCTAGAAGTGGTTGATGATCCAATAACCAAGAAGGCCAAGTGCGTCGCCACAGCTCGGAAGTTGATTTCTGAATTAAATATTTAATTGACAAACATAAAATAGTTAATTTCTTTCAATATTTGTCAATGGTTTAACACTTATTGAAATTTCTTCAAAAAATTTCACTTAGAAAAATTCAATAAGTTAAAAATATTTTTTAAGTTATTTATTCCGTTGCACAAAATTTTATTTTTAACTTAGAAAATTAAATTGTTCCTAATTAGAAATTTTCTTAATTAGAAATTTTTTCTACCTGAAAATATTCTCACTTAAAATTTTTTTAACACTTAAAATTTTTTAATTTATTGTAATTTTTTTTTAAGTATTAAAGTTAATCTTAGACTTGTTAAGAAACCCCATTTTTTATGTGAACAAAGGGGGAGAAGGATATTAAGTCTAGGGGGAGGTATGGTATAATCCAATTTTTAAACTGAAAAATCTTTTTGCACTTATTTGCAAAATTAATTGTTTTTACATTGCATTTGTTTACCCTAGATTAACTTGAATTGCTCACATCAAAAAGGGGGAGATTGTTGGAACCCCAAGGTGTTTTGATGTGATCAAACAAGTTAAGTTAGGTCTTCTTTGGTTTAACCCTTGTGTTTAAGTGTGCAGAAGCTTAGGAGCCCAGGAAGTCGAGCGGAAGACGTGGCTAGTGAGAAGGATAGCATGGGGAGAGAGCCGACGGGCTCGGTGCATCTGAGGGATGAGGTACCTCGGAAGAGTACATCGATGGATGAGAAATCGGGGAGGAAGGTATTAGTTGCTACTCAGAATATCGTACTAGTTCCTCTGTAAAAAAATTTTGTACAAGTCCCGAACCTTTCCTAACAACCTATTGTGTTCTTTAGAAATTAAACTTGGAATCGCAAACAGAACTTAATATTATTGATTCCAAGTTCAACTTAACTGTTATTAGAGGTTTAGACTTGGATCGCAAACGATGCTTAACATTATTAATCCAAATCCACCCACGTTACAAAGTTGATTAAATATTTATTTCAAAGATCAACTTCCAGGTTAAACATGGCGAGGCACTAGGCCTTCTTGGTTATGGGATCATCCACCACTTCCTAGACAAAGACTTTCAAAGAAATTCAAAATTTAATCCCCTTATAGTAACCCTAGATTTAACCACTAAGAACAATCGAATCACAAGATTGAAAAACAAAAGAAACACAAAATCGAAATATAAAATCGATTGCCTAAAACCAATAGTCTCTTGTGTTTGGTATTTAAAAATTCATACAAAGAAAAACTAGTATGATGCAGAATAAAACTACTAGTTATACCTTTCTTTGTAAAAAAACCTCTTAATCTTCTATTGTACTCCTCTCCTTCTCTTGGATGTCGTGTGGGCGACGATCTACCAAGAAGAAATCCACCAAAATCTTCTACTCTTTCAAGTTTCGGCCACCACTACAATGCTCAAGGGATGCTAGAAAACAATGCCTTCTTTCTCTACTTCTTCACCTCCAAATAACCGGCCACCAAGAACTCCACAAGGGTTGATGCCACCGGCCACCAAGAAGAAGAATAGGAGAAGAAAAGAGGGCCGACCACCAAGGATGGAAGAGAGGAACAATAGAAGAGGGTTGTCTCATGAAGGCACCTTTTACATCTCTTTTATAATCCTTGTTGAATCCAAAAAAGGAAAGTTTTATAAAAAATAAAACTTCCTTTTATTCCTCTATATGGCCGGCCACAACATGTTTAAACAATCAAGGAAAGATTTTAAACAAAAATTAAAATCTCTCTTTTAAAACATCCCTTATGTGGTTAGCTATAAAAGGAATGTTTTATAAATTAAAATCTCTCTCTTTTAAATTCTTTTATGGATATCTATAAAAGATAAGATTTTAAAAATAAAACTCCTTTTATATCATGGTTACAAAAGAGAAAAGTTTTCTTAAAAATTAAAATCTTTCTTTTAATATTATAGATATCTACAAATAAGGAAAGATATCTAATTTCTCTTTTAATCCTTTGTAGAAAATCTATAAATGAAAGATTTTAAAATTTAAAACTCTCTTTTAAAACCATGTGGATAAAAACATAAAAGGAAAGATTTTATCAAAATTTTATTTTTAATAAAATTCCCTTTCCTTTCCTTGGCCGACCCCTTTCTTGGGCACCAAGCAAGGCTTGGCCAGCCTTAGCTCTAGCTCCAAGCTTGGCTTGGCCGACCACTTGCTTGGGCTCCAAGTAAGAATAGCGGCCGACCCCTAGCATGGGTTAAGAGGCTAGGCTTTGGGTGGATATAAGGCTTTATATAAGAGGTTACAATAGGGACCGAGAGAAGGAATTGATGTTAGTTAGAGCCCTAGAGCCAATCATTTGATGATTGTTGTATGGACTCGTTGTATCATATTCTTATGTATATAAAGGCATTTGTTTATGGTTATTAAGCTTACTTGTATTGGTGCCAAATAACTAAGTATAATAGCATCCTTGAGTAGAAGGTTCTTACCTATATCAATCGATTGGTTGAATCGATAGTGAGATGATATAGGGAACGCTACTCTTAATCATTCCTAGTCAAGTATTAACATTCAGGGACAATGTTAATGCGACGAGACTAGCATGTAGGTCAACTCAATGACTTGATCTCACAAGTCATGGATATAGAGATATCAAGTTGGCACATGGGTATGCATTGGAGAATGTATACTGAATGACCTGCCATGAGAAAGTATCATGGATCGTTATATGAGTGTCATATACTTTCTCATGTGGCTATTAGTATGACTATTAGTCCTTGGACCTGAAGTCACCATGGTTCCCTACATAATGAGTTACATACTTTGGCTTCGTCAAATGTCACACGTAACTGGGTGGACTATAAAGGCGACTACTGGGTATGTAACAAATTATGCGGAGGGATGTGAGTGATGTAGATGGGATCTATCCCTCCTATATGATGGGAGTGAAATCATTATTCTTGATAGAGTGAGACCACTAAGTGCATGACCATGCCCAAATGAGTCATATGAGATGTTGAGCTCATTTGATTGTGTGAGTCTACTTGGGATTCAAGATTTAGATTGATTAGAGGATGACACGGTCTATGCCTCATATTGATCAATCTAGATGTCAAAGATAGAAAGGACACTTGACATATATTGTGAAGGGCCACAATTAGTAGTCACAAGGTGATGTTGGATCTCAACATTCTTGTAACTTGGGTAGTAATGATGTGTTGCTAGATACTGCTCATTACTTAAGCTTCTAAATGGGTTTAGGAGCATTGCCAACGTCACAAGAACCTATAGGGTCACACAGAAAGGGTAATTAGATGGAGATTAGGTTCATTTGATGAACCAAGAGGATTAGGTTCATGTGATGAACCAAATTAGATTAAGAGTAATCCAAAGTAAACTAATTGAGTTGGACTCAATTTGGTTCATATGTTAAATGAGTCTAATTTGGACTTAGAGTCATTGAGCCAATTTAATTCAATGAATAGAGATTCATTAAATTAAAATTGACTTGAACCAATGGTTAAATTTGATCAACCATGGGAGAGAAAAAGATCAAGTTTGACTTGACTTAAGTAGGAAGATAAAGAGTCAAGTTTTGACTTGACTTTGACTTGACCAATACCACATCATCAAGGCTTCTTCATTTAGTCAAGTTTGACTTGACCAAATGCCACCTCATGGAGGAGATCAAGAGACTTGACTCTTGATATTCCATGGGGGTTTAGAAGCATAAAGTGGTCGGCCACTTTGGTGGGGGTTACAAGAGTGAATTGAGTTTTCATTCAAACCTCCTTCTTCTTCCTCTCTACCTTTCTTCTCTCCCTCTCCTCCACCATTGCAGATCCTCTAAGGTTTCTAGCACATCTTTAGAGGTTCTCTCCATCAATTTGTTCGCATGGGATTCGGGGTTTCCGCAACATAAAAAGCGGTTTTTGCGGTCCAAAATACCCAACAGTGCTATCAGAGCCACGTGCGAAGCGTGTATGAGTTTCTTTTGTATTTTTATGAAAAATATCAGTTCTGTAACTTTCTGTAAATTTATGATTTTTATGTATTTTATGGGTATTTTTCTCGTAGAAGCGAAACAACAAGTGTTTGAACATTTGTAGGCTTCGACTATTGAGAAATACCTTCCGAATTAGCAAAGTCTCGCCCAAAATGATTTGGGACAGCGGGCTAAGGTGCTGTAGGATCGCTTAGGAACACTCGCGATGGTTATATCGCAAGTAGGGGTGTTGCCCCTAACCCCGCAAGGGGCTATGTTCCGCGATTGTGCCCGGAAATCGCTAATCGGGACCGCCGGGAAGTAGTGACTCATAAAATTGTAAAAATATTAGAAAAATTACAGAAATTTATGGAAATCACATAATTTAGAATTATGTATCATTTTATGATGGGCATGGCCCAAAGAACCCAATTTGATTGGAAATATGTGTTGTAATTCATAATATGGACTACGCGCCATTTTGTGTGTTTGTGCGTGTTGTACTTGATTCGCGACCTGCGCGTCGTGCCCTTCTATTTATATTCCTATTGTAAAATAGTTTTAGACTCGAATGTAACTCGAGTTTCACCTTTTTGTAATGTACAAAATGAGGCGGTAGAAGGTCCACTCAAGAAGTTACGAGGAGGGTGCGAGCAATACATGGCGGTCAAAGGGAGGAGCTTGGAGAAGCTATTGACCCTAGATTGACCAACCGATCTTCTCATTGGCTTGAGAAGATCGTAGTAGGGCCATGACTAATCACAAAATTTAATTAATTGCTTGTGTGTGTGTATGTGATGCATGCTAGATTAGTAATTAATTAGTGCCTTAACGATTAGTTTCGATCTAAATCGCGTACTTGATACACATCGTCGATTAGATTATATCTCAATCACGTCAACTCGAAATGCCTACCATGCCGTGGTACCCATCACTACTCGATCACATGTTGTTGTTGAATCTGCCAAAGCAGAGTAATGCATATTATCTTGGTAGGGTGCAGAGGGACAATCTTGCTTCCGCCTATCAACGCATGGGTGAGTACAACTCAATTAGATTGAGTAACTAGTTAACTCAATTGGATCAAGTTTAACTATAGGCATTTTCCAATGGTTGGTAGATAAGTCAAAATCACATTTATATTAACTCTTGGGCGATTTAGCCAAAGCTAACTCAAGTTTTAATATACATGCGGATCTTGATCCTATAAACAAGAGTTGACTAGAGATGTAATTGGTAATTAGTTACCTACCGATCATACTAAGTCTTGGGCAATTTAGCCAAAGCTAACTCAAGGCATAGTATGATGTGGATCTTGTCCCGCACGAATTATAGCTGGTTAGAATTATAGTTGGTGTGGTTTGACCACATCCATGACTTGATTCTACAAAAGTTCTATAATTTAGTGGGAGCATCATTTAGTTAAAGGCCTAATTAAATGATTAGTGGAATATGATTATTTATTTTCTATATTTTTCTATTGTAGATTACCATGTCATCAAACATGAACTCCTTCTCCCTGCGTTCTGTCCTCGATAAGGATAAGCTCAATGGAGCTAACTTCCTGGACTGATACAGAAATCTGAGAATAGTTCTCACTCAAGAAAGAAAACTGTACGTCTTGGAGCAGCCCATTCCTGAGGCACCTCCTGCCACTGCCACGCGAGCTGATCGTGATGCTTACAAGAAGCATCAAGATGACGCATTAGATGTGTCATGTCTTATGCTCGCGACCATGAACTCTGAGTTTCAGAAGCAACACGAGTTAATGGGTGCTTATGATATGGTTAAATATCTTCGTCAACTATATCAAGGACAAGCGAGGCACGAGAGATTCAAGATCTTTAAGGCACTGTTTCAGTGCAAGATGCATGATGGGACTCTCGTAGGCCCATATGTACTCAAAATGATTGGGTATATAGAAAACCTACAGAGGTTGGGATTTCCACTTGGCCAAGAGCTGGCCACTGAACTGATCTTGCAATCCTTGCTAGATAGCTATAGTCAATTTGTTCTAAATTATAACATGAATGAAATTGACAAGCCACTGCCCGAGCTACTTAGCATGTTAAGAACTACTGAGCTCAACCTTTAGAAGGTTAAGCCCAATTCCATTCTGATTATACAAAAGCATAAGGGCAAGGGCAAGCTCAAAGGTAAGGGAAAGTCCCAAGCCAAGGGCAAAGGCAAGACACTGAAACCCAATGGAGGGGTTGCCAAGGATGCTACCTGTTTCCACTGCTGTCAGACCGGGCACTGGAAGAGGAACTGCAAAGTATACCTGGAAGATCTTAAGAAGAAGAGAAGTGAGACTTCCACTTTAGGTATATATGTTATAGAAGTCAATCTATCTATTTCTTTATCAAGGGTATTAGATATTGGATGTGCTTCTCATATTTGTACTAATGTGCAGGCGCTGAGAAATAGCAGGGCATTGTCGAAGGACGAGGTGGACCTACGAGTAGGCAATGGAGCACGGGTTGCTGCTGTTGCTGTAGGAACTTATTCTCTATCTCTGCCCTTTGAGCTTGTACTAGAATTGGATGATTGTTGTTATGTGCCTGCTTTGACTAAGAACATTATATCAGTTTCTTGTTTAGACAAGAAAGACTTTTCATTTATAATAAAGAACAAATGTTGTTCAATTTATTTAAATGATATGTTCTATTGTAGTGCACCTCTGATGAATGGACTCTATATTCTAGACCTTGAGAACCCTATCTATAACATAAGTACCAAGAGGTTCAAGTCAAATGACATGAACCAAACCTATATCTGACACTGTCGCTTAGGTCATATAAATGACAAATGCTTATCCTAGCTCGATAAAGATGGTTTGCTGGACTCATTTGATTTTGAATCATATGAGACATGCGAGTCATGCCTACTGGGCAAGATGACCAAGACACCCTTTAGTGGACATAGCGAGAGAGCGACTGACTTGTTAGGACTTATACATAGTGATGTATGTGGACCTTTCAATGTCGTTGCCAGGGGTGGTTATAGGTACTTCATTACATTTACTGATGATTTCAGTAGATAAGGTTATGTGTATATGATGACACATAAGTCAAAATCCTTTGAAAAGTTCAAAAATTCAAGAATGAAGTACAAAACTTGCTTGGTAAGATTATTAAGATACTTCGATCAGATCGAGGTGGTGAATACCTTATCCATGAGTTTCGTGACTATCTAGCTGAGTGTGGGATCCTATCCCAACTCACTCCTCCTGGAACACCAAAGTGGAATGGTGTATCCGAAAGGAGGAATCACACCTTATTAGACATGGTACGGTCTATGATAAGTCACACAGATCTTCCTATGAATCTTTGGGGCTATGCTCTAGACACAGCAGCTTTCATTCTCAACCGAGTTTCATCTAAGGCTCTAATAAAGACACCATATATGATATGGAATGGGAGAGATGCCCAGGTGTCTTTTATGAAGATTTAGGGTTGTGAGGCTTACGTTCGACGTCAAGTCTCAGACAAATTGGGACCCAAATCCGATAAGTGCTATTTTATTAGATATCTCAAGGAAACGAAGGGATATTACTTCTACATTCCCAGTCAACACAAGATAGTTGTGGCTAAGACTAGAGTATTTCTAGAAAGGGATTTTGTTTCTAGAAAAACTAGTGGGAGTACGTTCGATCTTGAAGAAGTTCAAGATGTGAACCATAGCACTGAAGCCTCGATGGAAGTTGAACTGGAACCACAAAGTGTTGTGGATGATGTTGTTCCATAAGGAGTTGAGGAACCACATCCAATTCAAGTAGACCTACCTCTTCGCAGATCTGATAGGGTACGTCATCAACCTGAGAGATACCCATTTCTCTTGTCTGACCATGATGACGTTGTGCTCATTGAGGATGAGTCTACCTCCTATCAGAAAGCTGTGATGAGACCATATTCCGAGAAATGGCTAGAGGCCATGAGATCCGAGATGGAATCCATGTACACTAACCAAGTATGGACTTTGGTTAATCCACCTGAAGGGGTTAAACCTATTGGGTGTAAGTGGATTTTTAAGAGAAAGACTGACATAGATGAACTTATTTATAAGGGTCGCTTGGTAGCTAAAGGTTTCAAGCAAATTCATGGTATTGACTATGATGAAACATTTTCTCCAGTAGCGATGTTTAAGTCTATTCGGATCATGCTTCCTATTGCAGTATACCACGATTATGAGATCTAGCAGATGGATGTCGAAACTGTGTTTCTCAATGGAAACCTGCTTGAGGATGTGTACATGACACAACCTGAGGGTTTTGTAGATCCACAGCATACTAGCAGAGTATGTAAGCTGCATAGGTCCATTTATGGACTAAAGCAAGCTTCTCAGAGCTGGAATCTTTGATTTGATGATGCGATCAAACTTGGTTTCATCAAGAATGAAGATGAACCTTGTGTCTACAAGAAGGTTGTAGGGAAAAGAGTTGTCTTCCTTATATTGTATGTGGATGACATACTACTCATTGGGAAAGACATCCCTTTGCTACAGTCTGTCAATACTTGGCTAGGGACTTGTTTCTCAATGAAGGACTTAGGTGAAGCATCCCACATTCTAGGCATACAGATCTATAGAGATAGATCTACGAGATTGCTTGGCCTAAGTCAGAGTATATACATTGATAAGGTATTACTTCGATTTGCCATGCAGAACTCCAATCTGGAATTTCTACCGATGTCACATGGTGTGAGTCTTTCGAAGACTCAAAGTCCTTCTTCTTGAGAGGAGAGAGACCGCATGGATCAGATCTCTTATGCTTTAGCCATAGGATCTATCATGTACGCCATGCTATGTACTTGTCCTAATGTCTCGTATGCTTTGAGCATGACGAGCAGATACTAGTCAGATCCAGGTGAATGTCACTGGATAGCAGTCAAGAATATTCTTAAGTACTTGAGAAGAACTAAAGAATATTTCTTGATATATGGAGGCGATGACGAGCTAGCTGTAAAAGGTTATAGTGATGCTAGCTTCCAAACTGATCAGGATGATTATCGATCGATGTCTGGGTTCGTGTTTTGCATAAATGGTGGTGCTGTGAGCTGGAAGAGTTCGAAGCAGGACATAGTCGATGATTCTACAATAGAGGATGAGTATATTGCTGCATCAGTAGCAGTAATGGAGGCAGTTTGGATCCGCAAGTTCATTACTGAGCTTGGGGTGGTTCCTAGCATTGTTGATCCCATAGAGCTCTATTGTAACAAGAATGGAGCAATAGCACAGGCTAAGGAACCTTGCTCACACCAGCGGTCCAAACACATACTACAGCGCTTCCATCTCATTCGAGAGATCAATGATAGAGGAGATGTGAAGATTTGTAGAGTACCCACTGAGGCTAACATGTTAGTTAGAGCCCTAGAGCTAATCATTTGATGTTTGTTGTATGGACTCATTGTATTATATTCTTATATATTAATAAAGGCATTTGTTTATGGTTATTATACTTACTTGTATTGGTGCCAAATAACTAAGTATAATAGCGTCCTTGAGTAGAAGGTTCTTATCTATATTAATCGGTTAGTTGAATCGATAGTCAGATGATATAGGGAACACTATTATTAATCATTTCTAGTAGAGTATTAACATTCAGGGACAATGTTAATGCGACGAGACTAGCATGTAGGTCAACTCGATGACTTGATCTCACAAGTCATGGATTAGGAGATATCAAGTTAACACATTGGTATGCATTGGAGAATGTATACTGAATGACCCGCTATGAGAAAGTATCATGGATCGTTATATGAGTGTCATATACTTTCTCATGTGGCTATTAGTATGACTACTAGTCCTTGGACCTGAAGTCACCATGGTTCCCTACATAAGGAGTTATGTCCTTTGGCTTCGTCAAACGTCACCCGTAACTGGGAGAATGTATACTGAATGACCATGAGAATGTATCATGGATCGTTATATGCCTTCTACTACATAAAGAGAATGTATACTGAATGACCCGCCATGAGAAAGTATCATGGATCGTTATATGAGTGTCATATACTTTCTCATGTGGCTATTAGTATGACTACTAGTCCTTGGACCTGAAGTCACCATGGTTCCCTACATAAGGAGTTATGTCCTTTGGCTTCGTCAAACGTCACCCGTAACTGGGTGGACTATAAAGACGATTATTGGGTATGTAACAAATTATGCGGAGGGATGTGAGTGATGTAGATGGGATCTATCTCTCCTATATGACGGGAGTGACATCGATATTCTTGATAGAGTGAGACTATGAAGTGCATGGTCATGCCCAAATGAGTCAATATAAGATATTGAGCTCATTTGATTGAGTGTGTCTACTTGGCGTTCAAGATTTAGATTGATTAGAGGATGCCACGGTCTATGCCTCACATTGATCAATCTAGATGTCAAGGATAGAAGGACACTTGTCATATATTGTGAAGAGTCACAATTAGTAGTCACTTGGTAATGTTGGATCTCAACATTCTTATAACTTGGGTAGTAATGATGTGTTGCTAGATACCGCTCATTACTTATGCTTCTAAATGGGTTTAGGAGCATTGCCAACATTATAAGAACCTAAAGGGTCATACACAAAGGGCAATTAGATGGAGATTAGGTTCATTTGATGAACCTAAAGGATTAGGTTCATGTGATGAACCAAATTGAATTAAGAGTAATCCAAATTAGGCTAATTGAGTTGGACTTAATTCGGTTCATGTATTAAATGAGTCTAATTTGGATTTAGACTCATTGAATCAATTTAATTCAATGAATAGAGATTCATTAAATTAAAATTGACTTGAGCTAATGGTTAGATTTGATCAACCATGGGAGAGAAGTGGTCAAGTTTGACTTGACTTGAGAGGAAGATGAAGGGTCAAGTTTGACTTGACCATTTGCCACCTCATTTGTGAGTTGGCATTAAGTGGGCCAATGATGATGCTCCACATCATCATGGTTACTTAAGTGGGGTGCCACCTCTTGGGAGTTACCAAGCGTTGTGACTCTTGGCATCCCTTGGAGGTTACAAACCACTCAAAAGTGGCCGACCACTTTCATTCAAGGGGTAGTTTTCATTTTGTGTTGAAACTCCTATCTTCTTCCTCAAGCTCTTCTCTTCTCTTCCTCTCCTCCATGGTTACTGATCTTCTAAGGTTGCTAGCACATCCTTAGAGGTTCTCTCCAACAATTTGTTCGTGTGGATACACATAAAGGGTTGTACACTTGACAACCTCGAGATCCGGCATCACTTGGACGAGCGGGATATGCATTCGCATCAAGGGTAAGCTTTCTTCCTTGTAGATCTAGTGTAGATCTAGGCTTAGAAAACTCGTACGTGAAAGTTTTTACGTAATTTTATTCTTTGCATGGATCCGGTGGCGGGGGTTTCCGCAACGCAAAAAGCGGTTTTTGCGGCCCGAAAGACCCAACAGTGGTATCAGAGCCACGTGCGAAGCGAGTATGAGTTTTAATTTGTATTTTTATGAAAATTACAGATCTGTAACTTTATGTTAAATTATGATTTTTGGTATTTTTATGGGTATTTTTCTCGTAGAAGCGAAGCACAAGTGTTTAGACACTTGTAGACTTCGACTACCAAGAAGATTTTTCCATAACGGTAAAGTTTCGCCCCAAATCGTTTTGGGACAGTGGACAAAGGCACTGTAGGATCGCTTAGGAACACTCGTGATGGTTATATCGTGGGTAGGGGCGTTCCCTCTGACCCCGCAAGGGGCTTTGTTCCGCGATTGCGCCCCAAATCGCTAAATGGGACCGCCGGAAATTTTTACTCATAAAAATTGTAATAAAAATTACAAAAATTTATAGAAATTGCATAATTTAGAATTATGTATTATTTTTTGATGGTCATGGCCCAAAATACCCAATTAGATTGAAAAATAATGTTGTAATTCATAATATGGCATGCGTGCCATTTTGTGTTTGTGCGTGTAGTACTTGATTAGCGACATGTGCGTCGCGCCTTCCTCTGTTTTATATTTTCTGTTGTAAATTAGTTTAGACTCGAATGTAACTCGAGTTTCACTATTGTAATGTACAAAATGGAGCGGTGGAAGGTCCACTCGAGACGAAGTTACGAGGAGGGCGCAAGCAACACAAGGTGGTCAAAGGGAGGAGCTTGAGAAGCTGTTGACCTTAGGTTGACCATCCGATCTTCTCATTGGCTTGAGAAGATCGTAGTAGGGCCATGACTAATCACAAAACATTTAATTAATTGCTTGTGTGTGTATATGTGACGCATGCTAGAACACGTAATTAATTAGCGCCTTAACGATTCGATTCGATCAATCGCGTATATGATACACCTCGACGATTAGATTAGATCTAAATCGCGTACATGATGGCACTAATGATTAGATTAGATCTAAATCGAGTATATGATACACCTCGTCGATTAGATTAGATCTAAATCGCGACAACTTATAATGCCTACCATGCCATGATACCTATCACTACCTCGATCACATGTAGTTGTTGAATCTGCCAAAGCAGAGCAACACATATTATCTTGGTAGGGTACGGAGGGACAATCTTGGTCCCGCCTATCAACGCATGGGTGAGTAAAACTCAATTAGATTGAGTATAACTAGTTAAATCAAGTTTAACTGTAGGCATTTTTCCAATCCTTGGTAGATAGGTCAAAATCACGTTTATATTAACTGTTGGGCATATTAGACAAAGCTAACTCGAGTTTTAATATAAATGCGGATCTTGATCCTATAAACAAGAGTTGCATAGTTATGTAATTGGTAATTAGTTACCTACCGATCATACTAAGTCTTGGGCGTTTTAGCCAAAGCTAACTCTGGGCATAGTATGATGTGGATCTTGTCCCACCTGAATTATAGAATTCAGTGGGAGCATCATTTAATTAAAGGCCTAATTAGATGATTGATTGGAATTTGATATTTATTTTTCTGCATTTTTTCTGTTGTAAATTACCATGACGTCAAACACGAACACCTTCTCTCTGCGTTCTGTCCTTGACAAGGACAAGCTCAACGAAGCTAATTTCCTGGACTGGTACGGGAATATGAGAATTGTTCTCACACAGGAACGTAAACTGTATGTTCTGGAGCAGCTCATTCCAGAGGCTCCTCCTGCCAATGCCACGCGAGCAGACAAAGATTCTTACAAGAAGCATCAAGATGATGCATTAGATGTGTCATGTCTCATGCTCGCAACCATGAACTCTGAGCTTCAGAAGCAACACGAGTTGATGGGTACTTATGATATGGTTGAACATCTTCGTCAACTGTATCAAGGACAAGCAGGGCACTAGAAGAGGAACTGCACAGGATACCTTGGAAGATCTTAAGAAGAAGAGAAATAAGATTTCTACTTCAGGTATAAATGTTATAGAAGTCAACCTCTCTATTTCTTCATCGTGGGTATTAGATACGGGATGTGCTTCTCACATTTGTACTAATGTACAAGCGTTGAGAAATAGCAGAGCATTGACGAAGGGTGAGATAGACCTACGAGTAGGCAATGGAGCACGGGTTGCTGCTGTTGCTGTAGGAACTTACTATCTATCTCTACCCTCTGGGCTTGTACTAGAATTAGATGAATGTTGTTATGTACCTGCTTTAACTAAGAACATAATTTCAGTTTCTTATTTGGACAAGAAAGGTTTTTCATTTATAATAAAGAACAAATGTTGTTCAGTTTATTTAAATGATATGTTCTATTGTAATGCACCTCTGATGAACGGACTCTATATTCTAGACCTTGAGAACCCTATCTATAATATAAGTACCAAGAGGTTCAAGTCAAATGACATGAACCAAACCTATCTCTGGCACTGTCGCTTAGGTCATATTAATGACAAACACTTATCCCAGCTCCATAAGGATGGTTTGTTGGACTCATTTGATTTTGAATCATATGAGACATGCGAGTCATGCCTTCTAGGGAAGATGACCAAGACTCCCTTTAGTGGACACAGTGAGAGAGCGACTGACTTGTTAGGTCTTATACATAGTGATGTATGTGGCCCTTTCAATGTCACTACTAGAGGTGGTTATAGGTACTTCATTATATTTACTGATGACTTTAGTAGATATGGTTATGTGTACCTGATGACACATAAGTCAGAATCTTTTGAAAAGTTCAAAGAATTCAAGAATGAAGTACAAAACCAGCATGACAAGAGTATTAAGATACTTTGATCAGATCGAGGTGGAGAATACCTTAGCCATGAGTTTCGTGACTATCTAACTGAGTGTGGGATCCTATCCCAACTCACTCCTCCTGGAACACCACAGTGGAATGGTGTATCCGAAAGGAGGAATCACACCTTATTAGACATGGTACGGTCTATGATAAGTCACACAGATCTTCCTATGAATCTTTGGGGCTATGCTCTAGACACAGCAGCTTTCATTCTCAACCGAGTTTCATCTAAGGCTGTAATAAAGACACCATATATGATATGGAATGGGAGAGATGCCCAGGTGTCTTTTATGAGGATTTAGGGTTGTGAGGCTTACGTTCGACGTCAAGTCTCAGACAAATTGGGACCCAAATCCGATAAGTGCTATTTTATTAGATATCTCAAGGAAACGAAGGGATATTACTTCTACATTCCCAGTCAACACAAGATAGTTGTGGCTAAGACTAGTGTATTTCTAGAAAGGGATTTTGTTTCTAGAAAAACTAGTGGGAGTACGTTCGATCTTGAAGAAGTTCAAGATGTGAACCATAGCACTGAAGCCTCGATGGAAGTTGAACTGGAACCACAAAGTGTTGTGGATGATGTTGTTCCACAAGGAGTTGAGGAACAACAACCAGTTCAAGTAGACCTACCTCTTCGCAGGTCTGGTAGGGTATGTCGTCAGCTTGAGAGATATTTATTTCTCTTGTCTGACCATGATGATCTTGTGCTCATAGAGGATGAGCCTACCTTCTATCAGGAAGCTATGATGAGACCAGATTCCGAGAAATGGCTAGAGGCCATGAGATCTGAGATGGAATCCATGTACACTAACCAAGTATGGACTTTGGTTGATCCACCTGAAGGGGTCAAAGCCATTGGGTGTAAGTGGATCTTTAAAAGAAAGAATGACAGGGATGCCCTTATTTATAAGGGTCTCTTGGTAGCTAAAAGTTTCAAGTAGATTCATGGTATTGACTATGATGAAACCTTTTCTCCAGTAGCGATGTTTAAGTCCATTCAGATCATGCTTGCTATTGCAGCGTACAATGACTATGAAATATGGCAGATGGATGTCAAAACCGCGTTTTTGAATGAAAACCTGCTCGAGGATGTGTACATGACACAACCTGAGGGTTTTGTAGATCCACAGCATACTGGCAGAGTATGCAAGCTGCATAGGTCTATTTATGGACTAAAGCAAGTTTCTTGGAGTTGGAATCTTCGATTCGATGATGCAATCAAATAGTTTGGTTTCATCAAGAATGAAGATGAACCTTGTGTCTACAAGAAGGTCGTAGGGAACACAGTTGTCTTCCTTATATTGTATGTGGATGACATACTACTCATTGAGAAAGACATCCCTTTGCTGTAGTTTGTTAAGACTTGGCTAGGGACTTGTTTCTCAATGAAAGACTTAGGTGAAGCATCCCGCATTCTAAGTATACAGATCTATAGAGATAGATCTAAGAGATTGCTTGGCCTAAGTCAGAGTATATACATTGACAAGGTACTACTACGGTTTGCCATGCAGAACTCCAAGAAGGGATTTCTACCAATGTCTCATGGCGTGAGTCTTTCGAAGACTCAAGGTCCCTCTTCTAGAGAGGAGAGAGACCGCATGGATCAGATCCCTTATGCCTCAGCCATAGGATCTATCATGTATGTCATGCTATGTACTCGTCCTGATGTCTCATATGCTTTGAGCATTACGAGCAGATACTAGTCAGATCCAGGTGAAAGTCACTGGATAGTGCTCAAGAATATTCTTAAGTACTATTGAAGGACTAAGGAATATTTCTTGATATATGGAGGCGATGACGAGCTAGCTGTTAAGGGTTATAGTGATGCCAGCTTCGAGTCCGACCAGGATGATTATCGATCGCAGTCAGGGTTCGTGTTTTGCATAAATGGTGGTGTTGTGAGCTGGAAGAGTTCGAAGCAGGACACAGTCGCTGATTCTACAACAGAGGCCGAGTATATTGCTGCATCAGAGGCGGTAAAGGAGGTAGTTTGGATCCGCAAGTCCATCACTGAATTTGGGGTGGTTCCTAGCATCGCTGACCCCATAGAGCTCTATTGTGACAACAATGGAGCAATAGCACAGGCCATGGAACCTCGCTCACACCAGCAGACCAAACACATACTATGACGCTTCCATCTCATTTGAGAGATTATCGATAGAGGAGATGTGAAGATTTGTAGAGTACCCACAGAGTCTAACATCGTAGATCCCTTGACCAAGGCTTTGGCACAGAGAAAGCATGATGGTCACACTAGGTTATTGGGGCTTAGAGCCCACACTGATAGGCACTAGTGTTAGTGGGAGATTGTTAGTTAGAGCCCTAGAGCCAATCATTTGATGATTGTTGTATGGACTCATTGTATCATATTCTTATATATTAATAAAGACATTTGTTTATGGTTATTATACTTACTTGTATTAGTGCCAAATAACTAAGTATAATAGCGTCCTTGAGTAGAAGGTTCATACCTATATCAATCGATTGGTTGAATCGATAGTAAGATGATATAGGGAACACTATTATTAATCATTTCTAGTAGAGTATTAACATTCAGGGACAATGTTAATGCGACGAGACTAGCATGTAGGTCAACTCGATGACTTGATCTCACAAGTCATGGATTTGGAGATATCAAGTTGACACATGGGTATGCATTGGAGAATATATACTGAATGACCCGCCATAAGAAAGTATCATGGATCGTTATATGAGTGTCATATACTTTCTCATGTGGCTATTAGTATGACTACTAGTCCTTGGACCTGAAGTCACCATGGTTCCCTACATAATGAGTTACAAACTTTGGTTTCGTCAAACGTCACTCGTAACTGGGTGGACTATAAAGGTGATTACTGGGTATGTAACAAATTATGAGGAGGGATGTGAGTGATGTAGATGGGATCTATCCCTTTCATATAACGGGAGTGACATCGATATTCTTGATAGAGTGAGACCACGAAGTGCATGGCCATGCCCAAATGAGTCAATATGAGATATTGAGCTTATTTGATTGAGTGTGTCTACTTGGAATTCAAGATTTAGATTGATTAGAAGATGACATGGTCTATGTCTCACATTGATCAATCTAGATGTCAAGGATAGAAGGACACTTGTCATATATTGTGAAGAGTCACAATTAGTAGTCACAAGATGATGTTGGATCTCAACATTCTTATAACTTAGGTAGTAATGATGTGTTGCTAGATACCACTCATTACTTATGCTTCTAAATTGGTTTAGGAGCATTGCCAACGTTATATGAACCTATAGGGTCACACACAAATGGCAATTAGATGGAGATTAGGTTCATTTGATGAACCTAAAGGATTAGGTTTATGTGATGAACCAAATTTGATGAAGAGTAATCCAAATTAGGCTAATTGAGTTGGACTCAATTCGGTTCATGTATTAAATGAGTCTAATTTGGACTTAGACTCATTGAATCAATTTAATTCAATGAATAGAGATTCATTAAATTAAAATTGACTTGAACTAATGGTTAAATTTGATCAACTATGGGAGAGAAGTGGTCAAGTTTGACTTGACTTGAGAGGAAGATGAAGGGTCAAGTTTGACTTGACCATTTGCCACCTCATTGGTGAGTTGACATTAAGTGGACCAATGCTGATGCTCCACATCATCATGGTTGCTTAAGTGAGATGCCACCTCATGGGAGATACCAAGAGTTGTGGCTCTTGGCATCCCATGGAGGTTACAAACCACTCAAAAGTGGCCAGCCACTTTCATTCAAGGGGTAGTTTTCATTTTGTGTTGAAACTCCCATCTTATTCCTCAAGCTCTTCTCTTCTCTCCCTCTCCTCCATGGTTATTGATCTTCTAAGGTTGCTAGCACATCCTTAGAGGTTCTCTCCATCAACTTGTTTGTGTGGATACACATAGAGGGTTTTACACTTGACAACCTCGAGATCCGACATCACTTGGATGAGCGGGATACGCGAAGGGCTTCGCATCAAAGGTAACCTTTCTTCCTTGTAGATCTAGGCTTAGAAAACTCATACTCAAAGTTTTACTACTTTTATTCTTCGCATGGATCTGGTGGCGTGGGTTTCGGGGTTTCCGCAACGCAAAAAGTGATTTTTGCGGTTCGAAAAACCCAACATAACATCACAGATCCCTTGACCAAGGCTTTGGCACAGAGAAAGCATGATGGTCACACTAGGTCATTGGGCCTTAGAGCCTATACTGATTGATACTAGTGCTAGTGGGAGATTGTTAGTTAGAGCCTTAGAGTCAATCATTTGATGATTGTTGTATGGACTCGTTGTATCATATTCTTATGTATATAAAGGCATTTGTTTATGGTTATTATGCTTACTTGTATTGGTGTCAAATAACTAAGTATAATAGCGTCATTGAGTAGAGGGTTCTTACCTATATCAATCGATTGGTTGAATCGATAGTGAGATGATATAGGGAACGCTACTCTTAATCATTCCTAGTCAAGTATTAACATTCAGGGACAATGTTAATGCGACGAGACTAGCATGTAAGCCAACTCGATGACATGATCTCACAAGTCATGGATATAGAGATATCAAGTTGACACATGGGTATGCATTGGAGAATTTATACTGAATGACCCGCATGAGAAAATATCATGGATCGTTATATGAGTATCATATACTTTCTCATGTGGCTATTAGTATGACTATTAGTTCTTGGACCTGAAGTCACCATGGTTCCCTACATAATGAGTTACATACTTTGGCTTCGTCAAACGTCACCCGTAACTGGGTGGACTATAAAGGTTATTACTGAGTATGTAACAAATTATGCGGAGGGATGTGAGTGATGTCGATGGGATCTATCCCTCTTATATGATGGGAGTGACATCATTATTCTTGATAGAGTGAGACCACTAAATGCATGACCATGCCCAAATGAGTCAATATCAGATATTGAGCTCATTTGATTGAGTGAGTCTACTTGGGATTCAATATTTAGATTGATTAGAGGATGACACGGTCTATGCCTCATATTGATCAATCTAGATGTCAAGGATAGAAGGACACTTGTCATATATTGTGAAGGGTCACAATTAGTAGTCACAAGGTGATGTTGGATCTCAACATTCTTGTAACTTGGGTACTAATGATGTGTTGCTAGATACCGCTCATTACTTATGCTTCTAAATGGGTTTAGGAGCATTACCAACGTCACAAGAACCTATAGGGTCACACACTAAGGGCAATTAGATGGAGATTAGGTTCATTTGATGAACCAAGAGGATTAGGTTCATGTGATGAACTAAATTGGATTAAGAGTAATGCAAAGTAAACTAATTGAGTTAGACTCAATTTGGTTCATGTGTTAAATGAGTCTAATTTGGACTTAAACTCATTGAGCCAATTTAATTCAATGAATTGAGATTCATTAAATTAAAATTGACTTGAACCAATGGTTAGATTTGATCAACCATGGGTGAGAAAAAGATCAAGTTTGACTTGACTTAAGTAGGAAGATAAAGAGTCAAGTTTTGACTTGACTTTGACTTGACCAATGCTACATCATCAAGGCTTCTTCATTTGGTCAAGTTTGACTTGACCAAATGCCACCTCATGGAGGTGATCAAGAGACTTAACTCTTGATATTCCATGGGGGTTTAGAAGCATAAAGTGGCCGTCCACTTTGGTGGGGGTTACAAGAGTGAATTGATTTTTCATTCAAACATCCTTCTTCTTCCTCTCTACCTTTCTTCTCTCCCTCTCCTCCACCATTGCTGATCCTCTAAGGTTGCTAGCACATCTTTAGAGGTTTTATCCATCGATTTGTTCATGTGGATACACATAGAGGGTTATACACTTGACAACCTTGAGATCCGGCGAACCTTTGGACGAGCGGGATTTGCGAAGGGCTTCACATCAAGGGTAATCTCTTTTTCTTTGTAGATCTAGTGTAGATCTAAGTTAGAGAAACTCGTACACGTAGAAAATTTTTATTTTATAACTTCGCACGGATCCGGTGGCATGGGATTCGGGGTTTCCGCAACGCAAAAAGTGGTTTTTGCGGCCCGAAATACTTAACAATTGGTTTTGGTCTCCCGATGATCTTGAATTTCCCGTGTTCGCCCCGAACACCCAACTCAAGTTCATCAATAATAACTCATACCACTAAATCGCTACTATTGAACTACCGCATCAATCCCAAATTACATTATGGGCTTCTTCTTATCATGAGTGTGTTAATCTCCCTGTGTTTAAGATATCGAATGTCCATTAATTAAATGAGTTACTGACACTCACTCAATTAATATCTAGCTCCAAGAATAGTACCACTCAACTTTATTGTCAAGTCGGACTAAGTCTACCTACAGGATTTACATGACAATCTTTATGAGCTCATCTTGGGAACATCATCAACCTAGATCACTAGGACACAGTTTCTTCTATAACCAATAACACACCATATAAATAATATTATTTCCTAACCTATCGGGCCTTTTGATTTAATGACCTAAATCTCACCCATTGATAAGTCAATGAAATAAATATTAAGTATACGTGCTTGTTGTTATATTGGGATTAAGAGTAGACACTACCATAATAACTGAGGTTCTATTCTTTTATGCAGTCAGTATAAAAAGAACAACCTCAAATGGTCCTACTTAATACATTCTAAGTGTACTAGTGTAATTTTATAGTCAAGATAAAATAATACCAAATTACATAACGACCATTCCAATGGTTTGTCCATTTCCATTTTGGTCGTGAGCTACTATTTATAATTTATAAGGAACTGATAACATTATCTTCTGTGTCACACCAAACACCATGTTATCTACAATATAGATTAAATGGACAACTACATTAATCATAAATGCAGACACTTAACCAATGTGATTCTTATTTCATAAAATAAATGTTTACAAAAAGCTAGGCTTTTTGTATAGACTCTATCAATCTCCCACTTATACTAAAAGACTATGCTACCATATACATTACATGCTAAAACGAGCAAGGATTGTATCAATGTATGAAGCTTGGGATAAGCATAACATCTTTTTCTTGTGATCCCTTATTACTTTGATCCCAAGAATATGTCTGCATTCTCCCAATTCCTTTATATCAAATTGCTTGGACAACCATACCCTTACGTCTGATAACACCTTGACATTGTTGCCAATTAACAAAATGTCATCTACGTATAGTACAAGAAATACCACCATATTTCCATCACTTCTTTTGTATACACAAGACTCATCCGGACACTGAATAAATCCATAAGACTGGATTACTTCATTAAACCGGATGTTCCAAGATCTTGAAGCTTGCTTCAATCCATAAATAGACCGATTGAGCTTACATACAAGATGCTCTTTGCCCTTTGCAATAAACCCCTCTGGTTGCTTCATATGGATGTTTTTTTCAAAACTTCCATTAAGGAAAGCTGTCTTGATATCCATTTGTCAAACCTCATAATCCATATGAGCAGCAATAGATAAGAGTATCCGGATATACTTAAGCATAACTATTGGCAAAAAAGTTTTCTCATAATCGATTCCCTCTTTCTAAGTATAACCTTTCGCAACAAGCCTTGCTTTGAAGGTTTCCACCTTCCCGTCTGTCCCTCTTTTTCTTTTGTAAATCCATTTACATCCAATGGCTTTTACACCATTTGATGGTTCTACCAGCTCCCAGACTTTGTTAGAATACATAGATTCTATTTTTGAATTCATTGCTCTTTGCCAAGATGTTGCATCTTTATTTTAGAGTGCTTCATCATATGTTCGGGGATCAGGTTCATGTTACCAGGGATCAAGTCCGAAAACTCTCCCAAAAGCATGAATCTTTCAGGTTTCCTCACAACCCTCCCACTACGACGAGGCACTGTTTATAGTTGTGTATCATTTGTGAAATGTGTTGCAGTTTCTTGTGATATTTCATCTTGCACTGTTGGTACTAAAGTAGACATGTCCTCTCTCATTTCTTCTAAAACAATTTCACTCATAGGCTTGTGGTTTATTACATAGTCCTTTTCTAAAAATCGGGCATTAGTGCTAATAATGACCTTCTGATCATGAGGACTATAATACAAACTACCTTTCGTTCCTCTAGGATAACCTATAAATAGGCGAACTTCTGTGTGAGATTCTAACTTATCAGTATCTCCCTTCAGCACATGTGTTGGACTGCCCCAAATCCGAACATGATTAAGACTAGGCTTACGCCCATTCCACAATTTCGTGGGAGTAGAGGGTACTGGTTTAGAAGGTACCAAGTTCAGAATGTAGACTGCTGTTTCTAAAGCATATCCCCAGAACGAATTTGGTAATTCTGAATAACTCATCATCGATCTAACCATTTCCATAAGAGTCATATTCCTTCGTTCTGTCACACCATTCCATTGGGGTGTACAAGGTGCAGACAATTGGGTTTGAATCCCAACCTCTGATAAGCAATTCCTAAACTCTCCTGAGAGGTACTCGCCACCACGATTAGACCATAGTATCTTGATACTTTTACCATGACGTTTCTCCACATCGGCCTTGTACTCTTTGAACTTATCAAAGCACTCGAACTTGCGGTGCATCAAATAAATGTACCCATATCTTGAATAATCATCTATAAAAGAGACAAAATATTCGAAACCACCTCTCACCTGGATAGTTATAGGACCACACAAATCAGAATGAACTAATTCCAACACATCTTTTTCTCTATATCCCTTAGCCTTAAAAGGTCTCTTGGTCATTTTTCCTTCCAAGCAAGATTCACATGTTGGAAAGTTTTCCAACACTAATGAACCCAATAGTCCATCGGCTATTAACCTTTGAGTCCTACTCAAGTTAATATGACCAAGTCTTAGATGCCAAAGATATGTTTGGTTCATTTTTGAAGGTTCCTTTTGTTAGTTAGAGCCCTAGAGCCAATCATTTGATGATTGTTGTATGGACTCGTTGTATCATATTCTTGTATATAAATAAAGACATTTGTTTTGGTTATTATACTTACTTGTATTGGTGTCAAATAACTAAGTATAATAGCGTCCTTGAGTAGAAGGTTCTTACCTATATCAATCGATTGGTTGAATCGATAGTGAGATGATATAGGGAACACTACTCTTAATCATTCCTAGTCAAGTATTAACATTCAGGGACAATGTTAATGCGACGAGACTAGCATGTAGGTCAACTCGATTACTTGATCTCACAAGTCATGGATATGGAGATATCACTTTGACACATGGGTATGCATTGGAGAATGTATACTGAATGACCCGCCATGAAAAAGTATCATGGATCATTATATGAGTGTCATATACTTTATCATGTGGCTATTAGTATGACTACTAGTCCTTGGACCTGAAGTCACCATGGTTCCCTACATAAGGAGTTGCATACTTTGGCTTCGTCAAACGTCACCCGTAACTAGGTGGACTATAAAGGCGATTACTAGGTATGTAACAAATTATGTGGAGGGATGTATATGAGATCTATCCCTCCTATATGATGGGCGTGACATCGATATTCTTGATAGAGTGAGACCACTAAGTGCATGGCCATGCCCAAATGAGTCAGTATGAGATATTGAGCTCATTTGATTGAGTGAGTCTACTTGGAGTTCAAGATTTAGATTGATTAGATGATGACATGGTCTATGCCTCATATTGATCAATCTAGATGTCAAGGATAGAAGGACACTTGCCATATATTGTGAGGAGTCACAATTAGTAGTCACAAGGTGATGTTGGATCTCAACATTCTTGTAACTTGGGTAGTAATGATGTGTTGCTAGATACCGCTCATTACTTATGCTTCTAAATGGGTTTAGAATCATTGCCAACGTTACAAGAACCTATAGGGTCACACACAAAGGGCAATTAAATGAAGATTAGGTTAATTTGATGAACCTAAAGGATTAGATTCATGTGATGAACCAAATTGGATTAAGAGTAATCCATTGAGTTGGACTCAATTTGGTTCATGTATTAGATGAGTCTAATTTGGACTTAGACTCATTGAATTAATTTAATTCAATGAATAGAGATTCATTAAATTAAAATTGACTTGAACCAATGGTTAGATTTGATCAACCAAGGGAGAGAAGTGGTCAAGTTTGACTTGACTTGAGAGGAAGATGAAGGGTCAATTTTGACTTGACCATTTGCCACCTCATTGGTGAGTTGGCATGAAGTGGGCCAATAATGATGCTCCACATCATCATGGTTGTTTAAGTGGGATGCCACCTCATGGGAGTTACCAAGAGTTGTGACTCTTGGCATTCCATGGAGGTTACATTCCCTCTTAAAGTGGCTGACCACTTTTGATGAGTGAGTTAGTGCATTTGTGTGCTTGGAACGTAACTCTCATCTTCTTCCTCCTCTCAAGCTCTTTCTTCTCTCCCTCTCCGCCTCTTTGGCCGAATCCATCAAAGGTGCTAGCACACCTTTTGTGTGGTTTTCTCCATCTCTTGCTTGTGTGGATACACATAGAGGAGTATCTACCTTGATACTCACGAGATCCGGCGAACCTAGGACGAGCGGGATTAAGCGAAGGTCTTCGCATCAAGGGTAAAGCTCTTCTCCTTTGTAGATCTAGTTTAGATCTAGGTTAGAAAACTCATACTCGAAGTTTTATGAAATTTTAATCTTCGCACGGATCCGTGGCATGGGAATTTCGGGGTTTCCGCAACGCAAAAAGCTATTTTTGCGGCCCGAAAAACCCAACACCTTTCTTTTATTAGAATTAGAGGATGTGTTATTAATTTCCATTTGTTTTTTTTGGGAGTTATCAGATTTAGAATATACAAATTACCAACTAATGTACCAGAACAGATAACTACCCTATTTTTCTTGATGACCACTTCGTCATCAAAAGAAACAGTATATCTATCCAAAAACAGTTTAGAAACTGAAATTAAATTCTTTCTAAAACTTGGTACATAAAGACAATTTCTCAAAATCAAAGTTCTATTCCTATCAAATGATAAGTAGACATCTCCCACTGCAACAGTCGCCACTTTCGTAGCATTGCCCATGTAGACGGTTATCTCTCCTTCATATAGTCGTCGAGTTTCCTGGAACCCCTGCAATGTATTACAGATATAATCAGTGGCTCCTGTATCTACACATCAGGTACTGGTAGATAACACCGCTAATCATGTTTCAACTACTAGAGAATAAGATATACCTTTATTGTTCTCTTTCCTACGAGGACAACCCGCCTTCCAATGTCCAGACTGCTTGCAAATGAAGCACTTGCCCTTCGACTTCTTCACTCCTGCTTTTAGTCTAGTACCTCGAGATCGATTCACTTTCTTTGTCGAGTCAGCTTGTTTCTTTTTCTTCTTCTTGCCTTTCGACTTAGAAGTAGAAATATTTTCAGCAAAGTGAATTTGAGAATTATGACAAAATAACCCTTCTGCTGCCTGAAGTTCTGTCAGTAGTTCTGCCAATGAATAAATCCTTTTATTCATATTGTAGTTCAGACGGAACTGCTCAAAACTTTTGAGTAGCGTTCGGAGAATAATATCGACTTGGGTTTCCCGATCAATTTCAGCTCCAAGGATTTATATCTCATTCAAAAAAGCTATCATTTTGAGGATATGATCCCTTCCAGGTGTCCCCTCTGACATGGCGGCTATCATTAAGTATCTCATAGCCTCTTGCCTAGCAGCCCTATCCTGGTGTCCGAAGAGTTCCCTGAGATTGTACATCATGTTATAGGCGGTAGGCATGGACTGATGCTGATGTTGCAGTACATTTGGCATAGAAGCCAAAATGTAACACCGCGCCATCTCATCTGCTGATATGGGTTAGGTTTAGTAGGCCCCCGGTGAGAAGGAGAAAGGAAATAGCATAATTAAGCAAGCGCTAATATCAGTTGGGATATACCTGAAGAAGGATAGGCCAATATCGGGCGGTATATACCTTAAGAAAGTTAGCTAATATCGTCTGGTAACATACTTAAGGAAATATAAGTCAACATAGGCCGGGGTAACATGCTTAAGAAAATATAGGCCAATATCGGCCGGGGTGACATGCTTAAGAAAATATAGGCCAATATCGGCTGGGGTAACTTGCTTAAGAAAATATAGGCCAATATCGGTCGAGGTAACATGCTTAAGAAAATATAGGCCAATATCGGTCGGGGTAACATGCTTAAGAAAATATAGGTCAATATCGGCCGAGCTAATATGCTTAAGGAAATATAGGCCAATATCGGTCGAGATAATATGCTTAAGAAAAATAGGTCAATATCGGCCAGTATAAGACCTTAAGAAAGATGAGTCAAGTATCGACCAGGTTTACATGTTTAAAATAGATAAACTAAGATTGTTTGAATTAGTACATCTGGATGTATATTGGCATTAGGAGGACTTATATGATCACCTGGATGTGAAAAGATACAAGGCCTTATCAGATCTATAGTAGATTATCGGATGATTAGGACGTATGTTGAACAATAGTAGTAACACGCCCGGACATAACTTAGGTTTAATTCCGTCCAATACAAATCATAGTATAAGATCGGACTGTCTGTAACATAATAAAAACAGGGTAAGTAAGTATGGACGATAAATATATCTCCATATAACTTATAAGATACGGCGGGAATAAATATTTCAAGAATATTTATAAATAGTTTAATGAAGATATATGTAGTATGTGATTGTGTAACAGGTTTGCTAATTTGGGGGGAAGAATGTTTCTAGACTCTTCTATAGGCACTAGGCGATAAAGAAGGTACATCTGGAGTACAAAAAAGATTCCTTAAAAGTTATTTTCTATAAGTACATGGCCTACGTCATCTCATAACAAACTCTAACAAACCGAGGTCCACTTCATGACTACGGAGGTTATATGAAGTGGTATAAAAAGGGGAATTCTCTCCGTTTGCCAGGTATGCTCACGATCACCACACTCACAACTATCCATTACAAATGCTAATTTCAATCACTGTTCATCTTCTTCCTTCCTTCCACACTAAGAGAGATCACTGACTTGAGCGTCGGATGACCTAGCCAGGGATTCCCACCTCGGTCTTAGGTCACTGACAATAGTGTTGGTTGGTCTCTTATGCGCAGGAAGTCCAAGAAGTTCCAGATCTTGGTGTTCTTCAGTGGATTCCTCCTTTCGTCTCTGGGTCTTCGTATAAGGAGGGTGTTCGGTTGCTTTATTCTCCCAGATCCGCTTTGGTTTTTTCGGATCAGAATTCTCAAGTGTTCCTCTTCATCAACAGTAAGTTCTCTCCTCAGCTTTCCATTTTGTCAAGCTTCTCAGATAGGATCAAATTGGCGTCGTCTGTGGGAACTTCACCTAAATATGAGATTGCAAGATGGAAGACGCTGGAAAATTGAACCTACTCACTATTAGTCGTGAGGATCTAGATTTTTTTATTAGGACTCATGTCCAGAAGGCTCTACTACAACAACAGCAACAACAACAACAAGCTCATACTAGACCTACTCTGCCAGTAGCTTATAATCTAGCAATCTCGACTACTGATCATCAAAAGGGAAAAGAGTTGGAGGAGGAAGATCGTGTGTATATCACGCCGGCCATGGTTTCTCCAATAAGACGCCCTTGAGCTTTTCTTTGTACTCCTTTCTGTTGGTGCAAGTTGCACCAGAATCAAACCTGAGTTTTGATGTTGTCAAAAGTTCAAGTTAAGTCTTGTTATGATCTAACAAGTTGACTGAGTGTGCAAGATGTTTACTCAACCAAGAAAGACCTAGTTGGAGGCTAGGCAGGAGAAATCTTAGTAGATCGTGGAACTCAGGTGCAAGTCCAAGGAGGTCGAGAGGACCTGAAGTTTGGCAGTATGATCGAGAGGTCTGGAGGACCTAAGATCAAGGGAAAAGTCCTGGCGAGCCGATCAAAGCTAAGTGAAAAGTCCAAACTAGATCTGGAGGATCAAAGTTTGGCAGGTGGGTTGAGGTAAACAAACTAGAGGAGCGACTGTGAGGTCGAGTTCCAGAAGGGAACAACCCTAGGTCGCTGATCCAACTGAAGAAACCGGGAAGGTTTCCAAGTTGAGATTAAGAACAGTTCTACTGTTCTTTTATTACTCATTCATTGTTATGTTGTGTACTAACATCTATGTTGCAGGAAGTTTTTGTTCTAACACTGTGCTGCAGGTCAGACTGGATCGGTCGACCGAACCAGCAATTCAGTCGACCGAACATAGAATAAAAGACACAATCAGAAAGCAAACAGCTCAGACTAGATCAAAGTCAAAGTCTGATCAAAGCTTGATCGGTAAACCGAACAGTAAGATCGGTCGACCGATCCCTGGTGACTCAGCACAGACCAAGTTAACAAACATCGATCAGTAGAAAAGGGAAAAGGATGATCGGTCGACCGAATTGGATGACAGTCGACCGATCCAATCAAAATTAATTGCAGCATTAATGAGGATCTCGGCAGATTTCGACGGACAGGGAAATAGACTGTTCGGTCGATCAAAAAATGGGTTCGGTCGACCGAACCATTCATGAGCATTTACGACAGATTGAGCCAGCTGTAGTCTTCAGCGAGGAAGGAATGGAGCTGGTTCGGTCGACCGAAAAGAGGGATCGGTCGACCAAACCTCCAGTACTCTTATAAATTGAGGCTCGAAGTCAGAGGCAGAGAACAACTTTTCGAATCAATTCTGGTGCTCTTCTGCAAGCTGCTCACGCCTACGATTTCAGCAAGCAACTTCGTTCGTGTCGACCAAGCTTCGTCTTTCAAATCTTATTGTCGGTATACTTATTTTATATTGCACTTAATTTACATAAGATAATAGGTGTGTTACTATCTTAACATTCTTGTATCTGTACGATTCGCTTCTTTCCGAGGACTTCGGAAAGAAGGGTTTTAGTGCTTTTCCCATCGGTGCAGTCAAGGACTGCGGGCCTTCGAGTAGGAGTCGAGCTAGACTCCGAACGAAGTAAAATACTTTGTCTCCTTTTTATTTCCGCTGCACGACTTTGATTTGAAAGAAAAAATAGTTTTAAAAAGCGCGATATTCAACGTCCCCCCTCTATCGCTCCAAACGATCTATCAATTGGTATCAGAGCAGGTTAGCTCTAAAATTTCTTAACCGGTTTTCAAAGCATTTTAAAAACTCTTTCTTTTCCTTTTAAGAATATTTTTTCTTCAAGCACTACTAATCCCAAGACGAAAGTCTTGGAAATATTTTGTTCTATAACTTTTTCTTGCAAGGATGTTGAACTCATATCAAGAAGGCTATAGTACGGTCTGACCTCCACTATTCAAAGGAGAGAATTTTAGTTTCTGGAAGAATAGGATGGAGTGCTACTTAAAATCCGACATTGAGCTCGGGTTCACAGTTTTGAAAGACTATACTCCCCCAATGAAGGACGGAACAACCCTAGAACCAGAAGAATGGACTCCTCTGATGATCAAGAAGGCACAACTGAACTACAAAGCAATCAATACCATTCAGTGCGGGCTCACGATGGAGGAGTTAAATAGAGTTGGTCCCTACGACAACGCCAAAGAATTGTGGGACTCGCTAGTCAAACTACACGAAGGAACAGACGACTCGAAGGTAAACAAACGAGATCTACTTTTAAACAATTTGTTAAATATAAAAATATTTCCTAGAGAGACGGCCTTGCAACTACACGCTCGACTGAAGGACAACCTCAACGGTCTTCACCTGATCGGACACAATCTCGAAAATCGTGACACTATAAGGTACGCTCTGAATGCCTTTCCGAGGAATGCTTTGTGGGCATCAATTGTAGATGCTTACAAAGTTTCTAAGGATCTTTCAATTCTTAAGTTAGACGAGCTATTCTGTGAATTAGAACTACACGAGCAATCTAACATGAGCCATGGCGAGAAAGGTGTTGCTTTGTATGCAGGGTCGAGCAAGGAGACAAAATCAAAAATGAAGATTGAGTTAGAAAGCGAGTCAGATTCTGACTCAACTAACGAAGAAGAATTAGTCAACATGGTCTGAAGACTGTTGACTAAGAAGAAGTTTAGAAGAAGTACTAAAAAGACTCCACTGAACCAGATCCAGAACAAATCCGAAATGATTTGTTATGGATGCAACAAGAAGGGGCATTTCAAAAATGAATGCCCAAATCGGAAAGAAGAAAGACCCAAATCGACAAGACAAAAGAAGGCTCTTCAAGCGAGATGGGATGAAACTTCTTCCGACGAATCCGATGCGGAACAAACGAAGCACTCGAGACATCTTGCATTTATGGCAAGAAATGAAAATTCTGACTCTGAGTCCGAAGAAGAATACGAGTCCGAAATCGACCTCGATTCTGAGAGAAGCCCCGGATCGGAAGATGCAAATATGGTAACGATTTATTCAAAATCTAATTTGCATAAAGTAGTTTAATGTTTGTTTAAAAAATTAGCAAAATCGAAAAAACAAAATAACTTGTTACTTAAGGAAATAGACCACCTTAAGCAACAAGTTAACTTGAGTAACTCGACTAACCGAGTTCAACTCAGAACTTCAACTCAAGTTGAAAAACTTGAGGAAGAAACTTCTAATTTGAAAGGTTAAGTCGAGCGACTCAAGAAAACGTTGGAAAGGTTCGAAATGGGATCCAAGTGTCTAAATATAGTACTTGGATCGCAACAAGCCGTGTACAATGAATCTGGACTTGGTTACAAACCCAAACAAACAAACAAACCATACTTATCCTTAATCAGTCAAAATACTAGAAGTCAAGTCCAAGCATGGGTTCAAATAAAATTTTTAACCAAACAAATTGAACCAAACCACTACTTGGTCCCTAAGAGTCAAATCCATTACTTAGATAGACCTTATCTAAGCTATGACTCAGGGAGAGCAAATAGAAAAACAATCCAACCAACTTGATTAAACCAAACTCAATACTTAGGCTTAGGATTATTTTTCTGCTTAGAACGGTTAGATGAAAAAGGTTTACCAAACCCTACAACATAGCACCGGAATGGATTGGGATGATAGTATGTCAAGGAAACTTTGTCGAAGGCATGTCTAGGCTGAATATGGAATTCTACCTGGTGCACTAGACTTAGTGGATCTGACCGAAGCCACCCCAGTCAAACATGGGCTAGTTAGACCAAAATTTAGTATTAAGTTTTTTGAGCGGGAACAGTTTGGAAAGCCTTCAGTAAGTAGTCTAATGATATTTAAGTAGGTCGTATGCCTCGCCACTGAACTGAAAGCTTATCCTTAGGACGCCTGCTTGATTAACCCAAAGCTAAGTTTGAATCTAACATGGTTTCAATAACCTCTTTCAATAAATTCAAAATTAATTGAAATCTAATTCAAATCTAATTCATTCAATTTAAAACTTATTTAAAACTATTTTAAAATTAATTAAAATTAAAACATATTTAAAACTACTTTAAAATTATTTTAAATTTTTAATTAAAATTACTTAAAACTATTTTATAATTCTAAAAACTTATTAAAAATTATTCTAAACCTAATAAAAATTATTTTAAACCTAATAAAAATTATTTCAAACTTAATAACAATTATTTAAAAAAAACTTATTTTAAACCTAATAGAAATTATTTTAAACTAAATAAAAATTATTTTAAACCTAACAAAAACTTATTAAAAATTATTTTAAACCTAATAAAAATTATTTTAAACTTAATAAAAATTATTTTAAACTTAATAAAAATTATTTTAAACTTATTAAAAATTATTTAAAACTTATTAAAAATTATTTAAAACCTAATAAAAATTATTTTAAACTAAATAAAAATTATTTTAAACATAATAAAAATTATTTTAAACTTATTAAAAATTATTTTAAACATAATAAAAATTATTTTAAACATTTAAAAAATTATTTTAAACTTTTTAAAAATTATTTTAAACCTAATAAAAATTATATTAAACCTAATAAAAATTATTTTATACTTAATAAAAATTATTTTAAACCTAATAAAAATTATTTTATGTGACAACCCAAATTTCCTCATTTTGAGTCCCAAAAATAATTTAAAAATGCTATAGAAATATTCTTGAGATTTTTAGAAATTTTTAGAGTATTTTTATGTAATTTTTGGAGGTCGTTTGGTATTTTTACAAAATGAAAGAAGTTTTGACAAAAATAATATCCAAGCCGAGATTCGAACCGAAGACCTCGGACTCGAACCAAACCTTAACCGACCCAACTAGCCAACTGTTACGCAAACGTTTTGTGAATGAATATGGAACAAAATATATTTAAGCAGTAGTTAGATAATAAAAAACCTAGTTTTAAAAGAGAACTTAGGTTGTAAACGCCCGCCCTTCTTACCCAACCAAAGGCGGCGCTACATTCTTATACTACTTACGTACATGCTTTAGTTATAACAGCGGAAGAATAAAAACTTTAAAGAATTTAATTTATCCTGATCGTTCTTTGCCGAGCCACCACCACACACATCACTATCTGCTCCTCCTGTTGCTCCTCTAGCTCATCCAGCTTCTTTATCTGCGGTACAAGGAAAGTAAGCTATGAGCACTCATGGCTCAGTAAGTTCCTTTCCTACTCACTAAAACCGAATCATCGTATATTAATATCATGCGTAGTATCATAAGCATATAACATATAAGAGTATCATATTCATATCATAATATCACATGGCATTATATCTAATCATCAGGTAATTTAAAGCACATATGTAGGCAATGCATCATGAATTTGAAAACTTATACTTATAAATACTTGAAATTAATATCATCATTGAGGGGATCCCGGTTTGTACCACATACATCATGCGCGCGCTTCTTAAGTAGGTCCAAGGTAGCAAGTCTTGAACCCTACCATACATACATACTAGGCCCGAGTCTTACTCCATCGACCTAGGGCATTCATAAGCCCATTACTGACGAGGCCCGAGTCTTATTCCATCAACCCCGGGGCGTTTACGGAGCCCACCCTTGGTACAAACCATACAAAATAACATATCATGCATAACTATCATATCATGTCCTTAACAATCTTTCATGCATTTCCTTTTTCGTTTCTTTTCATTATGTATAGCATTTCCTTATGCTATCACATATCATGGCATATTACATAATATAATTTCATTCCTTCATTATGTATAGCATTTCCTTATGCTATCACATATCATGGTATATTACATAACATAGTTTTATTTCTTCATTATGTATAGCATTTCCTTATGCTATCACATATCATGGCATATTACATAACATAGTTTTATTTTTTCATTATGTATAGCATTTCCTTATGCTATCACATATCATGGCATATTACATAACATAGCATTTCTTCATTATGTATAGCATTTCCTATGGTATCACATATCATGGCATTTACATAACATAAATTTCATTCTTTTCTCATTATGTATAGCATTTCCTATGCTATCACATATCATGGCATATAACATAATTTCATAGCATATCCTAGGTTTCTTTCCCTTTTTCTTTTATTTCCTTCATGGCCGAAACCTACTAGTCCTTAAGCTAGGTCTCTTAAGTGACTTAAAGCATGGAAAGCTTAAGTAAATATCATGGCAAAAGTTACTAAGAATATCATACATAAAATTGGATCATAAATAAGCTAGGACTCTTGTGATCTTACTTGTCTTATATCATGTACTCATTTTCTACATTCCAATTAAACATGAGAGCATTAATCAACTTTCATATCATGACCCCACAAAGGTCTTGAACATATTAACATTTTGTTTAAGCTTTTCTAAGCTATCCATTTCATCATGGCCGAAAACCCTAAGAAAGAATTCATGAAGTTCTAACAATATTCAACGTACGAATCTTTTAAGATCTTTGTATTCTATCACATGAGCATGTTTATTTAAATTTAAGGGTCTTCCTAACCCTAAACCCTTCCTTGGCCGAAATATAGGAGTGGGTTTTCTTTTATTTTCAATTATCTTCTAAGCAAGAAAACTAATACATGATCCTTAACATTTCATAGGGAGGACCTCGTACTAGTTGGGTAAAACAATAATTTCCCTAGCCTCTTAAAAATATTTTTGGCCGAAATTCTAGGGTTAAGTACTCCTTTGATCAAGCATCATATAGGTGTAAAAACATGAAGAAGATCCCTTTTCCATGGCATAGAAAATCTATCATGTAGTGTAGATTTAGTTAAACCTTACTAGATTTCGAAGGCTTTTCTTAACCGAATTTTCTCAAACTTGTTTCTAGGTTTTAAAATCCTCATAAAATATGAAAAATATATAAAAAGCCTTGTACCACAGGTGAGGGGAAGCTTACCTTCTTCGCTTAAGTTTCCTAGAGTTGAGAACTTGCTTGTGAACCTTTCTTCCTTGCTTGCTTTGCTCGGCACCAATGGAGGAGAGGAGTGGCTAGGTCTTTTGGTGGAGAGGAGGAGGAAGAAGAGGCTTCTTCCTCTTTGTGTTGCTCGGCAACAACAAGAAAGAAAGAAGAGGGAGGGAGTGAGAAGGAAGAGGAGCTTCCTTCCTCTTGTGTTGCTCGGCAACAAGAAGAAAAGAGAGGGAGAGGGAGGTCTCGGCACAAAGGGAGGAGAGGAGGATGAGTGGGTTGAGGATGAAGTTGAAGCCCCCCTCCATGCCTATTTATACTAAAAGGAGGGGAGGGAACTTGACTTGATTCATCCTCCCTATTCATTTCTCCCCTTAAATGACAAGAATATTCTAGAGATATGCCTTTTAGTTCTCTCTTTTCTTTCCCTTAATTTCTCTCTTTTCTCTCCTTTAATAAAATTTTCTATCTCTCCTCTTACAATATCCTCTTCTATCCCACTTGGTTAACACATGCATGCATCCACAAGAGAACCAAGGATCAAAACTTGGTTATGCATATTTTTACTTCTTTTTACTTCCTTTTCTTTTAAGTAAAAAGAATCCTTTCTTATTCTTAACTACTTAGTCCTTTCTCTCCTTATCAATAATTCTCCTATCCCCTTTGGTATCCTATACATGTTCCTTACAAGAGGTCCAAGGTTCAATCTCTCTTCTAACATTTTATTTTCTTTTGTACATAATAATTCGTATATTTCCATATTATGCATTATGCATAAATATTTCATACATGTACATATTATCTCATATTTCTTCCTTTTGTCTACATTAATTCCATACATTTTAAATCATGCATAGATGATTATATTCTCAACTTTATTTTTCTTTCATAAAGTTTTAATCATCTAAATCCATCTTAATATAGAATATTTACATCTTCTTTTCATTCGTACTCTCATTACCCTTATTTTCTTATCTAGGCTTTCTAGGGGTGTTACAATCTCCCCTACTTATTGAAAGTTCGTCCCCGAACTTAGAATGACAATTTCTGCTCAGATTCCCTTAGACGTTGGTGGAGCTTCTAATCTCCCTTGACTTATTGAAGGTCCCTCAATAGAAGTCTGCAGTTGGTGTAACCTTGCGGGACCGCCTTGATTCGGAACATACTGTGGTGCTTTAGTTTTGGTAGGGCAGTCTCTAGATAGATGTCCTTCCAGTCCACAGTCGTAGCATTTAATTTTGCCCTTACGACAGTCTTTTGCTTTATGACCCTCTATCCCACAGTTGTAGCACCTATTAGTGCCCGTACGACATGTCCCTGGATGTTTCTTCCCACATGTATTGCACTGAGAAAACTTGAGCTGCTTGTTGGACGGACCAATCTCAGTGTCATTCCGTCGTTTTCCCTTTCCGCCGTGGTTCCCTTTCCAGTTGGCCTTAACATTTTCCAGTTCTTCCATCTGAGCTTGCTTCTTGTCCTTGCCTAGTGCCTTCAGGTAGTGTTCAGTATCTTCTGTGGTCCGTGGTCTGTTAACTCCGCCGGCCACATTAAGTGCTATCTCGGGTCTGAGCATCTTTAGCATAAGCCTGACCCTTTCTCCTTCCGTCCTAACTAATTCCGGGCATAGTCGCGCCAGGCGGTTGAATCTTTTTATCGCTTCTTCCACCGTTAGGTCACCTTGCCGAAATTCAGTGAATTCATCATAGTGCCTACTTGTCACCCGAGTGTGGAAGAATTCTTCGAAGAATTCCGTCTCAAAATCCGCCCAACTCATTTGGTTTACTGGTCTCTTCACTTTCACTCTGTCCCACCACATTCGGGCGTCTCCCGTGAGACAGAATGATACGCATTTTACCTTTTCCTGCTCAGGCCAGTCCAATAGTTCTATCATGCTCTCCATCGTCTTAAACCAAGCTTGTGCGTCCCATGCTTCACAATTACCAGAGAATTTCTCCGGCCTCAGTCTTTGCCACTGGATTAGATACGCTTCTTGACGAACTACCGGTGCCAGATTCACTGGCGGTACCGGTGCTGCTACTGGCTCCGGTTCAACTATTGGTATGTTTGGCGTATTGTTCTGATTTGGGGTAGCAGGATTCCCTTGTTGATTTATCATGGCAGCAATCATCTGTTGCTGTTCCGTAAGCTGTCGTTGTAGCTCAGTAACCACTTGTGCCCAATCAGGTGGAGGTACGGTCTCCTCTGTTCTGGCATTTCGTCTTCTAGCCATATCTAATGATAACAAGATTAGCCTAAGTTATCACTTATGCATGAATATCCTAACATATCATGTCTAGGTTTCATGCCATGTTGAGGTATTCTTTCTTAGGTTGTCATATCATCTTTTGATTACCTTATCATTCTTACACGTCAAGATCTAGCCGATGGTAATATCATTCTTATACTTAAATTGATACCATTTCTACTCTTTTTATTCATCAAAAGCTTTTATTACATAACTTCTTCTCTTAAAAGGTCAGGTAGGTTGCGACTACTCCTGCCATAAAGGACATGAGAGCAGTAGTCATTATCAACCCAACTTGTATCGACTTGCCCAGACTATCCTGGGGTGGATCAGGCATTATCGGAGGTTGAATCTCCGATGCCTCTTCCGGGTCGATTATTGTCTCTTCATCCATTCCCTCGTCTTCTTCAACAGGTTCGTCCAGTTCCATCGGGTCTTCGTCTAGTTCCTCCTCGAGGTTGTTCAGTCCCCACTCGAAGTCTATTATATCGTTGGGGTTGAAGCCCATTTCCATGTATTCAGCAAGGTCAATTTCATCCTCGACCATCTCAGGAAACTCGTTCTCTTCTTCATAATACTCCATAATTTCTGCATCTTCTTCTTCATTATCATCCGAATTCCCTTCCTCGATTTCCTCGAGATCTTCCTCTCCGAACTCACCGTGTTCCGGAGATCCCGCGTCGAAGTATTCCAGCATCTCAGGTTCATCCGCGAACTCGAGGTATTCGCCAGAATATTCCACATCCTCGGAATCGTATTCGAACGGGATATAGTCCATTTCTACAAGATTTTAAAGATTCATTATTCCTCTTATGTTATAGCCTAAGGTTCTTGTATCTAGGCTACCATTCATGCATCCTAGAATATTACCTACTTATCATCATGTACCATTCTCTAGGGTATAGCTCAAGGTATCCTTCCTAGGCTACCATTCATGCATCCTAGAGTATCATACAAATTTTCGCATATAAATAAATTAAGCAACTGTACTTACTTGGAGCGACAGGAATGGAGCTTGATGTGTGTGTAGTGAGCTGGCAAAACTTCGCTCTGATACCAACTGTAAACGCCCGCCCTTCTTACCCAACCAAAGGCGGCGCTACATTCTTATACTACTTACGTACATGCTTTAGTTATAACAGCGGAAGAATAAAAACTTTAAAGAATTTAATTTATCCTGATCGTTCTTTGCCGAGCCACCACCACGCACATCACTATCTGCTCCTCCTGTTGCTCCTCTAGCTCATCCAGCTTCTTTATCTGCGGTACAAGGAAAGTAAGCTATGAGCACTCATGGCTCAGTAAGTTCCTTTCCTACTCACTAAAACCGAATCATCGTATATTAATATCATGCGTAGTATCATAAGCATATAACATATAAGAGTATCATATTCATATCATAATATCACATGGCATTATATCTAATCATCAGGTAATTTAAAGCACATATGTAGGCAATGCATCATGAATTTGAAAACTTATACTTATAAATACTTGAAATTAATATCATCATTGAGGGGATCCCGGTTTGTACCACATACATCATGTGCGCGCTTCTTAAGTAGGTCCAAGGTAGCAAGTCTTGAACCCTACCATACATACATACTAGGCCCGAGTCTTACTCCATCGACCTAGGGCATTCAGAAGTCCATTACTGACGAGGCCCGAGTCTTATTCCATCGACCACGAGGCGTTTACGGAGCCAACCCTTGGTACAAACCATACAAAATAACATATCATGCATAACTATCATATCATGTCCTTAACAATCTTTCATGCATTTCCTTTTTCGTTTCTTTTCATTATGTATAGCATTTCCTTATGCTATCACATATCATGGCATATTACATAATATAATTTCATTCCTTCATTATGTATAGCATTTCCTTATGCTATCACATATCATGGTATATTACATAACATAGTTTTATTTCTTCATTATGTATAGCATTTCCTTATGCTATCACATATCATGGCATATTACATAACATAGTTTTATTTTTTCATTATGTATAGCATTTCCTTATGCTATCACATATCATGGCATATTACATAACATAGCATTTCTTCATTATGTATAGCATTTCCTATGCTATCACATATCATGGCATTTACATAACATAAATTTCATTCTTTTCTCATTATGTATAACATTTCCTATGCTATCACATATCATGGCATATAACATAATTTCATAGCATATCCTAGGTTTCTTTCCCTTTTTCTTTTATTTCCTTCATGGCCGAAACCTACTAGTCCTTAAGCTAGGTCTCTTAAGTGACTTAAAGCATGGAAAGCTTAAGTAAATATCATGGCAAAAGTTACTAAGAATATCATACATAAAATTGGATCATAAATAAGCTAGGACTCTTGTGATCTTACTTGTCTTATATCATGTACTCATTTTCTACATTCCAATTAAACATGAGAGCATTAATCAACTTTCATATCATGACCCCACAAAGGTCTTGAACATATTAACATTTTGTTTAAGCTTTTCTAAGCTATCCATTTCATCATGGCCGAAAACCCTAAGAAAGAATTCATGAAGTTCTAACAATATTCAACGTACGAATCTTTTAAGATCTTTGTATTCTATCACATGAGCATGTTTATTTAAATTTAAGGGTCTTCCTAACCCTAAACCCTTCCTTGGCCGAAATATAGGAGTGGGTTTTCTTTTATTTTCAATTATCTTCTAAGCAAGAAAACTAATACATGATCCTTAACATTTCATAGGGAGGACCTCGTACTAGTTGGGTAAAACAATAATTTCCCTAGCCTCTTAAAAATATTTTTGGCCGAAATTCTAGGGTTAAGTACTCCTTTGATCAAGCATCATATAGGTGTAAAAACATGAAGAAGATCCCTTTTCCATGGCATAGAAAATCTATCATGTAGTGTAGATTTAGTTAAACCTTACTAGATTTCGAAGGCTTTTCTTAACCGAATTTTCTCAAACTTGTTTCTAGGTTTTAAAATCCTCATAAAATCTGAAAAATATATAAAAAGCCTTGTACCACAGGTGAGGGGAAGCTTACCTTCTTCGCTTAAGTTTCCTAGAGTTGAGAACTTGCTTGTGAACCTTTCTTCCTTGCTTGCTTTGCTCGGCACCAATGGAGGAGAGGAGTGGCTAGGTCTTTTGGTGGAGAGGAGGAGGAAGAAGAGGCTTCTTCCTCTTTGTGTTGCTCGGCAACAACAAGAAAGAAAGAAGAGGGAGGGAGTGAGAAGGAAGAGGAGCTTCCTTCCTCTTGTGTTGCTCGGCAACAAGAAGAAAAGAGAGGGAGAGGGAGGTCTCGGCACAAAGGGAGGAGAGGAGGATGAGTGGGTTGAGGATGAAGTTGAAGCCCCCCTCCATGCCTATTTATACTAAAAGGAGGGGAGGGAACTTGACTTGATTCATCCTCCCTATTCATTTCTCCCCTTAAATGACAAGAATATTCTAGAGATATGCCTTTTAGTTCTCTCTTTTCTTTCCCTTAATTTCTCTCTTTTCTCTCCTTTAATAAAATTTTCTATCTCTCCTCTTACAATATCCTCTTCTATCCCACTTGGTTAACACATGCATGCATCCACAAGAGAACCAAGGATCAAAACTTGGTTATGCATATTTTTACTTCTTTTTACTTCCTTTTCTTTTAAGTAAAAAGAATCCTTTCTTATTCTTAACTACTTAGTCCTTTCTCTCCTTATCAATAATTCTCCTATCCCCTTTGGTATCCTATACATGTTCCTTACAAGAGGTCCAAGGTTCAATCTCTCTTCTAACATTTTATTTTCTTTTGTACATAATAATTCGTATATTTCCATATTATGCATTATGCATAAATATTTCATACATGTACATATTATCTCATATTTCTTCCTTTTGTCTACATTAATTCCATACATTTTAAATCATGCATAGATGATTATATTCTCAACTTTATTTTTCTTTCATAAAGTTTTAATCATCTAAATCCATCTTAATATAGAATATTTACATCTTCTTTTCATTTGTACTCTCATTACCCTTATTTTCTTATCTAGGCTTTCTAGGGGTGTTACATAGGTTTTCTTTTTACCGAACCCGAAAACCCTTCTCTTTTTCCTCCTCACGCGGCGTCCGCGACTCCTTCTCGGGCTAAATCGCAGCCGCAGCTAGGATTCCTCCCTCCTGTGGCCGGCGAAGGTCTCCTTCCGGCGGATCTTCACCAAATTGAGACCACCTCGGCAGGAGGGCCCGTAGGCACGAGGAAGAGGCCGGGGAAACTCAAGCTTCTCCACAAACCCTCGAAACCATTCTTGCTCGGTTGTAAGTCTAAGAACAGCGATGTAAGAGTCTACTCACCTGTGGTAGGATAGCTTCGAAGTTTATTTCTTGTCCCTTTTCTTGTTCCCGAAGCTTTGTATGAAACCTTAGAACTTGCTTGTAGGTGAATTGATAAGGAATGGTTGCCTCACAGCATGCTCTTTTGTTTCGGATTGTGTTGTGCCAAATTTATTGTGCTAGGGATATAGTTTCTCTTGTTTGGATCATGTGTGCAGAATTTAGGGATTAAGGGAAACTTTTGAGATTTGTTTTCTTCCTATTATTTTTGTCGTAACATTCTATAGCATGCTTAGAGAATTCTATACAAGATTCGCTTATTTCTTTTTAATGTGGCAGTAGCATACTTTAAGAATTGATTGCTGGAAGTTTAAGAGTAATTCCCAAGAATTGCTTCCTCTGCCTTATTTCTGTTGAAGCATGTTTAAGGAATCCAGATTTCTTGTTCCTTTGACTTATATCTGTGGAACATGTTTAAGGAATCCAGATTACTCGTTCCTTTGTTTTGTTTCTGTTGTAGCATGCTTAAAGATCTCTATTGCTCTATAAAAGTATAGCTTTGAACAGGTTTTACACAGATTTTTTTTATTAAGTGCAGATTTTGTTTTTTTGTCAAGCTTAGTATGTAGATTTAATTAATTCCATGCTATCCAATGAGTATGAGCAGTTTTATTTTAGAGCATGCAATTACTGAATTTATGCTACTTTCATGAACCTGAACGGCTCCTCATTTTGTGCATGTAGTTCTAGATTTTTTTTGTGCCATTTAATAAGCACGAACAGCCATGAATTTTAGTGTAGTGTTTTATGTGTTCCATTAAACTTTTTTTTTGAGGATTATGAGTAGCTATAAGTAAGAAAAGACCAAGGTCTTGCTAGGATCCCTAAATTTTAAGTATTGAGATCAGCAGCACACCAAGTGCTCAAAGAAATGCCAAGACATTTTATTATAAGAATATTCAAAGATAGCAAGTATTTTATTTTAAAGAAAGGCTAGTACCCGACTTCCAAGGTTGTCATTAAACAAATCTAGGTGACCAATTCCAAGGTCTTGGTCCTGGTAAGACCAAGGTCTTTACCCTCGTAGGACTGGTGAATTGCTATCACAGTCTCTATTAGGGAGCGCGCATTGGTACTATGCTTGGGCCCAAGAAAGAAGTTGTTTATTTTTTTTAAGTATTAAAGTATAAGTTTTTGACCAAGAGAAACTTTATTATTGTTTTGAAGTAATAAAGAATAAGTTTTGGAACAAACGAAACAAGTTTCACTTATGATTAATGTCAGCAAGTCTATCTTCTTTTAATTTGAAGCATGCAGTATTAGTTTTATTTGTTTCCTGATTAGTTTACTGAGCATGATTAGCTTTACCTTTCGGCATGCAGCTTTATTCTTGTGTATCATGAGTATGCAGATTATTTTCAGAGTTTTGCTATTGGTTGAGCATGAGTAGCTTTTCTCTTTAGCATTTCAGTTTTAACATTCTTCATATTATATGCTCTTTCGAGTTTTTGTGAGTTAGATAGCGCTTACTAAGCATTGGCTTATAGTTTGCATTCCTCCTATTGCAGATAAAGGAAAAGCTAAAGTATAAGGAAGAAGGTGACAAGATGGTGGGGATGGTGTGTGATGTTGAACTATGGAAGCCTCGAGACTTGGCTAAGAAGTTGTTTAGAGTCCTTTTTTAATGTTATTAGAGAAGTTGAGATTGTTAAAGAGTTGTTTCCTTTTTCTTATGTTGCTAATTGAGTCTATTCCGCATTGTTAGGTTGGTTGTTTTCCACTGTTAGAGCTTTATTCATTTGCTATTGCTAAAATAGTTTTTTTAAGTTGTTGTGTCTTATTACTACGTGGTTGTGATGTATATATACCATCCACATGTGGCTGATGGTTTATTTTGCATGTATTGATGATTATTGTCACCGGTACAGGGGAGACTCTGCCGAAATTTTTTGGTAGAGACTCCTCGTGGTTTCAATCATACCGGTTAAGTAGAGTTAGTAGCTAAGTAACAGTCACCCTTAGAAAGTAGTAGTAGTAAACAGGGTGGGTCGTTACAAGTTGGTATCAGAGCAGGTCTCATTCTCCAGCATCACACACACATCAGCATCATCCTTGCCGTCTTCAAGTAAGAAAGTATTTAAGTTTTTCCTTTTATGATTTCTTTATTATTTGCAGTATGGAGTAATTGCTTTTATGCGCTTTAGTAAGATAGAAGTTTTGTTTCTCTTTTATGCATATACATAAGTGTGTTTAGAAAGGATAGAGAAGATATCAAGTCCTTTTCTTTACATAATTAGATGTCAAAAAGAGGACGTCCCCGTACCGCTCGTACTGAGGACCGAGCTCAGGAGAACGAAGAGCCCAGAACAACTGAGCCTAATCTTTCTGAAGTTGTTGCTAAACTCCAGAGACAAGTAGCTGAGCAACATTAAGTGATCGTCAATCTGATGGCGAATCAGTAGTCAGTCCCTCCCACTCCTCTAACTATTAATGTGGAGACTCCAGTGGTGACTGAGGTTCCACCAGCCGCCCTGGAAGTTCCCACAGCACCTGGAAGACAAGAAGCATACCTGATACAGTGGCTGAAGCTGAAGCCAGAAAGCTTCTCAAGCACGACTGAGCCCTGGGATGCTCAGGCTTGGTTCAAGACACTAGAGAGCACCATGGAGCTTCTTGACTGGCCAGAAGTCGAGAAGGTCAAGTGTACTTCTTTCTGCTTATCTGGAGATGCTCGTATGTGGTGGGAGAGAGTAAAAAGCAAGAGAGCAGCCGATTAGATGAGTTGGGTTGACTTTGAAGCAGAGTTTTATGAAGAATTCTTCCGCCAGCGGATCACCAATAAGCACTATGAGGAGTTCATAGAATTCAGACAAGGTGACCTGTCAGTGGAAGAAGTAGTAAAGAGGTTCAACAGGCTAGCTCATCTCTGCCCAGAGCTAGTAAGCACGGAGAAGGAATGAGTCAGACTGATGCTCAGTATGATGAGGCCAGTGATAGCACTTAATGTGAGTAGTGGAACTCACCAGCCCCAGACTAGCGAAGAGCTGGTCAGCAGAGCATTAGTTGCTGAGCACTATCTGGACAGCATCAAGGCACAACGAGCACAACATAAGCTAGTCAAGATCGAAGACAACACAGCTGGGAGTCAGAAACCTCAGGCAAATAAGCAGCACTGGAAGGACAAGGGTCACAAGAGAAAGCAGTGGAACTCAGGAGGTAACCAGAAGGGAGGACCAGCAGACAAGCAGACCAAGTTCCCTCCCTTTCCTAAATGTGGGAGAACACATCCAGGAGTCTGTCTTTTGGGTAAGACGAGATGTTATTCGTGTGGGCAGGAAGGACACATGGCTAAAGAATGCCCTAACAAACTCAAAGCACCTCAGCCACAACCAATACAATATGGAGGCAAACCTTAATTACATTATATGCCTGTAACTCTGAAAGGACCTCAGCTCAGTCAAGGAAGGTTGGAAGCCCCACCAGTTCCAGCCAGTGCCAGAGTATTCTCCCTCACTAAAGAAGAAGCTGCTAGTGCCTCCACGGTCATAGCAGGTCAAGTAGTTATTTTTCAGCATTTAGCTACTGCACTATTTGATACTGGAGCGACTCATTCTTTTGTATCAGTACCCTTTGCCAAAGAATTACAGGTACCTACAGAAAGCATGAACTCCAAGTTCCTGACGACCCTACCTTCTGGGGAAGTCATGGAATCCAACCAATGGCTTCGGGCTGTACCAGTCAGCATTTCAGACCGGGAGCTATATATTAATCTGGTAGTCCTCGCCATGCAGGATTTCGATATCATTTTGGGTATGGATTTCCTCAGCAAGTACAGTACTTCAGTGGACTTCCGCAGAAGGAAAGTGATCTTTAGTCCAGAAGGTGAACCAACCTTTGAATTCACAGGAGTGCCAAGGAGGAAGACCCAGAAGTTCCTCTCTTCTCTCATAGCTCACCAGATGTTAGCTAAAGGGTGTGTGGGTTTTCTTGCACACATTGTGAATACAGAAGAACAAGAAAGACCCAAGCAGGAGGAAGTTCGGGTAATCTGTGAGTATCCAGAGGTATTCCCAGAAGAGCTACCTGGACTACCTCCCAGCAGAGAAGTGGAGTTTGAGATTGAATTGGTTCCTGGTACCGGTCCAATTTCAAAAGCTCCATACCGCATGTCTCCAGCAGAGCTGAAAGAGTTACAGGAACAACTTTAGGAGCTACTTGACAAAGGCTTCATCCGCCCTAGACATTCACCATGGGGAGTTCCTGTGTTATTTGTCAAGAAGAAGGATGGATCTATGCGGTTGTGCATAGATTATAGGGCTCTGAATCAAGTGACCATCAAGAACAAGTATCCACTGCCCAGAATTGATGACTTATTTGATCAATTGAGAGGGGCAACAATGTTCTCCAAGATAGACCTGCGCTCTGGGTACCATCAGTTGAAAGTGAAGGAAAGTGACATACCCAGAACAGCTTTCAGGACCAGATACGGACACTATGAGTTCGTAGTCATGCCTTTTGGTGTGACTAATGTACCTGCAGTTTTTATGGACTTGATGAACAGAGTGTTCAGAGAATACCTTACAAATTTGTCATCATATTCATCGATGACATTCTAGTCTATTCAAGGACCCTAGAGGAGCATGACAATCACATGAGAATAGTACTGCAGACCCTACAGCAGAAACAACTTTATGCTAAATTCTCAAAGTGCGAATTCTGGTTAAATCAGGTGGTGTTTCTAGGTCACATCGTTTCTAAAGAAGGTATCAGAGTGGATTCTGCTAAGATAGAAGCAGTCAATAATTGACATAGGCCCAAGAACGTCAGGGAGATCAGAAGTTTTCTTGGTTTAGCGTGATATTACAGAAAATTCATAGAGGACTTTTCCAGAATAGCCTCTCCACTTACAGCCCGGACCAGAAAGAACAAAAAGTTTGAGTGGTCAGACAAATGTGAGCAGAGTTTCCAAGAGCTGAAGAAGAGACTGACCAGTGCTCCCATTCTGACTATTTCAGCTAGTGACAAGAGTTTTGACATCTACAGTGATGCTTCCAAGATGAGCCTAGGAGCTGTAATCATGCAAGAAGGAAATGTTATAGCTTATACTTCCAGACAACTCAAAGACTACGAGAAGAACTACCCCACTCATGATCTTGAGCTGGCAGCTGTGGTCTTTGCACTAAAACTCTGGCAACACTACTTGTATGGAGTCCAGTGTAGAATCTTCACTGACCATCAGAGTTTAAAGTATTTCTTTACCCAGAAGGACTTAAACATAAGACAACGTAGGTGGCTAGAGTTGGTCAAGGACTATGACTGTGAAATCCTCTACCACCCAGGCAAAGCTAACAAAGTGGCTGATGCACTAAGCAGAAAATCCAGTGCATCCCTGATGTCTTTGTCATCATTAGCCCTGCCACTGCAGAAGGAGTTGTCAGATTTTGGAATGAAAATTATTTATGGGCAACTCTCCGCATTGACCTTAGAGTCAACCTTGCTTGAGGATATCCAGAGAAAGCAAAGTGAAGATCCAAATATCCAGAAGATCAAGCAAGGGATACAGAAAGAAGAAGATACATAATTTCGAGTATCAGACAGTGGAGTTCTTTATCAGGGAAACTGCCTTTATGTTCCCGATGATGAGGAATTAAGAAGGAAGATTTTAGAGGAAGCTCATAGCACACCATACTCCATGCATCCTGGTTCTACCAAGATGTATCAAGATGTGAAACAGAGATTCTGGTGGTCTAGACTCAAAAGAGATGTAGCTAAATATGTCAGTACCTGCCTGACATGTCAGAGGGTGAAAGCAGAACACCAGAGACCAGGAGGAGTTTTACAGCCTCTTCCAATACCAGAGTGGAAGTGGGAAGACATATCCATGGATTTTATAACAAGTCTTCCAAGAACGACGAATGGATATGACGCGATATGGGTAATAGTGGACCGATTGACCAAATCTGCTCATTTTCAAGCCATCAAGATGTCCCACTCTATAGAGCAGTTGACACAGTTGTATGTTAAGGAGGTGATCAGACTTCACGGTGTTCCTAAATCTATTGTTTCTGATAGAGATGGATGTTTCACCTCTCACTTTTGGGAGTGTGTTCAGAATGCACTAGGCACCAAACTCAAGTTCAGCACAGCCTTCCATCCTCAGACTGATGGACAGATAGAGCGAGTAAATCAGATTTTAGAAGATATGCTCAGAGCTTGTGCGCTAGATTTTAAGGGAAGTTGGTGCAAGTATCTATGTTTAGCTGAATTTGCCTACAACAACAGCTATCAGGCCACCATCAAGATGGCACCGTATGAAGCGTTGTATGGCAGGAAGTGCAGATCACCCATTTGCTGGCAAGAAGAAGGTGAAAGGAAAGAAATGGAAGTGAAGCTGGGCATTCAGACAGAGCTGATAGATGAGACTACTCTGGTTATCGAGAAGATCAGACAGAGAATTGAGACTGCCCAGAGTAGACAGAAGAGTTATGCTGACACACGTCGTAGGCCACTCGAATTCCAAGTAGGGGATTCAGTTTTTCTCAAAGTCGCTCCTATGAAAGGAGTGATGAGATTTGGCAAGAAGGGCAAATTAAGTCCTCGCTATGTAGGACCCTACCTGATCACAGAAAGGATTGGGAAAGTAGCATACAAGCTAGACTTACCACAAGACATGTCAGCAATACATAATGTATTTCATGTCTCCATGCTAAAGAAGTGTCTCCACGACCCTAGCCAAGTGATTCAGGCTCAGTCAGTGCAGATCCAGGAGGATCTTAGCTATGAGAGCAGACCTACATAGATAGTGGACAAAGCAGTCAAGAGACTAAGAAACAAAGAAGTACCACTAGTGAAGGTCATCTGGAAGAACCAGAAGCACGAGGAAGTCACTTGGGAGCGTGAGGACAATATGAGACAGAAATATCCAAAGTTATTCTAAGTTCGAGGATGAACTTTTTATAAGGTATAGGGAATTGTAAAAACCCAAATTTCCTCATTTTGAGTCCCAAAAATAATTTAAAAATGTTTAAAAATGCTATATAAATATTCTAGAGATTTTTAGAAAATTTTAGAGTATTTTTATGCAATTTTTGGAGGTCGTTTGGTATTTTTACAAAACGAAAGAAGTTTTGACAAAAATAATGTCCAAGCCGAGATTCGAACCGAAGACCTCGGACCCGAACCAAACCTTAACCGAACCCAGCTAGCCAACTGTTCCGCAAACATTTTGTGAATGAATATGGAACGAAATATATTTAAGCAGTAGTTAGATAATAAAAAACCTAGTTTTAAAAGAGAACTTAGGTTTTCTTTTTACTGAACCCGAAAACCCTTCTCTTTTTCCTCCTCACGCGACGTTCGCGACTCCTTCTCGGGCGAAATCACAGTCGCAGCTAGGATTCCTCCCTCCGGTGGCCGGCGAAGGTCTCCTTTTGGCGGATCTTCACCAAATTGAGACCACCTCGGCAGGAGGGCCCGTAGGCACGAGGAAGAGGCCGGGGAAACTCAAGCTTCTCCGTAAACCCTCGAAACCTTTGTTGCTTGGTTGTAAGTCTAAGAACAGCAATGTAAGTTGCTACTCACCTGCGGTAGGATAGCTTCGAGGTTTATTTCTTGTTCCTTTTCTTGTTCCCGAAGCTTTGTATGAAACCTTAGAACTTGCTTGTAGGTGAAATGATAAGTTATGGTTGCCTCACAGCATGCTCTTTTGTTTCGGATTGTGTTGTGCCGAATTTATTTTGCTAGGGATATAGTTTCTCTTGTTTGGATCATGTGTGCAGAATTTAGGGATTAAGGGAAACTTCCGAGATTTGTTTTCTTCCTGTTATTTCTGCCGTAGCATTCTATAGCTTGCTTAGAGAATTCTATACGAGATTCGCTTATTTCTTTTTAATGTGGCAATAGCATACTTTAAGAATTGATTGCTGGAAGTTTAAGAGTAATTCCCAAGAATTGCTTCCTTTGCCTTATTTCTGTTGAAGCATGTTTAAGGAATCCAGATTTCTTGTTCCTTTGACTTATTTCTGTGGAACATGTTTAAGGAATCCAGATTACTCGTTCCTTTGTTTTGTTTCTGCTGTAGCATGCTTAAAGATCTCTATTCCTCTATAAAAGTATAGCTTTGAACACATTTTACACAGATTTTTTTTATTAAGGGCAGATTTTATTTTTTTGTCAAGCTTAGTATCCTAATTTAATTAATTCCATGCTATCCAATGAGTATGAGCAGTTTTATTTTAGAGCATGCAATTACTAAATTTATGCTACTTTCATGAACCTGAACGGCTCCTCATTTTGTGCATGTAGTTCTAGATTTTTCTGTGTCATTTAATAAGCACGAACAACCATGAATTTTAGTGTAGTGTTTTATGTGTTCCATTAAACTTTTTTTTTGAGGATTATGAGTAGCTATAAGTAAGAAAAGACCAAGGTCTTGCTAGGGCCCCTAAATTTTAAGTATTGGGATCAACAACACACCAAGTGCTCAATGAAATGCCAAGGCATTTTATTATAAGAATATTCAAAGATAGCAAGTATTTTATTTTAAAGAAAGGCTAGTACCCGACTTCCAAGGTTGTCGTTAAATAAATCTAGGTGACCAATTCCAAGGTCTTGGTCCTGGTAAGACCAAGGTCTTTACCCTCGTAGGACTGGTGACTAGCTACCATAGTCTCTATTAGGGAGCGCGTATTGGTACTACGCCTGGGCCTAAGAAAGAAGTTGTTTATTATTTTTAAGTATTAAAGTATAAGTTTTTAACTAAGAGAAACTTTATTATTGTTTTGAAGTAATAAAGAATAAGTTTTGGAACAAATGAAACAAGTTTCACTTATGATTAAAGTCAGCAAGTTTAGCTTCTTTTATTCGAAGCATGCAGTATTAGTTTTCTTTGTTTCCTGATTAGTTTACTGAGCATGATTAGCTTTACCTTTCGGCATGTAGCTTTATTCTTGTGTATCATGAGTATGCAGATTATTTTCAGAGTTTTGCTATTAGTTTAGCATGAGTAGCTTTTCTCTTTAGCATTTCAGTTTTAGCATTCTTCATATTATATGCTCTTTCGAGTTTTTGTGAGTTAGATAGCGCTTACTAAGCATTGGCTTATAGTTTGCATTCCTCCTATTGCAGATAAAGGAAAAGCTAAAGTATAAGGAAGAAGGCGACAAGATGGTGGGGATGGTGTGTGATGTTGAACTATGGAAGCCTCGGGACTTGGCTAAGAAGTTGTTTAGAGTCCTTCTTTAATATTATTAGAGAAGTTGAGATTGTTATAGAGTTGTTTCCTTTTTCTTATGTTGCTAATTGAGTCTATTCCGCATTGTTAGGTTGATTGTTTTCCACTATTAGAGATTTATTCATTTGCTATTGCTAGAATAGTTTTTTTTAAGTTGTTGTGTCTTATTACTGCGTGGTTGTGAAGTATATATACCAGCCGCATGTGGCTGATGGTTTATTTTGCATGTATTCATGATTATTGTCACCGGTACAGGGGAGACTCTGTCGAAATTTTTCGGTAGAGACTCCTCGTGTAACGCCCCGCCCCTCCTGCTTAACAGGGACGGGGGTCACTTTACTTATACTTACTTACTTAATACATACTTACTTGCATATCAATATTCTTTTCTACTTAAAACAGCGGAAGTCTTGTTTATAAAATTTCTCTTTTAAAACCTTTCTTTTCTTTTCAAATCACCATTACTAACTACCTAGCATATAAGGTCACATAGCATGCTTAATATGATTTTAAGTCATAATACCAATAAGCATGATTAAATGTCTTGGAGTCATGAAACAATAACATAAGTTAAGCATAATTCTTATTAAATAAAAGTAGGTCTTTCTCTTTTAGCCGAGCCACTACCACACACATCCTTCTAGCCCCTCCTGCTGCTCCCTTAGTTCATCCATTCCTTGCCTTTATCTGTGGTATAAGGAAAGTAAGCTATGAGCACACAAGGCTCAGTAAGATCCTTCCTACTCACAAAAATCGTATAGCGTAGCATAATCACAAGGCATAAAGCATGGAGATAAACTCATCATATCATAACTCTCATAAACATAAAATACAGAACATCTTATCATATCATGTCATATTCATAAGAGCATCAAATCATATCATGTCATAAAGCACATCATAGCATATCGTAACATAATCATAAGGTATCATAGCATATCATGGCATAATCATAAAGTCCATTCTGGTATATCATAACATCATCATAAGTATCATTGCATATCATGGCATAATCATAAGGTGCATTCTGGCATATCATAACATAATCATAAGTATCATGTCATATTCATAGCATAATCATAAGGTATATGCAAGATGACTTTCAAAACATGTATCATGAACATATATATGCAACATGTCTTTTGAAAACTCATTATATACATAGTTAAACATAATCTCAACATAACTAGGGCCCCGGCTTGTACCACATACATAAATGCGTGCGTCCTATGTAGGTCCAAGGTAGCAAGTCTTGAACCCTACACGACATACATACTAGGCCCGTTTCTTAGTCCATCGACCTAAGGGCACTTAGGAGCTCATCCCTAACGAGGCCCGTTTCTTAGTCCATCGACCTCGGGGCGCTTATGGAGCCCACCCTTGGTACAAGCCATATAAAGTAATGTAGCATGTCATACATATCATGGTTCTTATCATTTCATGCATATCATATTTCTTTGTTGGGTTTTTCGGGCCGCGAAAACCGCGTTTTCGCGTCGCGGAAATCCCGAATCACCCATGCCACTGGATCTCGTGCGAAGGATAGATTTCCAAAATTTACATGTACGAGTTTCTACTTAGATCTACTCCTAGATCTACATGGAAAAAGGGTTATACCTTTGAAGCGAAGCCCTTCGCGTTCCCGCTCGTCCAAACGGTGCCGGATCTCAAGAGTATCAAAATAGATACTCCTCTAGAAGTATCCACACGAACTAATTAGGTGGAGAAAAACCTAAACGAAGGTGTGCTAGCACCTTGATAGGTCACGGCAAGGGAGGAGAAGAGGGAGAGGGAGAGCTTGAGAGGAAGAAGAGAGAGTGAATGCACACATGAATGAAAAATTCATTCCACCCCACACCATAGTGGCCGACCACATTCAAAAGAATGTAACTCCCATTTTGCATTAAGTGCAATTAATGTGTAGCCATTAAAGTGAAGAATTGTAACCTCCATGAGGTGGCATCTCACTTAATTAATCATGATGATGTGGAGCATCATCATTGGTTCACATCTTACCAACTCACTAATGATGTGGCAATTAGTCAAGTCAAACTTGACTCTTCCTCTTCCTCTCAAGTCAAGTCAAACTTGACCAAATCTCTTCCATGGTTGATCTAATCTAACCATTTGATTCAAGCCAACTTAATATAATGAATCTAATTCATTAAATTAAGTTGATTTAATGAGTCATAATCTAAATTAGACTCATTGAATACATGAATCAACTTGAGTCGAACTCAAGTTAGCCCAATTAGGATTACTCTTAATCCAATTTGATTCATCAAATGAATCTAATCCTCTTGGTTCATCATATGAACCTAATCTCCATCAAATTATCCTTAGTGTGTGACCCTATATGTTCTTGTAATGTTGGTAATGCCCTTAAATCTATTTAGGAGCATAAGTAATGAGCGGTATCTAGCAACACATCATTACTACCCAAGTTACAATAATGTTGAGATCCAACATCACCATGTGACTACTAATTGTGACTCCTCACAAAATATGACAAGTGTCCTTCTTTCCTAGACATCTAGATTGATCAATATGAGGCATATACCGTGTCATCCTCTAATCAATCTAAATCTTGAACTCCAAGTAGACTCACTAAATCAAATGAGCTCAATTTCTCATATTGACTCAATTGGGCATGGCCATGCACTTCGTGGTCTCACTCTATCAAGAATATCGATGTCTCTCCCGTCATATAGGAGGGATAGATCCCATCTACATCACTCACATCCCTCTGCATAATTTGTTACATACCCAGTAACATCCCTCTGCATAATTTGTTACATACGCAGTAATCGCCTTTATAGTCCACCTAGTTACGGGTGACGTTTGACGAAACCAAAGTATATAACTCCTTATGTAGGGAACCATCATGACTTCAGGTCTAAGGACTAGTAGTCATACTAATAGCCACATGAGAAAGTATATGACACTCATATAACGATCCATGATACTTTCTCATGGCGGGTCATTCAGTATACATTCTCCAATGCATACCCATGAGTCAACTTGATATCTATATATCCATGACTTGTGAGATCAAGTCATCGAGTTGACGTACATGCTAGTCTTATTGCATTAACATTGTCCCTGAATGTTAATACTCGACTAGGAATGATTAAGAGTAGTGTTCCCTATATCATCTCACTATCGATTCAACTAACCGATTGATATAGGTGAGAACCGTCTACTCAAGGACGTTATTATACTTAGTTTATTTGGCACCAATACAAGTAAGTATAATAACCAAAAACCAAATGTCTTTATTTATATATAGAATATGATACAACAAGTCCAAAATACAATCATCAAATGATTGGCTCTAGGGCTCTAGCTAACAATCTCCCACTAGCACTAGTGCCAATCAGTGTAGGCTCTAAGCCCAAATGACCTAGTGTGACCATCATGCTTCCTCTGTGCCAAAGCATTGGTCAAGGGGTCTGCAATGTTAGCCTCTATAGGTACTCTGCAAATCTTCACATCTCCTCTCTCGATGATCTCTCGAATGAGATGGAAGCGCCGTAGTATGTGTTTAGTCCGCTGGTGTGAGCGAGGTTCCTTCGCCTGTGCTATAGCTCCATTGTTGTCACAATAGAGCTCAATAGGGTCAGCACTGCTAGGAACCAGCCCAAGTTCAATGATGAACTTGCGAATCCAAACTGCCTCCTTTGTTGCCTCTGATGCAGCAATATACTCGGCCTCTGTCGTAAAATCAGCTACTGTGTCCTGCTTCGAACTCTTCCAGCTCACAGCACCACCATTAATGCAAAATATGAACCCTGACTGCGATCTATAGTCATCCTGGTCGGTCTGGAAGCTAGCATCACTGTAACCCTTTATAGCTAGCTCATTATTGCCTCCATATATCAAGAAATATTTTTTAGTCCTTCTTAAGTATTTAAGAATATTCTTGACCGCTATCCAGTGACTTTCACCTGGATCTGACTGGTATCTGCTCGTCATGCTCAATGCATACGAGACATCAGGTCGAGTACAAAGCATGGCGTACATGATTGATCCTATGGCTGAGGCATAAGGGATTTGATCCATGCGGTCTCTCTCCTCTCTTGAAGAGGGGCCTCGAGTCTTTGAAAGACTCACGGCATGTGACATCGACAGAAATCCCTTCTTGGAGTTCTGCATGGCAAACAGAAGGAGTACCTTGTCAATATATGTACTCTGACTTAGGCCAAGCAATCTCTTAGATCTATCTCTATAGATCTGTATCCCTAGAATGCGAGATGCCTCGCCTAAGTCCTTCATTGAGAAGCAACTCCCTAGCCAGGTCTTGACAGACTGAAGCATAGGGATGTCCTTCCCAATGAGCAGTATGTCATCCACATACAATATGAGGAAGACAACTATGTCCTATACAACCTTCTTGTAGACACAAGGTTCATCTTCGTTCTTGATGAAACCAAACTGTTTGATTGCATCATCGAATCGAAGATTCAAGCTCCGAGAAGCTTGCTTTAGTCCATAAATAGACCTATGCAGCTTGCATACTCTGCTAGTATGCTGTGGATCTACAAAACCATCAGGTTGTGTCATGTACACATCCTCGAGTAGGTTTCTATTCAGAAACACGGTTTTGACGTCCATCTGCCAGATCTCGTAATCGTGGTAAGCTGCAATAGCAAGCATGATCCGAATAAACTTAAACATCGCTACTGGAGAAAAGGTTTCATCATAGTCAATACCATGAATTTGCTTGAAACCTTTAGCTACCAAGCGACCCTTATAGATAAGTCCATCCATGTCAGTCTTTCTCTTAAAGACCCACTTACACCCAATGGGTTTTACTCCTTCAGGTGGATCAACCAAAGTCCATACTTGGTTGGTGTACATGGATTCCATCTCGGATCTCATGTCTTCTAGCCATTTCTCGGACTCTGGTCTCATCACAGCTTCCTGATAGGTGGTGGGCTCATCCTCTATGAGCACAATGTCATCATGGTCAGACAAGAGAAATGAGTATCTGTTGGGTTCTTCGGGCCGCGAAAACCGCTTTTTTCGCGTCGCGGAAACCCCGAGTCACCCAAAGCCGTAGATCCGTGCAAAGATTCGTAAACAAAACTTTTTCGAAAAACTTTTTCTTGTACGAGTTTGTAAAACTTTAGATCTACACTAGATGAAAGTTATACCTTCGAAGCGAAGCCCTTCGCGTTCCCGCTCGTCCAAATGATGCCGGATCTCAAGACCGTCAAGTGTCGGTCCTCTAGAAGTATCAACACGGACACACTAGATGGAGGTGACCAAAAACCAAGGTGTGCTAGCACCTATGTGGTTCGGCCAAGGAAGGAGGAGAGGGAAAGGGAGAGCTTGAGAGGAAGAACACAAGGAAGAAGAAGGAGTTACACCACTTGAATGGGAAAATCAATTCACACCCCAAAACCAAGTGGCCGGCCACTTTCAAAAACTCACAAATTAATTGCATTAATTGCAATTAATATGAAACCATTAAGAGAGTGGCTTTGTAACTTCCATGAGGTGGCACCCATGATGATGTGGAACATCATTATTGGTCCACCTAATGCCAACTCACCAATGAGGTGGCAAAAGGTCAAGTCAAAATTGAGCTTTGGTCTTCCTTCTCAAGTCAAGTCAAACTTGACTCAATCTCTATCATGGTGGATCTAATCCAACCATTTGATTCGAGCCAACTTAATATAATGAATCTAATTCATTAAATTAAATTGATTCAATGAGTCAAAATCTAAATTAGACTCATTTAACACATGAATCAACTTGAGTCGAACTCAAGTTAGCCCAATTAGGATTACTCTTAATCCAATTTGATTCATCAAATGAATCTAATCCTCTTGGTTCATCATATGAACCTAATCCCCATCTAATTGTCCTTAGTGTGTGACCCTATAGGTTCTTGTAACGTTGGCAATGCCCTAAACCCATTTAGGAGCATAAGTAGTGAGCGGTATCTAGCAACACATCATTACTACCCAAGTTACAAGAATGTCGAGATCCGACATCACCTTGTAACTACCAATTGTGACTACTCACAAAATAATGACAAGTGTCCTTCTATCCTAGACATCTAGATTGATCAATGTGAGGCATAGACCGTGTCATCCTCTAATCAATCTAAATCTTGAACTCCAAGTAGACTCACTCGATCAAATGAGCTCAACATCTAATGTTGACTCATTTGGGCATGGCCATACACTTAGTGGTCTCACTCTATCAAGAATACCGATGTCGCTCCCGTCATATGGGAGGGATAGATCCCATCTACATCACTCACATCCCTCTACATAATTCGTTATATACCCAGTAATCGCCTTTATAGTCCACCCAGTTACGGGTGACGTTTGACGAAACCAAAGTACATAACTCCTTATGTAGGGATCCATGGTGACTTCAGGTCTAAGGACTAATAGTCATACTAATAGCCACATGAGAAAGTATATGACACTCATATAACGATCCATGATACTTTCTCATGGCGGGTCATTCAGTATACATTCTCTAATGCATACCCATGTGCTAGCTTGATATCTCTATATCCATGACTTATGAGATCAAGTCATCGAGCTGATCTACATGCTAGTCTTATTGTATTAACATTGTCCCAGAATGCTAATACTCGACTAGGAATGATTTAGAGTAGTGTTCCCTATATCATCTCACTATCGATTCAACTAATCGATTGATATAGGTATGAACCTTCTACTCAAGGACGCTATTATACTTAGTCTATTTGGCACTAATATAAATAAGTATAATAACCAAACAAATGCCTTTATTAATATATAAGAATATGATATACATGAGTCCATACAATCATCAAATGATTGGCTCTAGGGCTCTAACTAACAGTATCTTTCAGGCTGACGACGTACCCTATCAGACCTGCGAAGAGGTATGTCTACTTGAATTGGTTGTTGTTCCTCAACTCCTTGTGGAACAACATCATCCACAACACTTTGTGGTTCCAGTTTAATTTCGATCGAGGCATCAGTGCTATTGTTCGCATCTTGAACTTCTTCAAGATCGAATGCGCTCCCACTAGTCTTTCTAGAAATAAAGTCCCTTTCTAGAAAGACCTCAGTCTTTGCCACAACTACCTTGTGCTGACTGGGAATGTAGAAGTAATATCCCTTAGTTTCCTTGGGATATCCAATAAAATAGTACTTGTCAGATTTGGGTCCTAACTTGTCTGAGACTTGACGTTGAACGTAAGCCTCACAACCCCAAATCCTCATGAAAGGCACCTGGGCATCTTTCTCAGTCCATATCCTATATGGTGTCTTTATCACGACCTTGGATTGAACTCGGTTGAGTATAAAAGCTGCTGTGTCTAGAGCATAGCCCCAAAGGTATGTCGGAAGATCTGTGTGACTCATCATCGATCGTACCATATCTAATTGGGTACGATTCCTCCTTTCAGATACACCATTCCACTGTGGTGTTCCAGGAGGAGTGAGTTGGGATAGAATCCCACACTCAGCTAGATAGTCACGGAACTCATGGCTAAGGTATTCTCCACCTCTATCGGATCGAAGTATCTTAATACTCTTGCCAAGTTGGTTCTGTACTTCATTCTTGAATTCTTTGAACTTTTCAAAGGATTCAGACTTATGTGTCATCAAGTACAAATAACCATATCTACTGAAGTCATCAGTAAATGTGATGAAGTACCTATAACCGCCTCTAGCAGCGACATTGAAAGGGCCACATACATCACTATGTATGAGTCCTAACAAATCAGTCGCTCTTTCGCTGTGCCCACTAAAGGGAGTCTTGGTCATCTTGCCTCGTAGGCATGACTCGCATATCTCATATGATTCAAAATCAAATGTGTCCAGCAAACCATCCTTATGGAGCTGGGATAAGCGCTTGTCATTTATATGACCTAAGCGACAGTGCCAGAGATAGGTTTGATTCAGGTCATTTGACTTGAACCTCTTGGTATTTATGTTATAGATAGGGCTCTCAAGGTCTAGAATATAGAGTCCGTTTATCAGAGGTGCACTACAATAGAACATATCGTTTAAATAGATGGAACAACATTTGTTCTTTATTGTAAACGAGAAACCTTTCTTGTCCAAACAAGAAACTGATATAATGTTCTTAGTTAATGTAGGAACATAACAACAATCAACTAACTCTAGTACAAGCCCAGAGGGCAGAGATAGAAAATAAGTCCCTACAGCAATAGCAGCAACCCGTGCTCCATTTCCTACTCGTAGGTCCACCTCGCCCTTTGTCAATGCCCTGCTATTTCTCAGCGCCTGCACATCAGTACAAGTGTGAGAAGCACATCCAGTATCTAATACCCATGATGTAGAAATAGATAGATTGACTTCTATAACATATATACCTGAAGTGGAAGTCTCACTTCGCTTCTTCTTAAGATCCTCCAAGTATACCTTGCAGTTCCTCTTCTAGTGCCCGGTCTGACCGCAGTGGAAGCATGTAGCATCCTTGGCGACCCCTCCTTTAGGCTTCAGTGCCTTGCCTTTGCCCTTGGTTTGGGACTTTCCCTTACCTTTGGGCTTGCCCTTGCCCTTGTGTTTCTGAACCACCAGAACAGAGTGGGGCTTTGCCTTCTTAAGGTTCAGCTCAGCAGTTCTTAACATGCTAAGCAGCTCGAGCAGTGGCTTGTCAATCTCGTTCATATTGTAGTTTAGAACGAATTGACTGTAGCTATCCGGTAAGGATTGCAAGATCAGGTCAGTAGCCAGCTCTTGGCCAAGAGGGAACCCCAACCTTTGTAGGTTCTCTATGTACCCAATCATTTTGAGTACATATGGGCCCACTGGAGCCCCGCCTGACATCTTGCACTGAAACAGTGCCCTTGAGATCTCAAATCTCTCATGCCTCGCTTGTCCTTGATACAGTTGACAAAGATGTTCAACCATATCGTAAGCGCCCATTAACTCGTGTTGCTTCTGAAGTTCAGAGTTCATGGTCGCGAGCATTAGACAAGACAATCTAATGCGTCATCTTGATGCTTCTTGAAAGCATCTCGGTCAGCTCGTGGGGCAGTGGCAGGAGGAGCCTCTGGAATGGGCTGCTCCAGAACGTACAATTTACGTTCTTAGGTGAGAACTATTCTCAGGTTCCTATACCAGTCCAAGAAGTTTGCTCCGTTGAGCTTGTCCTTCTCGAGGACAGATCGCAGGGAGAAGGTGTTCGTGTTCGACGTCATGGTAATCTACAACAGAAATAAAAGCAGAAATAAATATCATATTCTTAATCATTTAATTAGGCCTTTAACTAAATGATGCTCCCACTGAATTCTATAATTCATGTGGGACAAGATCCACATCATACTAACCCTTGAGTTAGCTTTGGCTAATACGCCCAAGACTTAGTATAATCGGTAGGTAACGATTACCAATTACATCTCTATGCAACTCTTGTTTATAGGATCAAAATCCGCATTTATATTAAAACTCGAGTTAGCTTTGGCTAATACGCCCAAGAGTTAATATAAACGTGATTTTGACCTATCTACCAACCATTGGATAATGCCTATAGTTAAACTCGATGCAATTGAGTTAACTAGTTACTCAATCTAATTGAGTTGTACTCACCCATGCGTTGATAGGCGGGACCAAAATAGTCCCTCCGTACCCTACCAAGATAGTATATGTTGCTCTGCTTTGGCAGATTCAACAACAACATGCGATCGAGGTAGTGATAGGTATCACGGCATGGTAGACATTACGAGTTGACGTGATTTAGATCTAATCTAAATGATGATGCGTATCAAATACTTGATTTAGATCTAATCTAATCGTGGGGTGCATCATGTGCGCGATTTAGATCTAATCTAATCGCTAGGCACTAATTAACTACTTAATTAAACATGCATCACATACATATAAGCAATTAATTAAATTATTTTTTGATTGTGTCATGGCCCTACTACGATCTTCTTAAGCCAATGAGAAGATCGAATGGTCAACCTAAGGTCAACAGCTTTTCAAGATTCTTCCTTTGACCACCTTGTGTTGCTCGCGCCCTCTTCGTAACTCCGTCTCGTGTGGACCTTCCACCGCTTCAAAATTACATTACAATTTTGAAACTCGAGTTACATTTGAGTCTAAATCTAATTTACAACCAGAATATAAGACAAAGGCACGACGCGCAGGTCGTGAAAATAAAATAAATAAAAAGAATAAATACAGCACGCACATCACATAACGGCATGCAGACCGTATTATGAATTACAACACATTTTCAAATCCAATTTGGGTCGTTTGGGCCATGAATATCACAAAATTAATATATAATTCAAAATTATATATTTCTATAATTTTCTGTAATTTTTTAATAATTTTACAATTTTTACGGGTACAATTTCCCGGTGGTTCCGTTTAGAGGTTTTCGAGCGCAATCGTGGAACGAATCCCCTTGCGGGGCCAGGGGCAGCGCCCCTACCCACGATCTAACTATCGCGAGGGTTCCTTTGCGATCTAACAGCGCCTTAGCCCGCTGTCCCAAAAAGATTTGGGATGAAATCAAGCCGTTTTGGAAAAATCTTCCCGGTAGCGAAAGCCTACAAGTGCCGAAACACTTGTGCTTCGATTCTACGAGAAAATTACCCATAAAAACTATAAAAAACCTAAATTTACAGAAAATCACAGAAGCTATTTTTTTCATAAAAAAACAAAAACAAACTCGTACACGCCTTCGCACGTGGCTCTGATACCACTGTTGGGTTTTTCGGGTCGCGAAAACCCCGAATCACCCATGCCACTAGATCTCGTGCGAAGGATAGATTTCAAAAAATTTACATGTACGAGTTTCTACTTAGATCTACTCCTAGATCTACATGGAAAAAGGGTTATACCTTTGAAGCGAAGCCCTTCACGTTCCCGCTCGTCCAAACGGTGCCGGATCTCAAGAGTATCAAAATAGATACTCCTCTAGAAGTATCCACACGAACTAATTAGGTGGAGAAAAACCTAAACGAAGGTGTGCTAGCACCTTGATAGGTCACGGCAAGGGAGGAGAAGAGGGAGAGGGAGAGCTTGAGAGGAAGAAGAGAGAGTGAATGCAGACATGAATGAAAAATTCATTCCACCCCATACCATATTGGCCGGCCACATTCAAAAGAATGTAACTCCCATTTTGCATTAAGTGCAATTAATGTGTAGCCATTAAAGTGAAGAATTGTAACCTCCATGAGGTGGCATCTCACTTAATTAATCATGATGATGTGGAGCATCATCATTGGTTCACATCTTGCCAACTCACTAATGATGTGGCAATTAGTCAAGTCAAACTTGACTCTTCCTCTTCCTCTCAAGTCAAGTCAAACTTGACCAAATCTCTTTCATGGTTGACCTAATCTAACCATTGGATTCAAACCAACTTAATATAACGAATCTAATTCATTAAATTAAGTTGATTTAATGAGTCATAATCTAAATTAGACTCATTGAATACAAGAATCAACTTGAGTCCAACTCAAGTTAGCCCAATTAGGATTACTCTTAATCCAATTTGATTCATCAAATGAATCTAATCCTCTTGGTTCATCATATGAACCTAATCTCCATCTAATTGTCCTTAGTGTGTGACCCTATAGGTTCTTGTAACGTTGGCAATGCACGTAAACCTATTTAGGAGCATAAGTAATGAGCGGTATCTAGCAACACATCATTACTACCCAAGTTACAAGAATGTTGAGATCGAACATCACCTTGTAACTACTAATTGTGACTCCTCACAAAATATGACAAGTGTCCTTCTATCCTAGACATCTAGATTGATTAATATGAGGCATAGACTGTGTCATCCTCTAATCATTCTAAATCTTGAACTCCAAGTAGACTCACTAAATCAAATGAGCTCAATATCTCATATTGACTCAATTGGGCATGGACATGCACTTCGTGGTCTCACTCTATCAAGAATGTCAATGTCTCTCCCGTCATATAGAAGGGATAGATCTCATCTACATCACTCACATCCTTCCGCATAATTTGTTACATACCCAGTAATCACCTTTATAGTCCACCCAGTTACGGGTGACATTTGACGAAACCAAAGTACATAACTCCTTATGTAGGGAACCATGGTGACTTCTGGTCTAAGGACTAGTAGTCATACTAATAGCCACATGAGAAAGTATATGACACTCATATAACTATCCATGATACTTTCTCATGACGGGTCATTCAGTATACATTCTCCAATGCATACCCATGTGTCAATTTGATATCTCTATATCCATGACTTGTGAGATGAAATCATCGAGTTGACCTACATGATAGTCTTATTGCATTAACATTGTCCCTGAATGTTAATACTCGACTAGGAATGTTTAAGAGTAGTGTTCCTTATATCATCTCACTATTGATTCAACTAACCGATTGATATAGGTGAGAACCGTATACTCAAGGATGTTTTTATACTTAGTTTATTTGATACCAATACAAGTAAGTATAATAACCAAAAACCAAATGCCTTTATTTATATATAGAATATGATACAACAAGTCCAAAATACAATCATCAAATGATTGGCTCTAGGGCTCTAGCTAACAATCTCCCACTAGCACTAGTGTCAATCAGTGTAGGCTCTATGCCCAAATGACCTAGTGTGACCATCATGCTTCCTCTGTGCCAAAGCCTTGGTCAAGGGATTTGCGATGTTAGCCTCTGTAGGTACTCTGCAAATCTTCACATCTCCTCTCTCGATGATCTCTCGAATGAGATGGAAGCGCCGTATTATGTGTTTGGTCCGCTGGTGTGAGCGAGGTTCCTTCACCTGTGCTATAGCTCCATTGTTGTCACAATAGAGCTCAATAGGGTCAGCAATGCTAGGAACCACCCCAAGTTCAGTGATGAACTTGCGAATCCAAACTGTCTCCTTTGCTGCCTCTGTTGCAGCAATATACTCGGCCTCTGTCGTAGAATCAACTACTGTGTCCTGCTTCGAACTCTTCCAGCTCACAGCACCACCATTAATGCAAAACACGAACCCTGACTGTGATCTATAGTCATCCTGGTCGGTCTGGAAGTTAGCATCACTGTAACCCTTTACAGCTAGCTCATCATTGCCTCCATATATCAAGAAATATTCTTTAGTCCTTCTTAAGTATTTAAGAATATTCTTGACCGCTATCCAGTGACTTTCACCTGGATCTGACTGGTATCTGCTCATCATGCTCAAAACATACGAGACATCAGGTCGAGTACATAACATGGCGTACTTGATAGATCCTATGGCTGAGGCATAAGGGATCTGATCCATGTGGTCTCTCTCCTCTCTAGAAGAGGGACCTTGAGTCTTCGAAAGACTCACACCATGTGACATCGGCAGAAATCCCTTCTTAGAGTTCTGCATGGCAAACCGAAGGAGTACCTTATCAATATATGTACTCTGACTTAGGCTAAGCAATCTCTTAGATCTATCTCTATAGATCTGTATTTCTAGAATGCGAGATGCCTCACCTAAGTCCTTCATTGAGAAGCAACTCCCTAGCCAGGTCTTGACAGACTGAAGCATAGGGATGTCCTTCCCAATGAGCAGTATGTCATCCACATACAATATGAGGAAGATAACTATGTCCCCTACAACCTTCTTGTAGACACAAGGTTCATCTTCGTTCTTGATGAAACCAAACTATTAGATTGCATCATCGAATCGAAGATTCCAGCTCCGAGAAGCTTGCTTTAGTCCATAAATGGACCTATGCAACTTGCATACTCTGCTAGTATGCTGTGGATCTACAAAACCCTCAGGTTGTGTCATGTACACATCCTCGAGTAGGTTTCTATTCAGAAATGCGGTTTTGACGTCCATCTGCCAGATCTCGTAATCGTGGTAAGCTGCAATAGCAAGCATGATCCGAATGGACTTAAACATCGCTACTGGAGAAAAGGTTTCATCATAGTCAATACCATGAATCTGCTTGAAACCTTTAGCTACAAAGCGACTCTTATAGATAAGTCCATCCATGTCAGTCTTTCTCTTAAAAACCCACTTACACCCAATGGGTTTTACTCCTTCAGGTGGATCAACCAAAGTCCATACTTGGTTGGTGTACATGGATTCCATCTTGGATCTCATGGCTTCTAGCCATTTCTCGGACTCTGGTCTCGTCACAGCTTCCTGATAAGTGGTGGACTCATCCTCTATGAGCATAATGTCATCATGGTCAGACAAGAGAAATGAGTATCTCTCAGGCTGACGACGTACCCTATTAGACCTGCGAAGAGGTATGTCTACTTGAACTGGTTGTTGTTCCTCAACTGCTTATGGAACAACATCATCCACAACACTTTGTGGTTCCTGTTCAATTTCCATCGAGGCATCAGTGCTATTGTTCGCATCTTGAACTTCTTCAAGATCGAACGCGCTCCCACTAGTCTTTCTAGAAACAAAGTTGTCTTGTATGTATGACATGCTACTTTACTTTATATGACTTGTACCATGGGTGGGCTCCATAAGCGCCCCGGGGTCGATGGACTAATAAACGAGCCTCGTTAGGGATGGGCTCCTAAGTGCCCCTAGGTCGATGGACTAAGAAACGGGCCTAGTATGTATGCCTTGTAGGGTTCAAGACTTGTTACCTTGGACCTACATAGGACGCGCGCATTTATGTATGTGGTACAAGCTGGGGCCCTAGTTATGTTGAGATTATGTTTTAGTATGTATATAATAAGTTTTCAAAAGACATGTTGCATATATATGTTCATGATACATGTTTTGAAAGTCATCTTGCATATACCTTATGATTATGCTATGAATATGATATGATACTTATGATTATGTTATGATATGCCAGAATGCACCTTATGATTTTGCCATGATATGCCATGATACTTATGATGATGTTATGATATACCATAATGCACTTTATGATTATGCCATGATATGCTATGATACCTTATGATTATGTTACGATATGCTATGATGTGCTTTATGACATGATATGATTCGATGCTCTTATGAATATGATATGATATGATAAGATGTTCTGTATTTTATGTTTATAAGAGTTATGATATGATGCTTCTATACATGATATGATGAGTTTATCTCCATGCTTTATGCCTTGTGATTATGCTACGCTACACGATTTTTGTGAGTAGGAAGGATCTTACTGAGCCTTGTGTGCTCATAGCTTACTTTCCTTGTACCACATATAAAGGCAAGGAATGGATGAACTAAGGGAGCAGCAGGAGGGGCAAGAAGGATGTGTGTGGTAGTGGCTCGGCTAAAAGAGAAAGACCTGCTTTTATTTAATAAGAATTATGCTTAGCTTATGTTATTGTTTCATGACTCCATGACATTTAATCATGCTTATTGGTATTATGACTTAAAATCATGTTAAGCATGCTATGTGACTTTATATGCTAGGTAGTTAGTAATGGTGATTTGAAAAGAAAAAAAAGGTTTTAAAAGAGAAATTTTATAAACAAGACTTCCGCTGTTTTAAGTAGAAAAGAATATTGATATGCAAGTAAGTATGTATTAAGTAAGTAAGTATAAGTAAAGTGACCCCCGTCCCTGTTAAGCAGGAGTGGTGGGGTGTTACACCTCGTGGTTTCAATCATACCGGTTAAGTAGAATTAGTAGTTAAGTAACGGTCACCCTTAGAGAGTAGTAGTAGTAAGAAGGGTGGGTCATTGCAAGTTGGTATCAGAGCAGGTCTCATTCTCCAGCATCACACACACATCAGCATCATCCTTGCCGTCTTCAAGTAAGAAAGTATTTAAGTTTTTCCTTTTATGCTTTCTTTATTATTTGCAGTATGGAGTAATTGCTTATATGCGCTTTAGTAAGATAGAAGTTTTGTTTCTCTTTTATGCATATAGCAAAGGAAGATATAAGTTTTGTTTCTCTTATATGTTATTCTAGAAGTTTTGTTCTAGAACTACGACACACTTACATTTGAATGCATTTAGAAATTTTATGCTTTATGCTTCAGCTGTTATTTAAGTTCACATTCGGTTTCTTGTTGTGAAATTCTTTAAAAAATTTTACAGTGTTCTAGTAAGCTCTTCTAGGAGATTATGGGAAGCAATAAGTAAGAAAAGTCCCAGTCTTAAATTGATTCTGAATTCCTGAAATTAAGATCAAAAGCACACCAAGTGGTTAAAACAAATGCCAAGGCATTTTAATATAAGAGTATAATGATAACAAGAAATTTAAAGTAAGAGGCTAGTACCCTACTTCCAAGGTTATCGTTAAACAAATCCAGGTGACCAATTACAAGGTCTTGGCCCTGGTAAGACCAAGGTCTTTATCCTGATAGGACTGGAGGCTTGCTACTTTAGTCACTATTAGAGAGCGCGCATAAGATGGTACTACGCCTGGGCCCAAGAAGAAAGTTGATTATTATTTTGAAGTATTAAAATATAAGTTTTTAAACAAGTGAAATAAGATTCAGAAAGTGTTTAAAATTCAGCAAGATTATGCTAGCATGATTGTATAGATTTGTTTTACATGTTTAGCATTTCAGTATGTTTCTTTTTCTTGTAGATGAGTATGAGTAGTTTTCCTTTTGAGCATTCATCTTTTATATGTTAGTATATTCACATGCATATTCGAGTTTTGTGAGTTAGATAATGCTTACTAAGCAATTTTGCTTATAGATGCATTTTCCTCTTATTGCAGATAAAGGAAAGGAAAAGTTATAGAAAAGGAAGGCGACAAGGAGGTGCGGATGGATGTGTGATGTCTGGACTATAGAAGCCTTGGGACCTAGCATAAGAATTTATTAAGATTGCCATTTATTAAGAATGTATTAGATGAGTCATTTAGTCTTCCACTGCTAGTTAATTGTATGTTTTGAGTTCTTTGAGAGTTTTAGGAATTTCTTTCAACATGTGTGCAATGTTAGCTAAGATCAGTTAGTAGTCCAGTAGCGCTCCGCCCTCACAGTCCAGTAGTGAGGAGGGTGGGGTGTTACAAGTTGGTATCAGAGCAGTTCCCATTCTCCAGCATCACACACACATCAGCATCAACCTTGTCGTCTTCATGTAAGAAAGTATTTAAGTTCTTTCTTTATTGCTTTCCTTTATTATTATTTGCAGTATAGAGTAATTATTTATAAGCGCTTAAGTCAGATAAGAGTTTTTGCTATTTTCTTTATTCATATACAAATATGTCTATTTAGAAAGGGTAGAGAAAATATCAAGCCTTTCCTTTGCATAATTAGATGGCAAGAAGAGGACGTCCCCGTGTCATTCGTGCTGAAGACCAGGTTCAGGAGAATGAAGGCCCAGGCTCAACTGAGCCCAATCTCTCTGAAGTTATTGCTCAACTCCAGAAACAAGTAGCAGAGCAGCAGCAAGTGATTGTCAATCTGATGGCTCATACCTCATAGCAAGTACCTCATACCTCATAGAAAGTTCGTCCTAGAACTTAAAATAGCTCCGGATACTTTCGTTTCATATCGTCTTCTCGTTCCCAAGTAGCTTCTTCGAACCATTGATTTTCCCACAGAACCTTTACTAAGGATACTTCTTTGTTCCTTAGTCTTTTGACATCTCGATCTAATATCTGAACCGGTCAGCTCTCATAAGTTAGGTCCTCTTGCACTTGTACTGTCCGTGGTTCGATCACTTGGTCCATGCTCGATATACATTTCTTTCGCATCGAAACGTGGAACACGTTGTGGATGGCTGACATCTCCTGAGGCAGCTCTATTTCATAAGCTACCTTGCCAATTCTTTTCAGAACTTGATATGGTCCCACATAGCGCGGGCTTAGCTTTCCCTTCTTACCAAACCTCATTACTCCTTTCATAGAAGCTACCTTGAGGAATACTGAGTCTCCGACACTGAACTCCAATGGCCTTCGTCGCTTATCCGCGTAATTCTTTTGTCGACTCTGAGCAGTTTCTATTCTTTGATGGATGTTCTGTATAGCACGGGTGGTGTTATCGATGAATTATGTTTGGAATCCCATCTCTTTCTTTTCACCGCCTTCGTACCAACATATAGGGGATCTACATTTCCTCCCGTACAGAGCCTCGTAGGGCACCATTCCAAAAGTAGCCTGGTAACTATTGTTGTAGGCGAATTCCGCTAAGCCTAAATATCGGCACCTACTTCCTTTGAAGTCCAAGGCGCAAACCCGTAACATGTCTTCTAGTACTTGGTTTACCCTTTCTGTTTGTCCATCGGTCTGAGGGTGGAAGGCAGTACTGAACAATAGCTTTGTGCTAAGAGCCTTCTGAACACATTCCCAAAAATGTGAAACAAAGCGACCATCTCTGTCAGAAATGATGGTCTTAGGAATCCCATGTAATCTAATAATTTCCTTGACATATAATTGAGCCAATTGCTCATTTGAATAAGTCATCTTGATTGCTAGAAAATGGGCGGATTTGGTTAATCTATCCACGATCACCCATATAGCGTCATAGCCGTTCGTTGTCTTAGGTAATCCTGAAATGAAGTCCATAGAGATATCTTCCCATTTCCATTCTGGAATTTGGACAGGCTGTAGTAATCCTCCAGGCCTCTGGTGTTCTACTTTAACCCTCTGACAGGTTAGGCAGGTACTGACGTACTGAGCCACATCTCTTTTCATACCGGACCACCATAATTTCTTTTTCAAATCTTGGTACATTTTGGTGGATCCCGGATGCATTGCATAGGGTGTTGAGTGGGCTTCTTCTAATATCTTCTTTTGCAACTCCGGGTCGTCGGGAACACATAAACGATCCTTGAGGTATAATATTCCACTGTCAGCGATACGGAATTCGTCATTCTTTCCCTCTAATACTTCTTGCTTTATCCGCTGGATGCTTAGGTCACGAGTTTGCTTCTCCAATACATCATCGAACAACGTCGTGCTACATTCAGGGTAGAGAGTTGTCCGGTCACATCTTCAGCCCCGTAGCACCAATTATCCCTGGGTTCCCCAATGAACTTGAATATAGGTTCATCTTCAGGTCAGAAAATCACTTTTCTTTGACGACACTCAATTGAAGCGCCGTACTTGTTCAGGAAATCCATGCCCAATATACTGTCATAATCTTGCATGTCAAGCATTATCAGATCACAGTAGAGTTCTCTGTCCGTGATTCTGATGGGTGCGACTCGCAGCATATGAGTAGATGGCATTACTTCTCCCGAAGGCAGGGTTGTTAAGAATTTTCCATTTAAGGCTTGTGGTGGTATCTCTAACTTCTCCATGAAAGGTGTAGAGACGAACGAGTGCGTCGCCCCAGTATCAAATAACACATTAGCATATTGACTGAAAATAGGCAGCTGACCTATGACAACGGTAGGGGCACTTGCCACCTCATCTTTGGTAAGAGAGAAAACCCTGGCGTTCGTCATAGCTGGTGGGGCTTCCAATCTCCCTTGGCTAATCGGAGTTCCTTCAATGGTAGCCTGCATCAGGTGTAGCTGTGCGGGCGCACTCTTATTCTGGTTATACTGCTGGGGTGGTGTTTGGGACTGGGTAGGGCAGTCTCTGGCCATATGTCCTTCCCGTCCGCAGCTGTAACACTTCCTTGTACCCTTGTGGCATACTCCGGAATGCTGCTTCCTACAAATGGTACACTGAGGGTACTTAGGTTGCTTATTTGCTAGTACTCCTTTGGTGTTGTTCCATTGTTTCCTTTTTCCATTAGAGTTTCCTTTCCAACTGGCTTTGGTACCCTGAGATTTCTGTCCTTCCGTCTATGCCTGATTCTTATTCTCGTTCATCGCCTTCAGATAATGTTCAGTGATCAGGGCACTGCTGACCAGTTCTTCTGTAGTCTGCGGTCTATTAATTCCACCGACCACATTTAATGCTATCTCGGGTCGAAGCATTTTCAACATCAATCTAACCCTTTCTCTTTCCGTGCTGACTAACTCTGGGCAGAGGCGTTCAAGGCGGTTGAAGTGCTTCACTGCCTCGTTCACTGATAAGTCACCTTGCCGGAACTCAGTGAACTCATCGTAATGCCGGTTCGTTACTTGCATATGGAAGAATTCCTCGAAGAACTCTGTCTCGAAATCCGTCCAGTTCATCAGATTAATTTGTCTCTTAGCCTTGACTCTTTCCCACCACATTCTTGCGTCTCCGGAAAAACAGAATGACACGCATTTGATCTTTTCCGATACAGGCCAGTCCAACAATTCCACAATACTTTCCACTGTCTTGAACCAGGCTTGGGCGTCCCATGGCTCACAAGTACCCGAGAAGTTCTCCGGCTTCAGCCTTAGCCACTGTATCAAGTAGGTCTCCTGTCGGACCACTGGGGCAGGGGCTATCGGTGGTACTGGTGCAGCTATTGGTATGACGGGCACTGCATGCTGATTTGCTGGTGGGGCGACAGGGTTTCCTTGCTGATTCATCATAGCAGTGATTACTTGTTGTTGTTCCATGACCTGATGCTGGAGATCTGTGACTACCTGAGTCAGATCCGCTGGGGTCACTGTCTCATCGGCCCTGTTACCGCGTCTTCTAGCCATATCTATTTTCATAAATAACAATAAGGCTAGCATAAGTCTCAAGTCATCCCTATTCGTGCACATTAAATATCGCTTATCATACATGAAGGAAATCCATATTAGTCATACTTAGGTTCATGGATCCTAAAACAATTCCTATTATGCATAAATAAAATAGAGTAAGTACAGAAAGTCTTACTTGGAGCGGCAGGATGGAGGCTTGATGTGTGTGTAGAGGGAAGGCTAACTTGGCTCGGATACCAACCTGTAACGCCCGCCCCTCCTGCTAGTGGGTGTGGGGTTACTTTACTTAACCATTACTATTGCGGAAGCATACATGCATATTAAAATTTCTTTCGAAAGTAAAACATTAGAAATATCCTGAAGTCATGCGGAACAACAACATAACACACTTAGTTCATGTCATCATAACAAAATAACATAAGCAGGTCTTTTATTTATCTTAGCCGAGCCACCACAACACACATCTCCTTGCCTCTCCCGCAGCTCCCCTAGGTCATCCATTCTTTGTCTTTATCTGTGGTACAAGGAAAGTAAGCTATAAGCACACAGGCTTAGTAAGATCCTTTCATACTCACAAAATCCATATAACAAGCATAAACACATAAGCATATAATCATGGAAATATGATCATCTAACATCATATGGTGAATACATAGCATCATAACATATTATCTCATAAAGAACATCATGCTATATCACATCAAAATCATCATGTCATATGAATCATAAGAGCATAGCATGTCATATCATAAATCATAAAGAACATCATGCTATATCATATCATAAATCATCAATCATATAAATCATAAGAGCATAGCATGTCATATCATAAATCATAAGGAACATCATGTTATATCATATCATAAGTCATCAATCATATTATGCAAAATGCCTTTTAAAACATGTGCCATGTCATATGTAAGATGTCTTAAAATATATCATATAGTACTTGAACATAATATCATCATGAGGGTCGGGCTTGTACCACATACATACATAAATGCGCGCAATCCCTAGGACAAGGTAGCTAGCCCCAAACCTACTAGGGATCTAGGTCCGTACTACGACCGTCGACCTAGGGGCGTACTAAGGAGCCCATCCCTTTACTAGACCCGTTCATAGTCCGTCGGCCTAGGGGCGCTTATGGAGCCCACCCTTAGTACAAGCCATACAAAGTAAAATAGCATATCATGGCTCATGTCATAACATAGCATATCATATCTTATCATATCATGAAGAGTGCTGTTAGTCCCCAAGGGAAGCAACTCTTAGGCCTTTACTTATCATATCATAAAGAGTGCTCTTAGTCCCAACAAAAAGGGAAGCAACTCTTAAGCCGGAAGCATGCATAATTGGGCACATAACACATCATAAGAAACATTATTATGCATGGATCATAAGCATACATAAATGGTATTTTATTTGTCATATCATAAAAGCATGCATACTTGTGCACATAGCACATCATAAGAGACATTATCATGCATGGTTCATAGGTATACATAAATGAACACATCATCCATCATAGAAAAGACACAATCATACATGAAATCATTAAATAACATCTCTTAATTCATAACATAGCATGTGAGGCACATCTAGGCTCCTAAACCCATTATGGCCGAAAGTTCAAGAGTATGAACTTAAATTCTAAACAACATACAAGCATAAGAATCTCATGTTAACTTCATATCGTATCATAAAGAAGGTCATAAGCATGTTAATTCAAATTTTAAGCCTTCCTAGGTCTCTAATTCTTTCATGGCCGAAACCTTCATGAAGAAAAACCAAGCTCTAAGCAACATGCACACATAAATATCTAGCTAAAAATTCATATCATATCATAAGGAGGTACATGAGCATGCTAGGTTAAATTTTTAGTTTCCTTGAACTCTAAAACTTGTTCATGGCCGAAAGTCTCATGAAGAGGAAACCAAGCTCTAAGCAACATGTAAGCATAAATATCTAGCTAGGAATTCATATCATATCATAAGAAGGTACATGAGCATGCTAGGTTAAATTTTTAGTTTCCTTGAACCCTAAAACTTGTTCATTGCCGAAAGTCTCATGAAGAGAAAAATAACCACTAAAACAATATACAAGCATGAATATCAAGCTAACTCTATATCATGTCATAAATGAAATCATGAGCATACTAGATTTAGTTTAAAGCTTCTTTAGACACTAACTTCCCCATGGCCGAACCCTAAGGAACCATGTGTCTAGATTTCAAGCAACATCAAAACATGATAACCCTAAGTTTGCTTTATATCATGTCTTAAAGAGAGTCATGAACATGTTAACCTAAGTTTTAAGCTCTCCTAGGTCTTTTACTCACATTATGGCCGAAACCCTATAGTGTAATACCACTAGGTTCCAACACATACAAGCATGCAAACACTTAAAATCTTTCATACCATTTCATAAGGAAGATCATGAGCATGATAACCTAAACTTTAATCTCTCCTAATCCATTTATTCATGTCTTGGCCGAACACTTTAGGAGCATGAGATTAAGTTTTAAGCAACATACAAGCATAAGAATACCAAACCAATCTCTTATCATAGCATACATATCATGGGGACATAGTGATATGGTTGGTTTAGGTCTTAAGCTTTCCTAGGCCTTTCATCTATACTTGGCCGAAAGTTCAAAATCATAGATCTAGGTTTTAAGTAAGCATACAATATAAGAACCATTAACTAGCTTCCTATACTAGGGTGCTTATCAGAAGAACATAAAGGACATGCTTATCTAGGTCTTGAACTTCCCTAACCTTTTTTATTCATGTCTTGGCCGAAAAACCTTAGGAGCATGGAGTTAATTTTCAAACATTTTAATCTTGTGGAAAACATAAGCAACTTGTACCACATGTGAGGGGATACTTACATCCTTTCGCTTGTTGTTCCTAAAGAAAAGTGGTACCCTTGAGGAGGAAGAAGAAGGAGCTTCTCTTTCTAGCCCTCCCTTTTGTTTTCTTTTTCTTGTAAGGAGTAAACCTTGAGTCTCCTTCTTAGGAATTAGTTTTCTTGGAGAGAAAACCTTAGCTTGGATCTTGGGAATGAGGGAGAGAAAGCTCTATGTCTCAGTGGAGAAGGAAGAAGGAGAAAGGAGGAGGAGGATGTAACACCCATAGGATGTCTAGCAAGTTTGTGTATTTTTACCATGGTTAAAAATAGGCCTTATGTGGAAATTTGAAAAAATAATAAAATAGAACCAAAAAGAGATGACCAAGGTTTGAACCTTGGACCTCTTACTAGATACATGTATGTGATAACCAATGAATCAAGAGAATATATTGTTAGGAAGAGAAGGGACAATATAGTTAAGAGTAAGAGAAGGTTTTTTTCATTTAGGAAGAGAAGTTGGAATTGCCTTCTTCCTCTCAAAGGAAAAGATGATTCTTGCTCTCTCTTTTCATTAAGGGATGAGTAAAAGAAAAGAGAAGGAAAAACTCATTTTACCTTCTTCTTTTCATTTGGAATAAAAGGAGAAAATGAATGAAAACATTCATTTTGCTCTCTTCCTCCTCCCTCCTCCTCTCCACCATGACCAAAGAACTCTTCTCTCCCTCACCATTGCCGAAACCCAATCAAGAGAAGCTCCTCTCTAGGAAGGCTCCACAAGCAAGGTTTCTTCCCTAAGAAAATCAAGCAAGGATGTGAGTATCCCCTCACTGCAGTACAAGTAGTTGTCGGTTTGTTTCGTATGAAAATGTTTTTTTGAAACCTTAGAGATTTCCTTGTAAGCTATGGCCAAGATAGATTGGTGGTCACTTAGGATTAACAAGTTTACAAGTTATGCTTTATGTTGTACAAAAAAAAATATATGAAACCCTAGTAGAAGTTTCGGCCAAGATAAAAAGAGAAGGACTAGAGCAAAGTTCTTTTGATAACATGCTTGCCTATGCTCTTATATGATGTAGGATCCTTCATATGTTGTTAGTTTAAGTTTTAAGGCTTTATATGTTATTAAAAGATTAGGAACCCTAACCTAATGTTTCGGCCAAGATGAATCATAGGGTTTAGGGCAAAGTTTTGAAAAGAAAACATATTTGTTATGCTCCTTCATGATGTATGTTTTTCATAGGTTATAGCTTAGTTTTTTTCATGCTCCATGTTAGATGAAATTTGGAGAAATCTATCTTTAAGTCTCGGTAAGGAATGGAAATGAAGTTTAGAATAAGGTTCTTTTATGATAACATGCTTTGATGAATGAACTTTTATGTGATGATAGTTTTAAGTTTTATGCTTCATGTTGTATAAAAAAAAATATATGAAAACCCTAGTAGAAGTTTCGGCCAAGATAAGATATGAAGCTTAGGGACAAGATTTTAAACCTAATCATGCTTGTTATTGCTTATTCATGAGGTATGATATCATGTATGTGGTTAGGTGAAGTCTTTATATTACATGTTTCACTAGAAGAAATGGAACCCCACTTGTAAGTCTCGGCCAAGAATAGAAATGAAGTTAGAACAAGGTTTCTTTTATGATGTAACGACCGGACCCTCTTGGCCCATTTGGCGGCCCATTTGGCGACCTCTCATGTCGTCGACCGTCGACCCTTATGTCGTCGGCCCATTTGGCGACCTCTAATGTCATCGACCGATGACCCTTGGCCGTGTCGTTACTCACTAGGACTTTCTACCCCTGGTCAGTGGATTTTTGCCTCCCCCAGGATTCGAACTCTAAACCTCCAGGCTTAAGTATTAGAGTTTATGAATCCTGGTAACCAAGTGAGATTCAAGGGTAAGAAAAGAGATTTTTGTTTAGTAAAAATCAGGAGAGGAATACAAAATATGCTTCGGAGCTATCTTACTGCAGGTGAGGAAGCAACTCACAATGTTTTCTTGGACTTACAACCGGAGAAGAGGACTCTAGGGTTTCGGCTAGTTTCAAATCTCGGCGTTCCTTTTGTGTCCGCGTGCTCCCTTCAACGAGAGAAACTCGAGTCCAAGAAGATCTCACGGAAGTGTCTTTGTCCGTCCACCGGAGGCAAAGCCCGAGCTGCGGCTGCGTTTTCGCCCGAGAGGAAGTCGACGCCGTGAGAGAGGAAGGAATCGCGAGATTAGGTCACGGGAATAATTCTCTTCTCCTTTTAACTTATCCCTTTTATAACCTAGGTCTAACTTTGTTCTTTACTATAACTCATATATATCTCGCTTCAGACTTATTAACAAACCACACGTAGCCCAGTTGGTTGGCTGTGTCTGGTTGGGTCAGGTTCGGCCGGAGGTCTTGGGTTCGAGTCTCACCTTCAACAATCTTTTTGGTCAAAACTTCTTTCTTTTGTAACCATACTAAACGACCTCTAAAAATTACATATAAATACTCTATAAATTCCTAAAAATCTCTAGAATTTTTCTATAGCATTTAAAAATATTTTTGGATTACTTTTTGGGCTCAAAATGAGGAAATTTGGGTCGTTACATATGATAACATGATTTGATGAATGAACTCTTATGTAATGATAGTTTAGGTTTTATGCTTCATGTTGTATAAAAAAAAAAAAAATGAAAACCCCAGTGAAGTTTCGGCCAAGATAAGATATGAGGCTTAGGGTTAAAATTTTAAACCTAAACATGCTTGTTTATGTTCATTCATGAAGTATGATACCTTGTATGAAGTTAGGTTAAGACTTTATGCACTAGAAGACTTGAAACCCTACTTGTAGGTTTCGGCCAAGGTAGAGTGTAAGCTTAGAGTTAAGTTTTTCTAACCTAATTATGCTTAGTTATGTTTCTACATGTTGTATGATCTTGTATATGAGATTAGATAAGTTTCCATGCTACATGTTGTACAAATGAATCTTAGAACCTCACCTTAGGGTTCGGCCAAGCAAGTATATGAGTTAGAGCAAGGTCTTGAAAGTTAACTATGCTTGTTTATGCTTCTTTATGATGTATGATTATTTATCTATAGTTGGTTGAAGTTCATGCTCTTTATGGTGGCCAAAGTTTAGAATTCATGCTAGTAAGGTTTCGGCCAAGATTGAAAGAATAGGTTTAGGGAAAAGTTTTTGAATCTAACTATGCATGCTTATGTTTCCTCATAATGTATGATTCTGGATATATGGTTAGTTTAAGTTTCCATGCTTCATGATATGTTACATGCTATGATTTCATGATATGATATGCTATGTGCATGGAATGATATAGGCTACACTTCATGATATGATATATGCTATGCTTCATGATATGATATGCTATGCTTCATGATATGATAAATGCTAAGTTCATGAGATGATATGCTATGCTTCATGAGGTGATACATGCTATGTTTCATGTAACATGCTATGCTCTATGTTATGATAAGAACATGTTATGGTTGTTGGAGTGTATAATTAAAAGTTTAGCTTTTGTACACATTTATTTTGAAATAAAGAATCACATTGGTCAAATGTTTACATTTATTTGTTAAATGTAATTGTTCAATTAATTTATATAGTAGATAACATGGAGTGTGGAGTCACACTTAGAAGATCATGTTGTCGGTTCTCTATAAATTATGAACAGTTGCTCACGACTAAGATGGAAAGGAACAAACCATCAGAATAGACGTAATGTAATTAAGTATTAGTTTATCTTGACTAATAAATTACACTGATACACTTTAAGTGTATTGAGTAGGATCATTTAGGTAAGTTCTTTTTGTACTGACTTAGTAAAAGAACTAGACCTTAGTTATTATGGAAGTGTGTGCTCTTAATCCTAATATAATAACAAGCATGTATATTTAATATTTATTTCTTTGACTTATCAAAGGGTGAGGTTTAGCTCGATAAATCAATATGCCCGATAAGTTGGGAAATGATTACTTATAGTATGTGTTGTTGATTATAAAAGGAATCTGTGTCCTAGTTATCTAGGTTGAGAATGTCCCAAAGAGGAGCTCATAAGGATTGCCATGTTAAACCCTGCAGGTGGACCTAGTCCAACATGACAATAAAGTTGGGTGGTACTACTCTTGGAGCTAGATATTAATTAAATGAGTTGTCAGTAACTCACTTAATTAGTGGACATTCATAATCTTAAACACAGGGAGACTAACACACTCATGATAAGAAGGAGCCCATAATGTAATTTGGGATTGGTGCGGTAGTGCGGTAATAACTCTCTAGTGGAATGAGTTATTATCGATGAACTTGAGTTGTGTGCTCGGGGCGAGCACAGGATACTCAAGCTCATCGGAAGGCCAAAACCAATTTCCCCTCTAGCTGTCTGTTGTAGCCTCAATAAAGCCTCAAGTCCATCCAAAGAAAAGCCTATCTTGGTGTCCAAGAAGGGGCCAGTTCATTGCTTGGTGACCAAACAATGGCCGGCCACATATTCTCTAGAAGTGGCCGGTCCTTGCCTTGGGCAAGGGGGCCGGCCGCAATATTTAAATTAGGAAAGTTGTTTTTGAATTTTTAAATTTCCTCAGATATTTACAATTTGTAAAAATAGAGATTTTAAAAATTTATAAAATTTTCCTAATTTAAATTAGACCACAAGGTTTTAAAAGAGAGTTGTAAAATTTATAAAACTTTCTTTTAAAAAGAAATATTATTAGAGATGTTTTAAATTTTAAAACTTGGTTTTAAATTTTAAAACTTTCCTTTTAATATCCACATTAGAAGAAAAAAGAGAGTTTGTAAAATTTTATTAGAAGTTTTCTTCTTTTAAAATTTTATAAAATTTTTTTCTTTCTTTTCCTTATAATAAGTGGTCGACCACCTTGTTTGGTGCCCAAGCAAGGGGCCGGTCAAATAATTAAACATCAACAAATAGTTGTTTAATTAATAAATCAATCTAGGATTGATTAATTAAAAGGAAAGAAAAAGAACAAAATTAAAAGGAAATAGGAATGAGTCTAATTTTTTATAAAACTCTTTTCATAATTTTCCGTTGGGAAACTAATATAAAAAGGGGGGAAGGGGAGGCCTTGAAAAACATAACAATTAATATTATGTTGTTGGAGATCATCAAGTGGCCGACCCCTCTCCCTCTCTTCCCTTTGCTCTCTTTTGCTCCTTTGTGGTGGTGGTGGTCGAATTCTAGAGAAGGAGGAGAAGCTTTCTGGATGGTGTTCGTCTTGGAGGATCGTCGCCCACACGACGTCTAAGAGGAGGCGAGGGATACGGTAGAAGATCTCGAGGTTTTTAGCATACAAGGAAGAGGTATAACTAGTATTTAATTTCCGCATCATACTAGTTAATTTTTCTTTGTATAAATACCAAATACAAGAGGCATTCGATTCTTGTTTTTCGAATTTAATTTCGATGTTGTGTTCTTTTTTTTCTTTTTTCCTTGTGATTTGATTGTTCCTTTTGGTTAACCTAGAGTTATATAAGAAAATTAAATATTTACTTTCCTTAAAAGGCTTTTGTCTAGTCGGTGGTGGTTGCTCCCATATCCAAGAAGGCCAAGTGCCTCGCCATGCAGTACTGGAAGCCAATTTTGGAAACTAATATTTTATTGAATTTATACCTAGGTGATTTGGATCAAATGTGTTAAGTTCCGCAGGAGATCCAAATCTAAACCTAAAAGAACATATAAGTTAAACTTGAAATCAAACGTGTTAAGTTCCGCAGGAGATACAAGTTTAACTTAAAAGAACACATGGTAGCTAGGAAAGGTTCAGATCACGTATAAAATTTTTGTACAGTAGAGCCATTGGGTTTTTCGAGTAGCAACCAACAATGGTTTATGAGATATGTTATGAAAGGCTTATATAAGAAGAAAAGCCTAAGAGATGCTTCCCTTGAGTTGGGATTAAGAGCTCTCTTCATGATATGACACGTATGATAAGACAAGAGCATGATATGTATGATGACATGATAAGAAATATGATACATGATATGTATGACATGCTATTTTACTTTTTGTATGGCTTGTACCAAGGGTGGGCTCCATAAGCACCCCGAGGTCGATGGTCTATTAAACAAGCCTCGTAAAAAGGGATGGGCTCTTTAGTACGCCCCTAGGTCGACGGACTATGAACGGACCCTAGATCCCTAGTAGGTTCGGGTCTAACTACCCTGTCCTAGGGATTGCGCGCATTTATGTATGTATGTGGTACAAGCCAGGCCCTTATGTTGATATTATGTTCAAGTATGTATATGATATGAAAAAAAAACACATGTTGCATATGTTCATTTCATTATGCATGTTTTCAAAGGAACATCTTGCATCTACATGTACATGTTATATGATTTCCTTCACACTTATTTACTTTTGGAATCATGTTTATGATGTTTGGATGATCATGTTATTAGTTCATGTTATGTATTCACATGTTATGATATGTTTCATGTTATGTCCTCACATGCTATGATATGTTTCATGATATGTTCTCACATGCTATGATATGTTTTATGTTATGTTCTCACATGCTATAGTATGGTTATGTTATGTTTTCACATGCTATGATATGTTTTATATGTACGTATGATTTATGTTTTTATGAGTAGGAAAGGAACTTACTAAGCCTTAGGGCTTATAGTTTTTATGTTTCCATGTACTGCAGAGAAAGACAAGAAATGGATGAACTAAGGGGAGCAGCAGGAAAGGCAGGGAGTGTGTGTGGAAGTGGCATGGTGGATAGATCTAATTTAGTTTTAAAACTTTATTTGGTTGAATTGTGCATGTGAGCTAAGTTTAGACCTTATGTTTATGATGATAACTTGAACTAGTATGTTATGCATTTATGATGTCTTATTTCATGTCAGTAGATTTATAAGATCATGATTCATGTTCAAGTAGCAAATATAGATTAAGTTATGCATGAATATTAGTATGATTTATAGTTCACATGCCATGGAAAAAAAATGCATATGATAAAATAAAAAGAAAATTTTAATAAATATCTTCCGCTGCCATGAGATCATATGCACATGTATGTTAGGTAGGTGTAAGTAACCCTGTCCCTTAGGGTAGCCTTAGCGCCCCCGGAAGGGGCGGGCGTTACAGTTTGGTATCAGAGTCAGGTTTACCTTCCACTACACACACATCAAGCCTACATTCTGCCGCTCCAAGTAAGAATTTTATGCTTAGGTTTTTATGATGCTTATGCTTAAATCTATTCTTTAATAATGCTTTGATAGTATGCATGTCTACTCCATTTTTTATTATTATTTGATAAGTTTCAGTTTTAGTTTAAGTATGCATGATGGTAGATTAGGAATAATAATAACTTATGCTAGCCTTGTTATTATTCATGAAGAGAAGCATGGCTAGAAGACGCAATACTAGAGCAGACGAGGCAGTACCTCCACCGGATCTGATGCATTTAGTCATTGAACTTCAGCGTCAGGTCACAGAACAGCAACAAATAATAAACACTCTGATGAATCAGCAAGGGAACCCTGCTACCCCACCGGGAAATCAGAATATGATGCCAGTCATACCTGCAGCTGCACCAGTGCCACCGGCACTTGCACCACCGGTAGGCCCAGCTCCAGTTGTTCGTCAGGAGGCGTATCTGATTCAGTGGCAGAGGCTGAAGCCGGAAGCTTTCTCCGGTAACTGTGAACCATGGGACGCCCAGGGCTGGTTCAAGACTGTGGAGAGCATAATGGAGTTATTGGATTGGCCCGAACACGAGAAAGTCAAATGTGCATCGTTCTGCCTTACGGGCGATGCCAGAATGTGGTGGGACCGAGTCAAAGCAAAAAGACAAATAAATCAGATGAGATGGACAGAATTTGAGACGGAATGTTTCAAAGAATTCTTCCATATGAGGGTGACAAACAAGCATTATGACGAGTTCACCGAGTTCCGACAAGGCGATCTGTCAGTTAATGAAGCTGTTAAGAAATTCAACCGTTTAGCGCGCTTATGTCCAGAATTGGTTAGCACTGAAAGAGAAATGGTCAGACTCATGCTGAAGATGCTCAGACCTAAGATAGCTCTGAATGTGGCCGGTGGTGTTAATAGACCCCAAACCGCTGAAGAATTAATCAGTAGTGCCCTGATCACCGAACACTATCAGAAGGCGATGAATGAAGGCAAGAGTCAAACTCATCCGGGAGGACAGAAATCTCAGAGCACCAGAACCAACTAGAAAGGAAATCACAGTGGCAAGAGGAAGCAATGGAATGACTCCAAGGGTGGTCCAGCAAGCAAGCAACTCATGTTTCCCCAGTGTACCACCTGCGGGAAGAAGTACCCAGGATATGTCGTATAGACACAAATATGTGCTACAATGTGGAATGGAAAATATGTCTCGGAACTGTCCAACACTATTCGACGATATATTGGGGAAGCAACCCGCGATCCCAGCATCCAAAGGATCAAGCAAGAGGTCTTCGAAGGAAAGAATGACGGATTCCGTATCGCTGACAGTGGGATATTATAACTCAGGGACCGCTTATGTATTCCCGAGGATCCAGAGCTGCGAAAGAAGATACTGGAAGAAGCCCATGCAACGCCATATACGATGCATCCTGGATCCACCAAGATGTACCAAGACCTGAAAAAGAAATTCTGGTGGTTCGGTATGAAAAGAGATGTGGCTCAGTATGTCAGTACCTGCTTGACCTGTCAGAGGGTTAAGGAAGAACACCAGAGACCTGGAGGAGTACTGCAGCTAATTCAGATCCCAGAATGGAAATGGGAGGACATTTCTATGGATTTCATCTCAGGACTGCCCAAAACGATGAACAACTACGATGCTATTTGGGTAATCGTAAACAGACTGACGAAATCCGCTCACTTCTTAGCAATCAAGATGACTTACTCAATTGAGCAACTGGCTCAAATATATGTCAAGGAAATTATCAGATTACATGGGATTCCTAAGACCATCATTTCTGACAGAGATGGTCGCTTCGTTTCACATTTCTGGGAATGTGTTCAGAAGGCTCTTGGCACGAAGCTATTGTTCAGTACTGCCTTCCATCCTCAGACTGACGGACAAACAGAAAGGGTAAACCAAGTACTAGAAGACATGTTACGGGCATGCGCTTTAGACTTCAAGGGAAGCTGGTGCCGATATCTATGCTTAGCAGAATTCGCCTACAACAATAGCTACCAAGATAGTATTGGAATGACACCTTATGAGGCTTTGTATGGGAGGAAGTGCAGATCCCCTATATGCTGGTACGAAGGTGGTGAAAAGAAGGAAATGGGATTTTGAACAGATTTCATTGACAACACCACCCGTGCTATACAGAACATCCGCCATAGAATAGAAACTGCTCAGAGCCGGCAGAAGAATTATGCAGATAAATGACGTAGGCCGTTAGAATTCAAATTCGGAGATTCAGTATTTCTCAAGGTAGCCCCTATGAAAGGAGTGATGAGATTCGGAAAGAAGGGAAAGCTAAGTCCGCGATACGTGGGACCATATCCGATTCTGAAAAAAATCGGCAAGGTAGCTTACGAGATAGAGCTATCTCAAGAAATGTCAGCAATCCATAATGTATTCCACGTTTCAATGCTCAAGAAATGTATACCTAGCACAGACCAAGTGATCGAGCCACAGACAGTGCAGGTACAAGAGGACCTGAGTTACGAGAGCCGACCGGTTCAGATACTAGACCGAGATGTCAAAAATCTAAGGAACAAAAGGTGCCTTTGGTAAAGGTACTATGGCAGAATCAACGGTTTGAAGAAGCCACTTGGGAACGCGAAGATGATATGAAACAAAAGTACCCGAAGCTATTTTAAGTTCGAGGATGAACTTTTATGAGGGATGGGGGACTGTAACACCCATAGGATGTCTAGCAAGTTTGTGTATTTTTACCATGGTTAAAAATAGGCCTTATGTGGAAATTTGCAAAAATAATAAAATAGAACCAAAAAGAGATGACCAAGGTTTGAACCTTGGACCTCTTACTAGATACATGTATGTGATAACCAATGAATCAAGAGAATATATTGTTAGGAAGAGAAGGGACAATATAGTTAAGAGTAAGAGAAGGTTTCTTTCATTTAGGAAGAGAAGTTGGAATTGCCTTCTTCCTCTCAAAGGAAAAGATGATTCTTGCTCTCTCTTTTCATTAAGGGATGAGTAAAAGAAAAGAAAAGGAAAAACTCATTTTACCTTCTTCTTTTCATTTGGAATAAAAGGAGAAAATGAATGAAAACATTCATTTTGCTCTCTTCCTCCTCCCTCCTCCTCTCCACCGTGACCAAAGAACTCTTCTCTCCCTCACCATTGCCGAAACCCAATCAAGAGAAGCTCCTCTCTAGGAAGGCTCCACAAGCAAGGTTTCTTCCCTAAGAAAATCAAGCAAGGATGTGAGTATCCCCTCACTGCAGTACAAGTAGTTGTCGGTTTGTTTCGTATGAAAATGTTTTTTTGAAACCTTAGAGATTTCCTTGTAAGCTATGGCCAAAATAGATTTGGTTGTCACTTAGGATTAACAAGTTTACAAGTTATGCTTTATGTTGTACAAAAAAATATATATATGAAACCCTAGTAGAAGTTTCGGCCAAAACAAAAAGAGAAGGACTAGAGCAAAGTTCTTTTGATAACATGCTTGCCTATGCTCTTATATGATGTAGGATCCTTCATATGTTGTTAGTTTAAGTTTTAAGGCTTTATATGTTATTAAAAGATTAGGAACCCTAACCTAATGTTTCGGCCAAGATGAATCATAGGGTTTAGGGCAAAGTTTTGAAAAGAAAACATATTTGTTATGCTCCTTCATGATGTATGTTTTTCATAGGTTATAGCTTAGTTTTTTTCATGCTCCATGTTAGATGAAATTTGGAGAAATCTATCTTTAAGTCTCGGTAAGGAATTGAAATGAAGTTTAGAATAAGGTTCTTTTATGATAGCATGCTTTGATGAATGAACTTTTATGTGATTATAGTTTTATGTTTTATGCTTCATGTTGTATAAAAAAAATATATGAAAACCCTAGTAGAAGTTTCGGTCAAGACAAGGTATGAAGCTTAGGGACAAGATTTTAAACCTAATCATGCTTGTTATTGCTTATTCATGAGGTATGATATCTTGTATGTGGTTAGGTGAAGTCTTTATATTACATGTTTCACTAGAAGAAAGGGAACCCCACTTGTAAGTCTCGGCCAAGAATAGAAATGAAGTTAGAACAAGGTTTCTTTTATGATAACATGCTTTGATGAATGAACTCTTATGTAATGATAGTTTAGGTTTTATTCTTCATGTTGTATAAAAAAAAATAAAAAATGAAAACCCTAGTGAAGTTTCGGCCAAGATAAGATATGAGGCTTAGAGTTAAAATTTTAAACCTAAACTTGCTTGTTTATGTTCATTCATGAAGTATGATACCTTGTATGAACTTAGGTTAAGACTTTATGCACTAGAAGACTTGAAACCCTACTTGTAGGTTTCGGCCAAGGTAGAGTGTAAGCTTAGAGTTAAGTTTTTCTAACCTAATTATGCTTAGTTATGTTTCTACATGTTGTATGATCTTGTGTATGAGATTAGATAAGTTTCCATGCTACATCGAATTAGTTTTCGATGTTGTGTTCTTTTGTTTTTCTTTTCATTGTGATTTGATTGTTCCTTTTGGTTGACCTAATGTTATTTAAGGAAATTAAATATTAGCTTTCCTTAAAAGGTTTTGTCTAGGCGGTGGTGGTTGTTCCCATGTCCAAGAAGGCCATGTGCCTCGCCATGCAGTCCTGGAAGCCAATTTTGGAAATTAATATTTAATGGAATTAATAACCTAGGTGATTTGGATCGAACGTGTTAAGTTCCGCAGGAGATCCAAGTCTAAATCTAAAAGAATAAATAAATTAAACTTAGGATCAAACGTGTTAAGTTCCGCAGGCGATCCGAGTTTAATTTAAAAGAACACATGGTAGCTAGGAAAAGGTTCAGACCTTTGTACAAAATGTTTTTACAGTGGAGCCATTAGGTTTTCCGAGTAGAAACCAACAATTGGTATTAGAGCTAGGGTTTTGCCTCTGTGTTTTTGGTATTAGTTTAATTATGCACATGTCATACATAATTTAGGTAGGATAATAGTAGGATGTGCTAACTTTGTGGATGTAGGATCTAACTATTATGTCTTATAGATATTGTGTGTGTGAATGGACCCTTGGACATGTCAAGGGTATTTTATTGTGTGTGCATGATTGTATTATAAAATACAGCAGGAGCTGTATTTAGTTTTATTAGGATTTTATTTTTTGATCTAGATACATGTACATTCCTTCGAGAAATATAGAATCGAAAAATGTAAAATTCTATTTATGTCGTGGATCGAATCTTGCAAGGCGTGGAACCTTTTGAGGATCAGAGGCACAGCGGAACAAGGAGCAAGATGGATGCGACAACTAGACCCGGTGGCGGTGGCCAAAGATGGCAGCAGCTAGGGTTGGCGACACACGGAGGACAGCAATAGATAAAAGCCATAATAGTTAAAAATAGTTTTTCTATTTATTGCTTTTTATGCTGTGCTGTGTGTGCTTGTTAGTATGCATGTTAAGTAGGCTAGCATAGTCAAAATTCCTCACTTTAAATAACTAAGTGGGAGAGGGATTTATTTTTAAATAAATTCCACGGTCTCCATTACTGGTTTATAGGTGATGCAACAGGCTTGCGCGTTGGCTCTTAGTGCCTTCCTCCATATCGGATGAGCTTGTTTTTATTTATGATGTGTTATGGAATTTGCTAGAGATTCATATTCATATGTTATCTAGAATTTATGTTCTTGCTTGAAGAAAGTTTCGGCCATGATAAAAATATAGGGTTCATGAGGCTTAAAACCTAATCTAACTTGCTCATAGATTTATTTATGATGTGTTATGAAATTTGCTAGAGATTCATGTTCATATGTTATCTAGAATTTATGTTCTTGCTTGAAGAAGTTTCGGCCATGAAAAATATAGAGTTCATGAGGCTTAAAACCTAATTTAACATGCTCATAGATTTATTTATGATGTGTTATGAAATTGTTAGAGATTCATGTTCATATGTTGTTTAGAAGCTATGTTTGTGCTTGAGGAAGTTTCGGCTATGATGGAAATATTAGGGTTCATGAAACTCAAAACCTAATTTAGTATGATCATAGACCTCCATGTGATATGTTATGAAATTAACTAAGAAGATTTAGGTTTACATGTTGTTCATAAGTTCATGTCTTAGTTGTGAAGTTTTGGCCATGATAGTGATTTAGGGTTTCATAAAGCTCTAAACCTAATTTAGCATGTTCATAGGCTTCTTTGTGATATGTTATCAAAGTGGCTAGGTATTCATGTTAAAAGATTTATTAGAAGTCTACTTCTTGTTGCATGATGTTTCGGCTATGATAATTTTTAGGGTTCATGAAGCTCAAAACCTAAGTTAGTATGCTCATAGGTTCTTGATGATATGTTATAAAATGGGATAGAAACTTGTACTTATATGTTTCTTAGAAGTTCATTTCCTACATGATGGAGTTTCGGCCATGATGAATCCTTAGGGTTCATGAAGCTCCAAACCTAATTTAGTGTGCTTATAGACTTCTTTATGATATATGATGGAATTAGCTAGGTGTTCATGTTACATGTTGTTTAGAAGTGTATATTCTTGGCTTATGAAGTTTCGGCCATGATAAGAATTTAGGGTTTCATAAAGCTCAAAACCTAATCTAGCATGCTCATAGACTTCTTTATGATATGTTAGCAATTTGGCTAAGTATTTATGTTCATGTGTTGCTTAGAAGTTTACTTCTAGTTATATGATGTTTCGGCTATGATAAGGTGTTAGGGTTCATGAAACTCAAAACCTAATTTAGTATGTTCATAGACTTTTTATGATATGTTATGAGATTTGCTAAGTATTCATATTGTATGTGGCTTAGGAGTATTCTTTTGCTATGAACTTTCGGCCATGACTATAACTTAGAATTTAAGAAAGTTTTAACTTAAACTTAGCAAGCCATGAATTTGGTTATGATATGTTTTATGTTTAAGTGTGCATGCTTTATGATAAGATCAGTAACATGTTGATTATGTATGTTATGAATTATGCATGAGATGATCCTTATGATGATTATGTACTCAAGCATGTATGATTTCAATATGTTGCATGCCCATCCTTGTAAGCTTATGAACCAAGCATGATAATGGGTTTTATATGATGGCCATGTGCCAAGAATGCATGCCTTATGATATGATAAGAAAATGGCAAGGAGTTGCTTCCCTTAAGTTGGGATTAAGAGCACTCTTCATGATTAAGACAAGAGCATGACATTTATGATGATATGATATGACAATTATGTTGATATGATATGCATGACATGTACTTTACTTTGTATGGCTTGTACCAAGGGTGGGCTCCATAAGCGCCCCTAGACCGACGGACTATGAATGGGTCTAGTAAAAAGGGATGAGCTCCTTAATAGGCCCCTATACCGACGGACTATGAACGAGTCTAGATCTCTAGTAGGTTCAGGGCTAGCTACCCTGTCCTAGGGATTGCGTGCATTTATGTATGTATGTGGTACAAGCCGGGCCCTCATGATGATGATATTATGTTCAAGTATTAAAAGATATGTATAAAGACATTTTGCACTGAACATGACATATGTTTTAAAAAGGCATTTTGCATAATGCACCCATGCTTATATGATATGTTTCTTTCTATGCTTCATGATATGTTATGCTTCTCATGATTTACCTCATATGATTACTTTGTTTATGATATGTTAGAAACATGATTCATAAGAATATGTTATGATAAGAAACTATGCTCACCTATTGATGATTATGATTTTTCATTGATGATATGCTTGTATGATTATACTTGAGATACGGATTTTGTGAGTAGGAAAGAATCTTACTGAGCTCGTGTGCTCATAGCTTACTTCCTTGTACCACAGATAAAGGCAAGGGATGGATGACCTAAGGGAGCTGCAGGAGAGACAAGGAGGTGTGTGTGGCAGTGGCTCGGCTAAGACAAATAAGACCTGTTATAATGTTTTGTTATGTTTGACATGAACCATTGTAATTATGTTACATTCCAGTATAACTCTATGACATTTCCGCTGCTTTATGTTATAAGAAAGAATTTTTTGAATATGTATGTATCCTAGAATGGTTAAGTAAGTCAGTAGCCCCGTCCCTTTGAGTAGCAGGGAGGGCGGGCGTTACATGGATACTTCTAGAGGGTTGTCTACTTTGACAATCTTGAGATCCGGCAAACCGTTGGACTAGCGGGATAGCGAAGGGCATCGCATCGAGGGTAACGCTCTTATCTACTGTAGATCTAGACTTTAGAAACTCGTACTCGTATTTTGTTTTATTTTTCTTTCGCACGGATCCGTTGGCGGGGATTTCGGGGTTTCCGCGACGCGAAAAAGCGATTTTCGCGGCCCGAAAGACCCAACAGTGGTATCAGAGCCACGTGCGAAACTTGTACGAGTTTAGTTTATGTTTTTATGACAAAAATTTAGTACTGTAACATTCTGTAAATTTCTGATTTTAAGAGTTTTTATGGGTATTTTTCTCGTAGAAGCGAAGCACAAGTGTTTCGACACTTGTAGGTTTCGACTACCGAGAAGTTTTTCCCGAAACGGCAAGGTTTCGCCCCAAAACATTTTGGGACAGCGGACTAAGGTGCTTTTGGATTGCTTAGGGACACTCACGATGGTTAGATCGCGGGTAGGGGCGCTGCCTCTGGCCCCGCAAGGGGATTCATTCCGCGATTGCGCCCAAAAATCGTTAAACGGGACCGCCGGGAAATTTTACTCGTAAAAATTGTAAAAATTAGTATTAAAATTACAGAAAATTATGGAAATTACATAATTTAGAATTATGTATAATTTGTGATAGTCATGGCCCAAAAGACCCAATTTGATTGGATTTGTGTTGTAATTCATATTACGGCCTGCGCGCCGTTATTTGTGTTGTGAGTATTGTACATTTGATTCGCGACCTGCGCGTCGTGCCTTTCTCTATTATTTATTCTTGTTGTAAATTAGTTTAGACTCGAATGTAACTCGAGTTTCAAAATTATAATGTACAAAATTGGAGCGGTGGAAGGTCCACTCGAGACGGAGTTACAAGAAGGGCGCGAGCAACACAAGGTGGTCAAGGGAAGGAGCTTGAGAAGCTGTTGACCCTTGGTTGACCATCCGATCTTCTCATTGGCATGAGAAGATCGTAGTAGGGCCATGACTAATCACAAATTAATTTAATTAATTGCTTGTGTATATGTGATGCATGATTAAGTAATTAATTAATTCCTAACGATTAGATTAGATCTAAGTCGTGCACATGATGCACCCTTTCAATTAGATTAGATCTATCGAGTATATGATACGCATCATCATTTAGATTAGATCTAAATCACGTCAACTCTAATGCCTACCGTGCCGTGATACCTATCACTACCTGGATCACATGTGTTGTTGAATCTGCCAATGCAGAGCAACACATATTATCTTGGTAGGGTACGGAGGGATAATCTTGGTCCCGCTTATCAACGCATGGGCGAATACAAACTCAATTAGATTGAGTATTCCTAGTTAACTCGGTTGGATCGAGTACAACTATAGGCATTCTTCCAACGGTTGGAAGTATAGGACATAATCACATTTATATTAATTCTCGGACATATTAGCCAAAGCTAACTCAAGTTTTAATATAACTGCGGATAATGATCCTATAAACAAGAGTTGCATAGAGATGTAATTGGTAAATCATTATCTACCGATCATACTAAATCTTTGGCGTATTAGCCAAAGCTAACTCAAGGGTTAGTATGATGTGGATCTTGTCCCACATGAATTATAGAATTCAGTGGGAGCATCATTTAGTTAAAGTCCTAATTAAATAATTTAAAAGAATATGATATTTATTTTCTGTATTTTTTTGTTGTAGAAAATCATGACGTCAAATACGAACACCTTCTCTCTGCGTTCTGTCCTTGAGAAGGACAAGCTCAACGGAGCAAATTTCCTGGACTGGTACAGGAACTTGAGAATAGTTCTCACCCAGGAACGTAAACTGTACGTTCTGGAGAAACCCATTCCGGAGGCTCCTCCTGCCAATGCCACGCGAGCAGACAAAGATGCTTACAAGAAGCATCAAGATGACACATTAGATGTGTCCTGTCTAATGCTCGCGACCATGAACTCTGACCTTCAGAAGCAACACGAGTTAATGGGCGCTTACGATATGTTGAACATCTTCGTCAACTGTATCAAGGACAAGCAAGGCATGAGAGATTTGAGATCTCAAGGGCACTATTTCAGTGCAAGATGTCAGATAGGGCTCCCGTAGGCCCATATGTACTCAAAATGATTGGGTACATAGAGAACCTACAAAGGTTGGGGTTCCCACTTGGCCAAGAGCTGGCCATTGACCTGATCTTGCAATCCTTGTCGGATAGCTATAGTCAGTTCGTTCTAAACTACAATATGAACGAAATTGACAAGCCACTGCCCGAGTTGCTTAGCATGTTAGGAACTGCTGAGCTGAACCTTAAGAAGGCAAAGCCCCACTCTGTTCTGATGGTTCAGAAACACAAGGGCAAGGGCAAGCCCAAAGGCAAAGGAAAGTCCCAAGCCAAGGGCAAAGGCAAGGCACTGAAGCCTAAAGGAGGGATCGCCAAGGATGCTACCTGCTTCCACTGCGGTCAGGCCGGGCACTGGAAGAGGAACTGTAAGGTGTACCTGGAAGATCTTATGAAGAAGCGAGTGAGACTTCCACTTCAGGTATATATGTTATAGAAGTCAATCTATCTATTTCTTCATCATGGGTATTAGATACCGGATGTGCATCTCACATTTGTACTAATGTGCAGGCACTGAGAAATAGCAGGGCATTGGCGAAGGGCGAGGTGGACCTACGCCTAGGCAATGGAGCACGGGTTGCTGCTATTGCTGTAGGACTTATTTTCTATCTCTGCCCTCTGGGCTTGTATTAGAGTTGGATGATTGTTGTTATGTACCTGCATTAACTAAGAACATAATTTCAGTTTCTTGTTTAGACAAGAAAGGTTTCTCTTTTATTATTAATGACAAATGTTGTTCTATTTATTTAAAAGATATGTTCTATTGTAGTGCACCTCTGATGAACGGACTCTACATTCTAGACCTTGAAAGTCATATCTATAACATAAATACCAAGAGGTTCAAGTCAAATGACCTAAACTAAACCTATCTCTGGCACTGTCGCTTAGGTCATATAAATGGCAAGCGCTTATCCCAGCTACATAAGGATGGTTTGCTCGACTCATTTGATTTTGAATCTTATGAGATGTGCGAGTCATGCCTACTAGGCAAGATGACCAAGAGTCCCTTTAGTGGGCACAGTGAGAGAGCGACTGACTTGTTAGGTCTTATACATAGTGATGTATGTGGCCCTTTCAATGTCGCTGCTAGAGGCGGTTATAGGTACTTCATCACATTTATTGATGATTTCAGTAGATATGGTTATGTGTACTTGATGACACATAAGTCAGAATCCTTTGAAAAGTTCAAAGAATTCAAGAATGAAGTATAGAACCAGCTTGGCAAGAGTATTAAGATACATCGATCAGATCGAGGTGGAGAATACCTTAGCCATGAGTTTCGTGACTATCTAGCTGAGTGTGGGATTCTATCCCAACTCACTTCTCCTAAAACACCACAGTGGAATGGTATATCCGAAAGGAGGAATCGTACCCTATTAGATATGGTACGAACTATGATGAGTCACACAGATCTTCCAACATTCCTTTGGGGTCATGCTCTATACACGGCAGATTTTATACTCAACCGAGTTCCATCCAAGGCTGTGATAAAGACACCATATAGGATATGGACTGGGAGAGATGCCCAGGTGTCTTTCATGAGGGTTTGGGGTTTTGAGGCTTACGTTCGATGTCAAGTCCCAGACAAATTAGGACCCAAATTCGACAAGTGCTACTTTATTAGATATCCCAAGGAAACTAAGGGATATTACTTCTACATTCCCAGTTAGCACAACGTAGTTGTGGCAAAGACTAGGGTCTTTCTAGAAAGGGAACTGTTTCTAGAAAAACTATTGGGAGTACGTTCGATCTTGAAGAATTTCAAGATGTGGACCATAGCACTGAAGCCACGATGGAAGTTGAACTGGAACCATAAAGTGTTGTGGATGATGTTGTTCCACAAAGAGTTGAGGAACAACAACCAATTCATGTAGACATACCTCTTCGCAGGTTTGATAGGGTACATCGTCAGCCTGAGAGATACTCATTTCTCTTGTTTGACCATGATGACGTTGTGCTCATAGATGATGAGCCTACCACCTATCAGGAAGATGCGATGAGACCAGATTCCGAGAAATGGCTAGAGCCATGAGATCCGTGACGGAATCCATGTACACCAACCAAGTATGGACTTTGGTTGATCCACCTGAAGGGGTAAAACCCATTGGGTGTAAGTGGGTCTTTAAGAGAAAGACTGACATGGATGGACTTATCTATAAGGGTCGCTTGGTAGCTAAAGGTTTCAAGCAAATTCATGGTATTGACTATGATGAAACCTTTTCTCCAGTAGCGATGTTTAAGTCCATTCGGATCATGCTTGCTATTGCAGCATACATGACTATGAGATATGGCAGATGGATGTCAAAACCACATTTCTGAATGGAAACCTACTCGAAGATGTGTACATGACACAACCTGAGTGTTTTGTAGATCCACAACATACTAGCAGAGTATACAAGCTGCATAGGTCCATTTATGGACTAAAGCAAGCTTCTAGGAGTTGGAATCTTCGATTCGATGATGCAATCAAACAGTTTGGTTTCATCAAGAATGACGATGAGCCTTGTGTCTATAAGAAGGTTGTAGGGGATATAGTTGTCTTCCTCATATTGTATGTGGATGACATACTACTCATTGGGAAGGACATCCCTTTGCTTCAGTCTGTCAAGACCTGACTAAGGAGTTGCTTCTCAATGAAGGACTTAGGTGAGGCATCCCGCATTCTAGGGATACAGATCTATAGAGATAGATCTAAGAGATTGCTTGGCCTAAGTCAGAGTACATACATTGACAAGGTACTCCTTCGGTTTGCCATGCAGAACTCAAGAAGGGATTTCTGCCAATGTAACATGGCGTGAGTCTTTCGAAGACTCAAGGTCCCTCTTCTAGAGAGGAGAGAGACCGCATGGATCAAATCCCTTATGCCTTAGCCATAGGATCTATCATGTACGCCATGCTATGTACTCGACCTGATGTCTCGTATGCTTTGAGCATGACAAGCAGATATCAGTCAGATCCAGGTGAAAGTCACTGGATAGCGGTCAAGAATATTCTTAAGTACTTAAGAAGGACTAAATAATATTTCTTGATATATGGAGGCAATGATGAGCTAGCTATAAGGGTTACAGTGATGCCAGCTTCCAGACCGATCAGGATGATTATTGTTCGCAGTCAGGGTTCGTATTTTGCATAAATGGTGGTGCTGCGAGTTGGAAGAGTTCGAAGCAGGACACAGTAGCTGATTCTACGAAAGAGGCCGAGTACATTGCTGCATCAGAGGCAGCAAAGGAGGCAGTTTGGATTCGCAAGTTCATCACTGAACTTGGGGTGGTTCCCAATATAGCTGACCCTATTGAGCTCTTTTGTGACAACAATGGAGCTATATCATAGGCGAAGGAACCTAGGTCACACCAGCGGACCAAACACATACTACGGCGCTTCCATCTCATTCGAGAGATTATCGAGAGAGGAGATGTGAAGATTTGCAGAGTACCTACAGAGGATAACATCGCAGATCCCTTGACCAAGGCTTTGGCACAGAGGAAGCATGATGGTCACACTAGGTCATTGGGGCTTAGAGCCTACACTGATTGACACTAGTGCTAGTGGGAGATTGTTAGTTAGAGCCCTAGAGGCAATCATTTGATGATAGTATTATGGACTTGTTGTATCATATTCTTATATATATAAAGGCATTTGTTTTTGGTTATTATACTTACTTGTATTGGTGCCAAATAAACTAAGTATAATAGCGTCCTTGAGTAGAAGGTTCTCACCTATATCAATCGGTTAGTTGAACTGATAGTGAGATGATATAGGGAACACTACTCTTAATCATTTCTAGTCAAGTATTAACATTCAGGGACAATGTTAATGCAATAAGACTAGCATGTAGGTCAACTCGATGACTTGATCTCACAAGTCATGGATATAGAGATATCAAGTTGACACATGGGTATGCATTAGAGAATGTATACTGAATGGCCCGCCATGAGAAAGTATCATTGATCGTTATATGAGTGTCATATACTTTCTCATGTGGCTATTAGAATGATTACTAGTCCTTGGACCTGAAGTCACCATGGATCCCTACATAAGGAGTTATGTACTTTGGTTTCGTCAAATGTCACCCATAACTGGGTGAACTATAAAGGCGATTACTGGGTATGCAACGAATTATGCAGAGGGATGTGAGTGATGTAGATGGGATCTATCCCTCCTATATGATGGGAGAGACATCGATATTCTTGATAGAGTGAGACCACGAAGTGCATGGCCATGCCCAAATGAGTCAATATGAGATATTGAGCTCATTTGATTTAGTGAGTCTACTTGGAGTTCAAGATTTAGATTGGTCAGAGGATGACACGGTCTATGCCTCACATTGAGCAATTTAGATGTCTAGGATAGAAGGACACTTGTCATATATTGTGAGGAGTCACAATTAGTAGTCACAAGGTGATGTTGGATCTCAACATTCTTGTAACTTGGGTAGTAATGATGTGTTGCTAGATACCGCTCATTACTTATGCTCCTAAATGGGTTTAGGGGCATTGCCAACGTTATAAGAACCTATAGGGTCACACACTAAGGACAATTAGATGGAGATTAGGTTCATATGATGAACCAAGAGGATTAGATTCATTTGATGAATCAAATTGGATTAAGAGTAATCCTAATTGGCCTAATTGAGTTGGACTCAAGTTGATTCATGTGTTCAATGAGCCTAATTTAGATTATGACTCATTGAATCAATTTAATTAAATGAATTAGATTCGTTATATTAAATTGGTTTGAATTAAATGGTTGGATTAGATCAACCTGTTGGAATGTATACTGAAAGCCTAAGCTTTGTAAACATTTATTATGAATAAAGAATCACATTTGGTCTAATTGTCTACATTTGTTTGTAGTTGTTCATTTAATTTATATTGTAGATAACATAGTATGTGGTGTCACATACAGAAGATGATGTTATCAGTACCTTATAAATTATAAACAGTAGCTCACGACCAAAATGGAAAAGGAACAAACCATTAGAAGGTCGTAGTGTAATTAGATATTAGTTTATCTTGACTATATAATTACACTAGTACACTCAGAGTGTATTGAGTAGGACCATTTGAGGTCGTTTCTTTTATACTGACTTTATAAAGGAACAAAGACCTCAGTTATTATGGAAGTGTGTGCTCTTAATCCTAATATAATAACAAGCACATATATTTGATATTTATTTCTTTAATTTATCAATGGGTGAGATTTAGTTCGTTGAATCAATAAATCCGATAAGTTGGGAAATGGTATTACTTATAGTGTGTGTTGTTGATTATAGAAGGAAACTGTGTCCTAGAGATACTAGGTTGATAATGTCCTCAAGAGGAGCTCATAAAGATTGTCATGTTAAACCCTGCAGGTGGACTTAGTCCGACATGACAATAAGGTTGAGTGGTACTACTCTTGGACTTAGATATTAATTAAATGAGTTGTCAGTAACTCACTTAATTAGTGGACATTCGATATCTTAAACACAGGGAGACTAAGACACTCATAATAAGAAGGAGCCCAAAAATGTAATTTGGGATTGGTGCGGTAGTTCAATGATAGTTCTCTAGTGGAATGAATTATCATTGATAAAATTAAGTTGTGTGTTCAGGGCGAACACGGGATGCTTAATTTTATCGGGAGACCAAAACCAATTCCTCCTCTCGGTCCCTATCGTAGCCTCTTATTTATAGAGTTCTATACCCACCTATACCCACCTTCTATACCCACCCAATAGGGGCCGGCCAAGCTAGCTTGGGAACCAAGCTAGGGCCGACCTAGGTATATTATTGGGTGGCCGGCCCTAGCTTGAACCCAAGCTAGTGGGGGCCGGCCAAATAAAAAAAAAAAGGGATTTTAATTTTAATTTTTATTATTATGTGGAAGATATATTTTAAAGAGAATTAAAATTAAAATATCTCTCTTGTAAAAGATCTACAAAAGATTAAAGAAAGAGATTAGATCTCTTTCCTTATTTGTAGATTGGAGAGATGTTTTATTTTTTCTTTAAAAATTATTCACATGTTGATAAAATTAAAATTATAGAAATTTCCTTTTATCAACCATGAAGAGATTTTAAAGAGAAATTTTATTTTTTAAAATTTCCGGAAACAAATTAGGAAGTTTTAATTGTTGATTAAAACTTGTCCTCTTTTGTTTCCAATGATGTGGCCGACCATCTCAAGTTAATTGGGAAATTTTGTTTTATTTCTCTAAATTAAATCAAGTCAAGGAAATTAAGGAAAATTTATTGTAATTAAATTTCCTAATTTGCCTAGGCCAAGGAATATAAAAGAAGGGGTAGGGGTGCCTTCATGTGATACAACCTCTATTATTTTCTCTCCCTCTTTTGTTCCTTGGTGTGGCCGGCCATCCTCTCCCTCTCTTCCTCTTGTGGTGGCCGAACTTCTCTCTCTTGGAGTTCTTGTGGTGGCCGGATACTACTTGGAGAAGAAGAAGAAGAAGGAGAGAAAGTTAGCATCTCTTGGAGCTTGGTTAGTATTTTGATTTTCTTCTTTGGTAAAGTTCTTCCTTTGTGGCCGAACCTTGCTTGGAGGAGAAGAAGGTGGTTGGTGGTTTCTCATCTTGGTAGATCGTTGCCCACACAACGTCCGAGGTTAGAATAGGAATACGGTAGAAGATCAAGAGGTTTTTCTACAAGGTATAATTAGTAATTTTTATTTCCGCATCATGCTAGTTATTTATGGAAATAATACCAAATACAAGAGGCTTATGATCTAGTATTTCGAATATGTTTTTCGATGTTGTTTTCTTTTATTTTCTTTCTTTTCCTTGTGATTTGATTGTTCTCTTTGGTTAACCTAAAGTTATTTTAGGAAATTAAATATTAGCTTTCTATTAAAGGTTTTGTCTAGTCGGTGGTGGTTGCTCCCATATCCAAGAAGGCCATGTGCCTCGCCACGTCATTGGGAACCTTTTATGGAAATTAGTATTTAATGGAATTAATAACTTAAGGAGACTTGGGTCGAACGTGTTAAGTTCCGCAGGAGATCCAAGTTAAAACCTAAAAGAACAAATAGATTAAGTTTTGGATCAAACGTGTTAAGTTCCGCAGGCGATCCAAAATTTAATTTAAAAGAACACATGGTAGCTAGGAAAAAGGTTCAGACCTTTGTACAAAATTTTTGTACAGTGGAACCTTTAGGTTTTCCGAGTAGCAACCAAGAATTGGTATCAGAGCTAGGGTTTTGCCTCTGTGTATTTGGTATTTAGTTTAATTATGCACATGTCATACATAATTTAGGCAGGATAATAGTAGGATGTGCTAACTTTGTGGATGCAGGATCCAACTATTATGGCTTTTAGTTATTATGTGTGTGATTGGACCCTTGGACATGTCAAGGGCATTTAATGTGTGTGCATGATTGTATTAAAATACAGCAGGAGCTGTATTTAGTTTTTATTAGGATTTTATTTTTGATCTAGATACATGTACATTCCTTTTATGGAATATAGGATCAAAAATGTAAAATTCTATTTATGTCGCGGATCGAATCTTGCAAAGCGTGGAACCTTTTAAGGACCAGAGGCGCAGCGGAACTAGGAGCAAGATGGATGCGACAGCTAGACCCGGTGGCGGTGGCCAAATATGGCAGCAGCTTGGGATGACAACACACGGAGGACAATTAGAGATAAAAGCCATAATAGTTGAAAATTAAATTTTCTATTTATTACTTTTATATTGTGCTGTGTGTGCATGTTAGTTTACAAGTTTAAGTAGGCTAGCATAGTTAAAATTCCTCATTTATAAATAACTAAGTGGGAGAGGGATTTTTAAATAAATCCCATGGTCTCCATTACTGGTTTGTAAGTGATGCAAACAAGCTTGCGCGTTGGCTCTGAGTGCCTTCCTCCATAACGGATGAGCTTGTTTGCGGATCACTAGAATGGACTTCTATTTTGGATGACTATAGGAAGTTAATTAAGAGCGTGTGATCTTCCCCAACGGAAGGGCATAATCTTATTAATGGACTTAGTGTCAAGTAATGGTATACACTTAGACACATCTAATAGTATCCTCCCCAACGGAATTGCTATTATTTGTGTGACCAAATGATACCAACTATTATTTTTATTTATCAAAAGTTAGGTTGACAAGATAATAAAATTAATGGGTTAAAACCCTCCTTTTACAAATGTTGAATTTGTATACGTCCACACTAACGTGGCATACAAAATTCACGGTGTTATGAGGTGTTGGTTAATTTAAAATAGTATTGTTTGAGGAATCAATATTATTCTAAATTTAGAGTTCTGACCAAAAGTTATTTGTGATTCTTAGGATGTCTTTCAACCCACTGTCCATCATACTTCAACAGAATAGACTTACTGGACCAAACTACATAGATTGGAAAAGAAACCTGGACATTGTTCTTACTGCTGAAAGCTATAAATATGTACTGACTGAGCAGTGCCCTGATGCACCTACTGGTGAATCTACCCAAGAGGAGATTGAATATCATAGGAAATGGGTAAAAGAAGATGAGATGGCGCGGTGTTACATTTTGGCTTCAATGTCAAATGTATTGCAACATCAGCATCAAGATTTACCAACAGCCTATGATATTATGAACAATCTCAAGGAACTCTTTGGTCATCAGGATAGGGCTTCTAGGCAAGAAGCCATGAGAAAGATAATGACAGCCACCATGCAAGAGGGTACTCAAGGGATCATATCCTAAAGATGATGGCTTATCTGAACGAGATACAGATCCTTGGAGGAGAAATTGATGGGAAACCCAGATCGATATGATCCTCCAAACGCTACCTAGAAGTTTTGAGCAGTTTGAACTATAATATGAATAAGAGGGTTTATTCATTAGCGGAACTACTGATAGAACTTCAAGGAAGGATTATTTCATCACAATGCTCAAATTCACTATGTTGAAAATGGTTCTACTTCTAAACCGAAGGAAAGAAGAAGAAGAAACAATTTGGTTCAACAAAGAAATTGAATAAATCTCGAGTACGGGATTAAAGTTGGAATGAAGAAGCCAAGGGCAAGTGCTTCATCCGAAGCAGGACATAGGCGGACTGTCCTCGTAGGAACCAAAACAAAGGTATATCTCATGCTCTGGTTGTTGAAACATGTTTAGCGGTGTTATCTACCAGCACCTGGTGTGTAGATACGGGAGCAACTGATCATGTCTGCAATTCCTTGCAGGGGTTCCAGGAAACCCGACGACTATCTGAAGGGGAGATTACCGTCTACATGGGCAATGTTACTAAGGTGGCAGCTGTTGCAGTGGGAGACGTCTACTTGTCTTTTAGTAGAAATAAAAATTTGGTTTTAAAAAATTATCTTTATGTACCCAGTTTTAGAAAGAATTTAATTTCAGTTTCTAAACTGTTTATAGATGGATATTCAGTTTCTTTCAGTAATGATGTAGTTATTAAAAGAAATAAAGTGATTATCTGTTCTGGTGCATTAGTTGGCAATTTGTATATTTTAAATCCAATTTCTTCCACAAAGCAAAACATGAAAATTTATAACTCATCTTCTAATTCTAATAAGAGAAAAGAACCTTCGGAAATGAACCAAGCATATCTTTGGCATCTAAGGCTTGGTCATATTAACTTAAGTAGTATTCAGAGGCTTATAGCCGATGGACTTTTGGGTTCATTAGAGTTGGAAAATTTTCCAACTTGTGAATCCTGCTTGGAAGGTAAAATGACCAAAAGGCCGTTCAAGGCCAAGGGGTATAGAGCCAAAGAAGTGTTAGAATTGGTTCACTCTGATTTGTGTGGTCCTATGTCTGTCCAGGCAAGAGGAGGTTTTGAATATTTTGTCTCTTTCATAGACGATTATTCAAGATATGGATACATTTACCTAATGCGCTGCAAGTCCGAGTGCTTTGATAAGTTCAAAGAATACAAGGCTGATGTGGAAAAACGACTAGGTAAAAGTATCAAGACACTACGGTCAGATCGTGGTGGCGAATACCTCTTAGGAGAGTTTAGGAATTACTTATCAGAGGCCGGGATTCAATCCCAATTGTCTGCACCTGGAACACCCCAACAGAATGGTGTGGCCGAACGAAGGAATAGGACTCTTATGGAGATGGTTAGATCAATGATGAGTTATTCAGAATTACCAAATTCATTTTGGGGATATGCTCTGGAAACAGCAGTATACGTTCTGAACTTAGTACCTTCTAAATCAGTTTCTTCTACTCCCATAGAATTGTGGAATGGGCGAAAGCCCAGTCTAAGACATATTCGGATTTGGGGTAGTCCAGCACATGTGCTGAAACCAGATGCTGATAAGTTAGAATCCCGTACAGAAGTTCGCGTATTTGTAGGATATCCCAAAGGAACGAAAGGTGGTTTATTTTATAGTCCTAAAGACCAGAAGGTCATTGTTAGCACCAATGCCCAGTTTTTAGAAGAAGACTATATAATGGATCACAAGCCCAGTAGCAAAGTTGTTTTAGAAGAACTTAGAGAGGACATGTCTACTTCAGTACCAACAGTACAAGATGAAGTATCACAAGAGACTGCAACACGTGTCACACATGATACACAACCACAGACAGTGCCTCGTCGTAGTGGGGGTTGTAAGGCAGCCTGAAAGATTCATGTTTTTGGGAGAGTCTTCAGACTTGGTCCCGGGTAAACATGAACCTGATCCACGAACATACGAAGAAGCACTCCAAGATATAGATGCAGCATCTTGGCAAAAGGCAATGAATTCTGAAATAGAGTCTATGTACTCTAATAAAGTCTGGGAGCTTGTAGAACCACCTGATGGTGTAAAAGCCGTTGGATGCAAGTGGATCTACAAAAGGAAAAGAGGGACAGACGGGAAGGTAGAGACCTTCAAAGCTAGGCTTGTTGCGAAAGGGTACACTCAGAAAGAGGGAATCGATTATGAGGAGACCTTTTCACCGGTAGCCATGCTTAAGTCTATCCGGATACTCTTATCCATTGCTGCTCATATGGATTATGAGATTTGGCAAATGGATGTCAAGACGACATTCCTTAATGGAAGTCTTGAAGAGGACATTCATATGAAGCAACCAGAAGGGTTCATTGAAAAAGGCAAAGAGCATCTAGTGTGCAAGCTCAATCGGTCCATTTATGGACTGAAGCAAGCTTCAAGGTCTTGGAACATCCGATTTAATGAAGGAATCCAGTCATATGGATTTATTCAAAGTCCGGATGAGTCTTGTGTATATAAGAAGTGTAACGGAAACGTGGTGGTATTTCTTGTACTATACGTAGATGATATTTTGTTAATTGGCAACAATGTCAAGGTATTATCAGACGTAAGGGTATGATTGTCCAAACAATTTGATATGAAGGACCTAGGAGAATGTGCACACATTCTTGGGATCAAAGTTATAAGGGATCGTAAGAAAAGAATGTTGTGTCTATCCCAAGCTTCATATATAGATACAATCCTTGCTCGTTTTAGCATGCAGGGTTCCAAGAAAGGTTTCTTACCTTTTAGACATGGAGTAGCTCTATCTAAAGAGATGTCTCCAAAGACATCAAAAGAGATAGAGGACATGAAAGCAGTTCCTTATGCTTCGGCTGTAGGAAGCCTAATGTATGCAATGCTATGTACGAGACCTGATATCTGTTTTGCCGTGGGCATGGTCAGCAGATATCAGAGTAACCCTGGACAAGGACATTGGACTGCAGTAAAGCATATATTGAAGTACCTGAGAAGGACTAGAGATTATATGCTAGTTTACCAAGCAGACGATCTGCTCCCTGTGGGTTACACGGATTCAGATTTCCAATCAGATAGGGATAACAGTAAGTCTACATCAGGCTATGTGTTTACTTTAGGAGGTGGAGCCATTTCATGGAAGAGTGTTAAGCAGAAATGCGTTTTGGACTCAACCATGGAAGCTGAATATGTAGCAGCCTCTGAGGCAGCTAAAGAAGCAGTATGGCTCAAGAACTTTCTAATGGACTTAGATGTGATTCCTGGTTTGCCCAAAATCATCTTAATTTATTGTGATAATAGTAGTGCAGTTGCAAACTCGAAGGAACCACGAGCTCATAAGGCAAGTAAACATATAGAGCGCAAGTACCACCTGATACGAGATATTGTGAAGCGAGGAGAAGTTGTCATCGCCAAGATTGCATCAGTGGATAACTTGGCAGATCCTTTCACTAAGGCCCTTCCGGCGAAAGCTTTCGATCGGCATGTGGAGGGAATGGGAATCAGATGTATGGTAGAAGATATGGCAGCTTAGTCATTAGTATAAGTGGGAGATTGTTGGAATGTATACTGAAAGCCTAAGCTTTGTAAACATTTATTATGAATAAAGAATCGCATTTGGTCTAATTGTCTACATTTGTTTGTAGTTGTTCATTTAATTTATATTGTAGATAACATAGTATGTGGTGTCACATACAGAAGATGATGTTATCAGTACCTTATAAATTATAAACAGTAGCTCACGACCAAAATGGAAAAGGAACAAACCATTAGAAGGTCGTAGTGTAATTAGATATTAGTTTATCTTGACTATATAATTACACTAGTACACTCAGAGTGTATTGAGTAGGACCATTTGAGGTCGTTTCTTTTATACTGACTTTATAAAGGAACAAAGACCTCAGTTATTATGGAAGTGTGTGCTCTTAATCCTAATATAATAACAAGCACATATATTTGATATTTATTTCTTTAATTTATCAATGGGTGAGATTTAGTTCGTTGAATCTATAAACCCGATAAGTTGGGAAATGGTATTACTTATAGTGTGTGTTGTTGATTATAGAAGGAAATTGTGTCCTAGAGATACTAGGTTGATAATGTCCTCAAGAGGATCTCATAAAGATTGTCATGTTAAACCCTGCAGGTGGACTTAGTCCGACATGACAATAAGGTTGAGTGGTACTACTCTTGGACTTAGATATTAATTAAATGAGTTGTCAGTAACTCATTTAATTAGTGGACATTCGATATCTTAAACACAGGGAGACTAACACACTCATAATAAGAAGGAGCCCAAAAATGTAATTTGGGATTGGTGCGGTAGTTCAATGATAGTTCTCTAGTGGAATGAATTATCATTGATAAAATTAAGTTGTGTGTTCGGGGCGAACACGGGATGCTTAATTTTATCGGGAGACCAAAACCAATTCCTCCTCTCGGTCCCTATCGTAGCCTCTTATTTATAGAGTTCTATACCCACCTATACCCACCTTCTATACCCACCCAATAGGGGCCGGCCAAGCTAGCTTGGGAACCAAGCTAGGGCCGGCCTAGGTATAAAATTGGGTGGTCGGCCCTAGCTTGAACCCAAGCTAGTAGGGCCGGCCAAATAAAATTAAAAAGAAATTTAATTTTAATTTTTATTATTATGTGGAAGATATATTTTAAAGAGAATTAAAATTAAAATATCTCTCTTGTAAAAGATCTACAAAAGATTAAAGAAAGAGATTAGATCTCTTTCCTTATTTGTAGATTGGAGAGATGTTTTTTTTTTCTTTAAAAATTATTCACATGTTGATAAAATTAAAATTATAGAAATTTCCTTTTATCAACCATGAAGAGATTTTAAAGAGAAATTTTATTTTTTAAAATTTCCGGAAACAAATTAGGAAGTTTTAATTGTTGATTAAAACTTGTCCTCTTTTGTTTCCAATGATGTGGCCGGCCATCTCAAGTTAATTGGGAAATTTTGTTTTATTTCTCTCAATTAAATCAAGTCAAGGAAATTAAGGAAAATTTATTGTAATTAAATTTCCTAATTTGCCTAGGCCAAGGAATATAAAAGAAGGGGTAGGGGTGCCTTCATGTGATACAACCTCTATTGTTTTCTCTCCCTTTTTCCTTGGTGTTGTGGCCGGCCATTACCCTCTCCCTCTCTTCCTCTTGTGGTGGCCGAATACTTCATCTCTCTTGGAGTTCTTGTGGTGGCATACTACTTGGAGAAGAAGAAGAAGGAGAGAAAGTTAGCATCTCTTGGAGCTTGGTTAGTATTTTGATTTTCTTCTTTGGTAAAGTTCTTCCTTTGTGGCCGAACCTTGCTTGGAGGAGAAGAAGGTGGTTGGTGGTTTCTCATCTTGGTAGATCGTTGCCCACACAACGTCCGAGCTTAGAAGAGGAATACGGTAGAAGATCAAGAGGTTTTCTACAAGGTATAATTAGTAATTTTATTTCCGCATCATGCTAGTTATTTATGGAAATAATACCAAATACAAGAGGCTTATGATCTAGTATTTCAATATGTTTTCGATGTTGTGTTCTTTTGTTTTCTTTCTTTTCCTTGTGATTTGATTGTTCTCTTTGGTTAACCTAAAGTTATTTTAGGAAATTAAATATTAGCTTTCTATTAAAGGTTTTGTCTAGTCGGTGGTGGTTGCTCCCATATCCAAGTAGGCCATGTGCCTCGCCACGTCAGTACTGGAAACCTTTTATGGAAATTAGTATTTAATGGAATTAATAACTTAAGGAGACTTGGGTCGAACGTGTTAAGTTCCGCAGGAGATCCAAGTTAAAACCTAAAAGAACAAATAGATTAAGTTTTGGATCAAACGTGTTAAGTTCCGCAGGCGATTCAAAATTTAATTTAAAAGAACACATGGTAGCTAGGAAAAAGGTTCAGACCTTTGTACAAAATTTTTGTACAGTGGAACCTTTAGGTTTTCCGAGTAGCAACCAAGACAACCATGAGAGAGATTAAGTCAAGTTTGACTTGACTTGAGAGGAAGAGAAAGAGTCAAGTTTGACTTGACTTTATGCCACATCATTTGTGACTTGGCATTAAGTGGCCAATGATGATGTGCCACATCATAATGTTTAGCACATGTGTGTTCCACCTAATGGGGGTTACAAATTCCCTTTCAATTTAATGTGGCCCTCCACATTTAATGAAAAAAAAGGAGTTACACTCCATGAAGGTGGCTGACCACTTTTGATTGTGAATGGAATTCATTTTCATTCAAGGCTCATTCTATCATCTTCTTCCTCAAGCTCTCCTCAAGCTCTCCCTCTCCTCTCTTGGCCGAACACCATAGGTGCTCGCACACCTTTGTTTGGTCCCCTCCACCGAATTTTGTTCGTGTGGATACTTCTAGAGGGTTGTCTACTTTGACAATCTTGAGATCCAGCAAACCGTTGGACTAGCGGGATAGCGAAGGGCATCACATCGAGGGTAACACTCTTATCTAGTGTAGATATAGGCTTTAGAAACTCGTACTCATATTTTGTTTTATTTTTCTTTCTCACGGATCCGGTGGCGGGGGTTTCGGGGTTTCTGCGACGCGAAAAAGCGGTTTTCGTGGCCCGAAAGACCCAACATACCAGTGGAGCCCTGAAAGAGCAAACTGTGTTAGTGAGAGCCCTAGAGCCAATCATGTGATGATTGTTGTATGGACTCGATGTATCATATTCCTATATATATATAGACATTTCGTTATGGTTATTCTACTTACTTGTATTGGTGCCAAATAACTGAGTATAATAGCGTCCTTGAGTAGAAGGCTCTTATTTATATCAATCAATTGGTTGAATTGATGATGAGATGATATAGAGAACACTACTCTTAATCATTCCTAGTCAAGTATTAACATTCAGGGACAATGTTAATGCGATGAGACCAGCATGTAGGTCAACTCGATGACTTGATCTCACAAGTCATGGATATTAGATATCAAGTTGACACATGGGTATGCATTGGAGAATGTATACTGAATGACCCGCTATGAGAAAGTATCATGGATCGTTATATGAGTGGCATATACTTTCTCATGTGACTATTAGTATGACTATCAGTCCTTGGACCTGAAGTCACCATGATTCCCTACATAAGGAGTTGCATACTTTGGCTTCGTCAAACGTCACCCGTAAATGGGTGGACTATAAAGGCGATTACTGGGTATGTAGCAAATTATGCGGAGGGATGTGAGTGATGTAGATGAGATATATCCCTCCTATATGATAGGAGTGACATCATGATTCTTGATAGAGTGAGACCACCAAGTGCATGGTCATGCCCAAATAAGTCAATATGAGATATTGAGCCTATTTGATTAGAGTGAGTCTACTTGGAGTTCAAGGCATAGATTGATTAGAGGAAGACACGGTCTATGCCTGAATTGATCAATCTAGATGTTAAGGGTAGAAGGACATTGTCACATATTGTAAGAGTCACAATTAGTAGTCACAAAGGAGAAGTTGGATCTCAACATTCTTGTAACTTGGGTATTAATGATGTGTTGCTAGATACCGCTCATTACTTATGTTTCTAAATGGGTTTACGAGCATTGCCAATGTTACAAGAACCTATAGGGTCACACACAAAGGGTAATTAGATGGAGATTACGTTCATATGATGGACCAAGAGGATTAGGTTCATGTGATGAACTAAATTGGATTAAGAGTAATCTAAATTAGACTAATTGAGTTGGACTCAATTTGATTCATGTGTCAAATGAGTCTAATTTAAACTATGATTCATTGAATCAATTTAATTCAATGAATAGAGATTCATTAAATTAAATTAACTTGAATCAAAGATTAGATTTGATCAACCATGGGAGATAAGAGGTCAAGTTTGACTTGACTTGAGAGGAAAGATGAAGGGTCAAGTTTGACTTGACCAAATGCCACGTCATGGTAACTTGGCATGGGCCGGCCAATGATGGTGTTCCACATCATCAATGCTACATCAATGTGTGCCACCTCATGAGGGAGACCAAGAGCCATGACTCTTGGTATTACATGGAGGTTTAAAACCTCTCATTTAGTGGCCAACCACATGGGTGGTGAGTGAATTCTCATTCAAGGCTTCTTCTTCTTCTTCCTCTCTTCTCTATTCTCCCTCTCCTCCATTGCTGAAACCACTCAAGGGTGCTAGCACACTCTAAGTGATTTTTCTCCACCTTTTGTCCGTATGGATACGTGTAGAGGAGTGTACACTTGACACTCTACGAGATCCGACAAACTTTGGACGAGCGGGATGAGCGAAGGGCATCGCTACAAGGGTAACACACTTTTCATGTAGATCTAAGGTCGATCTAGTGTAGAGAAACATGTACAAGATTATTTTATATTTTTCGCACGGATCCGTGGCTAGCTTTGGGGTTTCCACAACGCAAAAAGCGATTTTTGCAGCTTGAATTGCTAACAGTGGTATCAGAGCCACGTGCGGAGCTTGTACATGTTTTGTATTTGTTATTATGAAAAGGTTTCAGATCTGTAAGTTTCTGTAATTTTTCTATTTTTATGGATTCTGTAATTTGCTTGGACACTTGTAGTTTCATCTACCAAGAAAAACCTTCCGAAACAACAAGGTCTCGCCTAAACAAAATTATTTTTGTTTGGGACGGCGACTAAAGGCGCTGTTAGATCAAGATGGGGCACTCGTGATATTCATTTCGCGAGAAGGGGCGCTGCTCCTAACCCCGCAAGTGTAACGCCCACCCCTCCTGCTAGTAAGGGCGGGGTTACTTTACTACTTCTATTACTATTTGTGGAAACATACGTGCATATTATAATTTCTTTCGAAAGTAAAACAGTAGAAATATCATAAAGTCATGCGGGACAATAGCATAATAACTTAATTCATGTCAACATAAAAAATAACATAAGAAGGTCATTTATTCGTCTTAGCCGAGCCACCACCACATACATCTCCTTGCCTCTCCTGCAGCTCCCTTAGTTCATCCATTCTTTGCCTTTATTTGTGATACAAGGAAAGTAAGCTATAAGCACACAAGCTTAGTAAGATCCTTTCCTACTCACAAAAACCATATATCAAGCATAAACACATAAGCACATAACCATGGAAATATGATCATCTAACATCATATTGTGAAAACATAGCATCATAACATATCATCTGATAAAGAACATCATGTCATATCATAAATCATCATGTCATATAAATCATCAGGGCATAGCATCTCATATCATAAATCATATCATGCAAGATGTCTTTTAAAACATGTATCATGTCATCTGCAAGATATCTTAAAACATATCATATAGTACTTGAACATAATATCATCATGAGGGCCCGGCTTGTACCAAATACATACATAATGCGGCAATCCCTAGGACAGGGTAGCTAGCCCCGAACCTACTAGGGATCTAGGTCCGTACTACGACCGTCGACCTAGGGGCGTACTAAGGAGTTCATCCCTTTACTAGACCCGTTCATAGTTCGTCGGCCTAGGGGCGCTTATGGAGTCCACCCTTGGTACAAGCCATACAAAGTAAAATAGCATATCATGGTTCATGTCATAACATAGCATATCATATCTTATCATATCATGAAGAGTGCTCTTAGTCCCAAGGGGAAGCAACTCTTAGGCCTTCACTTATCATATCATGAAGAGTGCTCTTAGTCCAAACAAAAAGGGAAGCAACTCTTAGGCCTTTGCTTATCATATCATAAAGCATGCATACTTGGGCACATAGCACATCATAAGAGACATTATCATGCATGGTTCATAGGTATAGATAAATGAACACATCACCTATCACAGAAAAGACATAATCATGCATGGAATCATTAAATAACATCTCTTAATTCATAACGTATCATGTGAGGCACATCTAGGCTCCTAAACCCATTATGGCTGAAAGTTCAAGAGTATGAAGTTAAACTCTAAACAACATACAAGCATAAGAATCTCATGTTAACTTCATATCATATCATAAGGAAAGTCATAAGCATGTTAATCCAATTTTTAAGCTTTCCTAGATCTTGATCCTTATCATGGCCGAAAGTTCATGAAGAAGGAAAATAAGTTCTAAACAACATACAAGCATAAATATCAAGCTAATTTCATGTCATATTATAAGGGCACCCATGAGCATGCTAGATTAAATTTTAAGCTTCTTTGAACCCTAGAAATGGTCATGGCCGAAACTTCATCGAGAAGAAAATCAAGCTCTAAACAACATGCAAGCATAAATATCTAACTAAATTCATATCATATCATAAGAGGATTCATGAGCATGCTAGGTTAAATTTTTAGCTTCCTTGAACCCTAAAATGGATCATGGCCGAAAGTCTCATGAAGAGGGAAATCAAGATTTAAACAACATACAAGCATGAATATCAAGCTAACTTCATATCATATCATAAGGGGATTCATGAGCATGCTAGGTTAAATTTTAAACTTCCTTGAACCCTAAAATTGATCATGGCCGAAAGTTTCATGAAGAGGAAACCAAGCTCTAAGCAACATGCAAGCATAAATATCTAGCTAAATTCATATCATATCATAAGGAGGTTCATGAGCATGCTAGATTTAATTTTAAGCTTCCTTGACCCTAGAAATGATCATGGCCGAAAGTTTCATGAAGAGGAAAATAACTCTAAACAACATACAAGCATGAATATCAAGCTAACTTCATATCATATCATAAGGGAAACCATGAGCATGCTAGATTAAATTTTAAGCTTCCTTGAACCCTAAATTTGTTCATGGCCGAAACTTCATGAAGAGGAAAATAACTCTAAACAACATACAAGCATGAATATCTAGCTAACTTCATATCATATCATAAGGGAATCCATGAGCATACTAGATTAAGTTTTAAGCTTCCTTGAACCCTAAATTTGTTCATGGCCGAAACTTCATGAAGAGGAAAATAACTCTAAACAATATACAAGCATGAATATCTAGCTAACTTCATATCATATCATAAGGAGATTAATGGGTATGCTAGATTAAATTTAAAGCTTCCTTGAACCCTATATTTGTTCATGGCCGAAAGTTTCATGAGGAGGAAAATAAAGCTCTAACAACATACAAGCAATATCTAGCTAAATTCATATCATATCACAAGGAGATTCATGGGCATGCTAGATTAAATTTAAAGCTTCCTTGAACCCTATATTTGTTCATGGCCGAAAGTTTCATGAAGAGGAAAATAAAGCTCTAACAACATACAAGCATAAATATCTAGCTAAATTCATATCATATCATAAGGAGATTCAAGAGCATGCTAGATTTAATTTTAAGTTTCCTTGAACCCTATATTTGTTCATGGCCGAAACTTCAAGAAGTGATCCTAGGTTTTTAAGCATTCTAACTTTATGGAAAAAATCCGTAAACAACTTGTACCACAGGTGAGGGGATACTTACACTTGTTGCTTGTTTTTCCTAAGGAAGATGGTACCCTTGTGAAGAGGAGGAAGAAGCTTCTCTTCCTAGTTCTCCCTTTTGTTTTCTCTTTCTTGTAAGGAGTAAACCTTGAGACTCCTTCTTAGGAATTAGTTTTCTTAGAGAGAAAACCTTAGCTTCGATTTTGGAAATGAGGGAGAGAGAGCTCTAAGTCTCGGTGGAGAAGGAAGAAGGAGAAAGAAGGAGAAGGAAGAAGAAGGAGGAAGAATTAACAAATTTTCTTTCCCTTTTCTTCTCTTATTCCTATTTATTCCTCATGTAAATGAAACATGTCATCATTCATCCCCTTAACCCCTCTATCTCTTCACTCTCTTAATTCCCATGAAATTAGATGAAAAAGAAGGAAGGAAGGTAACTTGGCTTTTGCTTGCTTCTTTCCTTAACCAAGAGGAAGAGGAGGCAAGCTACTTGGTTTTCTCTTGTTCCTTTGCTTAACTATCTTCTGACTTTTAACTACAATTTCCATTCTTTTCTTTTCATCTATTATTCATTACTCTAGTGGTTACCTCACACCAATTTAACTCTATCATTTGTGGGAAGTTCAAGGTTCAAACCTTAACCTCACTTTCTTTTTATTTCATTTTGGTTTCTATTTCCCTTTCTCTTTTTTTTTTCTTTTATTCTAAAAGAAAAATACTCATAGGTATAGCTTATCATTTCATGGGTGTTACAGTACCACATACCTCATAGAAAGTTTATCCTCGAACTTAAAATAGCTCTGGATACTTCCGTTTCATATCATCTTCTCGTTCCCAAGTGGCTTCTTCGAACCGTTGACCACAGGACCTTTACTAAGGGTACTTTTTTGTTCCTTAGTCTTTTGACATCTCGATCCAATATCCGAACCGGTTGGCTCTCGTAGGTTAGGTCCTCTTGCACTTGTACTGTCAGTGGTTCGATCGCTTGGTCCGTGCTCGGAATACATTTCTTTAGCATCGAAACGTGGAACACGTTGTGGATGACTGACATCTCTTGAGGCAGCTCTATTTCATAAGCTACCTAGCCAATTCTTTTCAGAACTTGATATGGCCCCACATAGCGTGGGCTTAGCTTTCCCTTCTTACCAAACCTCATTACTCCTTTCATAGGAGCTACCTTGAGGAACACTGAGTCTCCGACACTGAATTCCAATGGCCTTCGTCGCTTATCCGCGTAATTCTTCTGTCGACTCTGAGCAGTTTCTATTCTTTGACGGATGTTCTGTATAGCACAGGTGGTGTTATCTATGAACTCTATTTGGAATCCCATCTCTTTCTTTTCGCCGCCTTCGTACCAACATATAGGGGATCTGCATTTCCTCCCGTACAGAGCCTCGTAGGGCTCCATTCCAATAGTAGCCTGGTAACTATTGTTGTAGGCGAATTCCGCTAAGCATAAATATCGGCACCAGCTTCCTTTGAAGTCTAAGGCGCAAGCCCGTAACATGTCTTCTAGTACTTGGTTCACCCTTTTTGTTTGTCCATCGATCTGAGGGTGGAAGGCAGTAAGTACTGAATAATAGCTTTGTGCCAAGAGCCTTCTGAACACATTCCCAAAAATGTGAAACAAAGCGACCATCTCTGTCAGAAATGATGGTCTTAGGAATCCCATGTAATCTAATAATTTCCTTGACATACAATTGAGCCAGATGCTCAATTGAATAAGTCATCTTGACTGCTAGAAAATGGGCGGATTTGGTTAATCTATCCACGATTACCCATATAGCGTCGTAGTCGTTTGTTGTCTTAGGTAATCCTGAAATAAAGTCCATAGAGATATCTTCCCATTTCTATTCTGAAATTTGGACAGGCTGCAGAAATCCTCCAGGCGTCTGGTGTTCTGCTTTAACCTTCTGACAGGTCAGGTAGGTACTGATGTACTGAGCCACATCTCTTTTCATACCGGACCACCAGAATTTCTTTTTCAAATCTTGGTACATTTTGGTGGATCCCGGATGCATTGCATAGGGCATTGAGTGGGCTTCTTCTAGTATCTTCTTTCGCAACTCCGGGTTATCGGGAACACATAAACGATCCTTGAGGTATAATATTCCACTGTCAGCGATACGGAATCCGTCATTCTTTCTCTCTAACACTTCTTGCTTTATCCGCTAGATGCTTAGGTCACGAGTTTGCTTCTCCAATACATCATCGAACAGCGTCGGTGCTATATGCAGGGTAGAGAGTTGTTCGATCACATCTTCAGCCCCGTAGTACAAATTTTTCCTGGGTTCCCCAATGAACTCAAATATTGGTTCGGCTTCAGGTCGGAAAGTCACTTTTCTTTGACGGCACTCGATTGAAGCGCCATACTTGCTTAGGAAATTCATGCCCAATATACTGTTAAAATCTTGCATGTCAAGCACTAACAGATCACAGTAGAGTTCTCTGTCTACGATTCTGATGGGTGCGGCTCGCAGTATATGAGTAGATGGCATTACTTCTCCCGAAAGCAGGGTTGTTAAGAACTTGCCATTTAAGGCTTGTGGTGGTATCTCTAACTTCTCCATGAAAGGTATAGAGATGAACGAGTGCGTCACCCCAGTATCAAATAACACATTAGTATATTGACTGAAAATAGGCAGCTGACCTGTGACAACTGTAGAGGCACTCGCCACATCATCTTTGGTAAGAGAGAATACCCTGGCGTTCGTCGTAGCTGGCGGGGCTTCCAATCTCCCTTGGCTAATCGGAGTTCCTTCAATGGCAGCCTGCATCAAGTGTAGCTATGAGGGGTACTCCTGTTCTGGTTATACTGCTGGGATAGTGTCTGGGACTAGGTAGGGCAGTCTCTGGCCATATGTCCTTCCCGTCCGTAGCTGTAACACATCCTCGTACCCTTGTGGCATACTCCGGAATGCTATTTCCCACAAATGGTACACTGAGGGTACTTAGGTTGTTTATTTGCTGGTCCTCTTTTAGTGTTGTTCCATTGCTTCCTTTTTCCATTAGAGTTTCCTTTCCAGCTCGCTTTGGTACCCTGAGGTTTTTGTCCTTCCGTCTGTGCCTGATTCTTATTCTCGTTCATTGCCTTCTGATAATGTTCGGTGATCAGGGCACTGCTGACCAGTTCTTCTGTAGTCTGCGGTCTATTAATTCCGCCGGCCACATTCAATGCTATCTCGAGTCGGAGCATCTTCAGCATCAGTCTAACCCTTTCTCTTTCCGTGCTGACTAACTCTGGGCAGAGGCATGCAAGACGGTTGAAGCGCTTCACTGCTTCATTCACTGATAAGTCACCTTGCCGGAACTCGGTGAACTCGTCGTAATGTCGATTCGTCACTTGCATATGGAAGAATTCCTCGAAGAACTCTGCCTCGAAGTCCGTCCAGTTCATCAGATTAACTTGTCTCTTAGCCTTAACTCTTTCCCACCACATTCTTGTGTCTCCGGAAAAACAGAATGACACGCATTTGATCTTTTCCGATACCGGCCAGTCCAACAATTCCACAATACTTTCCACCGTCTTGAACCAGGCTTAGGCATCCCATGGCTCACAAGTACCCGAGAAGTTTTCCGGCTTCAGCCTTAGCCACTATATCAAGTAGGTCTCCTGTCGGACCACTGGGGCAGGGGCTACCGGTGGTACTGGTGCAGCTATTGGTATGACGGACACTGCATTCCGATTTGCTGGTGGGGTGGCAGGGTTTCCTTGCTGATTCATCATAGCAGTGATTAGTTGTTGTTGTTCCGTGATCTGACGCTGGAGATATGTGACCACTTGGGTCAGATCTGGTGGGGTCACTGTCTCATCGACCCTGTTACCGCGTCTTCTAGCCATATCTATTTTTCATAAATAACAATAAGGCTAGCATAAGTCTAGAGTCATCCCTACTTATATTCGTGCACATTAAATATCACTTATCATACATAAAGGAAATCCATATCAGTCATACTTAGGTTCATGGATACTAAAACATTTCCTATTAGGCATAAATAAAATAGAGTAAGTACAGAAAATCTTACTTGGAGCGGCAGGATGGAGGCTTGATATGTGTGTAGCGAGAAGGCTAACCTGGCTCTGATACCAACCTGTAACGCCCGCCCCTCCTGCTAGTAAGGGCGGGGTTACTTTACTACTTCTATTACTATTTGCGAAAACATACATACATATTATAATTTCTTTCGAAAGTAAAACAGTAGAAATATCATAAAGTCATGCGGGACAATAGCATAATAACTTAGTTCATGTCAACATAACAAAATAACATAAGCAGGTCTTTTATTCGTCTTAGTCGAGCCACCACCACACACATCTCCATGCCTCTCCTACAGCTCCCTTAGTTCATCCATTCTTTGCCTTTATCTGCGGTACAAGGAAAGCAAGCTATAAGCACACAGGCTTTGTAAGATCCTTTCCTATTCACAAAAATCATATATCAAGCATAAACACATAAGCACATAACCATGGAAATATGATCATCTAACATCGTATTGTGAAAACATAGCATCATAACATATCATCTCATAAAGAATATCATGCTATATCATATCATAAATCATCATGTCATATAAATCATCAGGGCATAGCATGTCATATCATAAATCATATCATGCAAGATGTTTTTTAAAACATGTGTCATGTCATCTGCAAGATGTCTTAAAACATATCATATAGTACTTGAACATAATATCATCATGAGGGTCCGGCTTGTACCACAAACATAAATAAATGCGCGTAATCCCTAGGACAGGGTAGCTAGCCGCGAACCTACTAGGTATCTAGGTCCGTACTACGACCGTCGACCTAGGGACGTACTAAGGAGCTCATCCCTTTACTAGACCCGTTCATAGTTCGTCGGCCTAGGGGCGCTTATGGAGCCCACCCTTGGTACAAGCCATACAAAGTAAAATAGCATATCATGGTTCATGTCATAACATAGCATATCATAACTTATCATATCATGAAGAGTGCTCTTAGTCCCCAAGGGGAAGCAACTCTTAGGCCTTCACTTATCATATCATGAAGAGTGCTCTTAGTCCTAACAAAAAGGGAAGCAACTCTTAGGCCATTGCTTATCATATCATAAAGCATGCATACTTGGGCACATAGCACATCATAAGAGACATTATCATGCATGGTTCATAGGTATACATAAATGAACACATAACCTATCATAGAAAAGACATATTCATGCATGGAATCATTAAATAACATCTCTTAATTCATAACGTAGCATATGAGGCACATCTAGGCTCCTAAACCCATTATGGCCGAAAATTCAAGAGTATGAACTTAAACTCTAAACAACATACAAGTATAAGAATCTCATGTTAACTTCATATCATATCATAAGGAAAGTCATAAGCATGTTAATCCAATTTTTAAGCTTTCCTAGGTCTTGATCCTTATCATGGCCGAAAGTTCATGAAGAAGGAAAATAAGTTCTAAACAACATACAAGCATAAATATCAAGCTAACTTCATGTCATATCATAAGGGGATCCATGAGCATGCTAGATTAAATTTTAAGCTTCTTTGAACCCTAGAAATGTTCATGGCCGAAACTTCATGGAGAAGAAAATCAAGCTCTAAACAACATGAAAGCATAAATATCTAGCTAAATTCATATCATAATATCATAAGAGGATTCATGAGCATGCTAGGTTAAATTTTTAGCTTCCTTGAACCCTAAAATGGATCATGGCCGAAAGTCTCATGAAGAGGAAAATCAAGCTTTAAACAACATACAAGCATGAATATCAAGCTAACTTCATATCATATCATAAGGGGATTCATGAGCATGCTAGGTTAAATTTTAAACTTCCTTGAACCCTAAAATTGATCATGGCCGAAAGTTTCATGAAGAGGAAACCAAGCTCTAAGCAACATGCAAGCATAAATATCTAGCTAAATTCATATCATATCATAAGGAGATTCATGAGCATGCTAGATTTAATTTTAAGCTTCCTTGAACCCTAGAAATGATCATGGCCGAAAGTTTCATGAAGAGGAAAATAACTTTAAACAACATACAAGCATGAATATCAAGCTAACTTCATATCATATCATAAGGGAATCCATGAGCATGCTAGATTAAATTTTAAGCTTCCTTTAACCCTAAATGTGTTCATGGGCGAAACTTCATGAAGAGGAAAATAACTCTAAACAACATACAAGCATGAATATCTAACTAACTTCATATCATATCATAAGGGAATCCATGAGCATACTAGATTAAGTTTTAATCTTCCTTGAACCCTAAATTTGTTCATGGCCGAAACTTCATGAAGAGGAAAATAACTCTAAACAACATACAAGCATGAATATCTGGCTAACTTCATATCATATCATAAGGAGATTAATGGGTATGCTAGATTAAATTTAAAGCTTCCTTGAACCCTATATTTCTTCATGGCCGAAAGTTTCATGAGGAGAAAAATAAAGCTCTAACAACATACAAGCATAAATATCTAGCTAAATTCATCTCATATCACAAGGAGATTCATGGGCATGCTAGATTAAATTTAAAGCTTCCTTGAACCCTATATTTGTTCATGGCCGAAAGTTTCATGAAGAGGAAAATAAAGCTCTAACAACATACAAGCATAAATATCTAACTAAATTCATATCATATCATAAGGAGATTCATGAGCTTGCTAGATTTAATTTTAAGCTTCCTTGAACCCTATATTTGTTCATGGTCAAAACTTCAAGAAGTGATCCTAGGTTTTTAAGCATTCTAACCTTATGGAAAATATCCGTAAACAACTTGTACCACAGGTGAGGGGATACTTACACTTGTTGCTTGTTTTTCCTAAGGAAGATGGTACCCTTGTGAAGAGGAGGAAGAATCTTCGCTTCCTAGTTCTCCCTTTTGTTTTCTCTTTCTTGTAAGGAGTAAACCTTGAGACTCCTTCTTAGGAATTAGTTTTCTTAGAGAGAAAACCTTAGCTTCAATTTTGGAAATGAGGGAGAGAGAGCCCTAAGTCTCGGTGGAGAAGGAAGGAGAAAGAAGGAGAAGGAAGAAGAAGGAGGAAGAATTAACAAATTTTCTTTCACTTTTCTTCTCTTATTCCTATTTATTCCTCATGTAAATGCAACATGTCCTCATTCATCCCCTTAACCCCTCTATCTCTTCACTCTCTTAATTCCAACAAAATTAGAGGAAAAAGAAGGAAGGAAGGCAACTTGGCTTTTGCTTGCTTCTTTCCTTAACCAAGAGGAAGAGGAGGGAAGCTACTTGGTTTTCTCTTGTTCCTTTACTTAACTATCTTCTTACTTTTAACTACAATTTCCATTCTTTTCTTTTCATCTATTATTCATTACTCTAGTGGTTACCTCACACCAATTTAACTCTATCATTTGTGGGAGGTTCAAGGTTCAAACCTTAACCTCACTTTCTTTTTATTTCATATCGAGGTGGTGAATACCTTAGCCATGAGTTTCGTGACTATCTAGCTGAGTGTGGGATTCTATCCCAACTCACTCCTCCTAGAACACCACAGTGGAATGGTGTATTCGAAAGGAGGAATCGTACCCTATTAGATATGGTACGATCTATGATGAGTCATACAGATCTTCCAATATCTTTTTGGGGATATGCTCTAGACAAAACAGCCTTCACACTTAACCGTGTTCCATCCAAAGTTGTGATAAATACACCATATAGGATATGGACTGGGATAGATGCTCAGATATATTTTATCAGGATTTGGGGTTGTGAGGTTTACGTTCGACGTCAAGTCTCGGACAAAAAGGGACCCAAATCCGATAAGTGCTATTTTATAGGATATCCCAAGGAAACGAAGGGATATTACTTCTACATTCCCAGTCACCACAAAATGTTTGTGGCTAAGACTGGGGTATTTCTAGAAATGGACTTTGTTTCTAGAAAAACTAGTGGGAGTACGTTCAATCTTGAAGAAGTTCAAGATATGGACCATAGCACTGAAGCCCTGATGGAAGTTGAACAGGAACCTCAAAATGTTGTGGATAGTGAGATTGTTGCACAAGGAGTTGAGGAACAACAACCAGTTCAAGTAGACCTACCTCTTCGCTGGTCTGACAGGATACGACGTCAGCCTAAGAGATACTCATTTCTCTTGTCTGACCATGACGACGTTATGCTCATTGAGAATGAGCCTACCTCCTATCAAGAAGCTGTGATGAGACCAGATTCTGAGAAATGGCTAGAGGCCATGAGATCCGAGATGGAATCCATGTACACCAACCAAGTATGGACTTTGGTTGATCCACCTGAAGGCGTCAAACCCATTGGCTGTAAGTGGGTCTTTAAGAGAAAGACTGACATGGATGGACATATGCATACCTATAAGGGTCGTTTGGTAGCTAAAAGTTTCAAGCAAATTTGTGGTGTTGACTATGATGAAATTTTTTCTCCAATAGCGATGTTTAAGTCCATTCAGATCATGCTTGCTATTGCAGCATACCACGATTATGAGATCTAGCAGATGGATGTCAAAACCGCGTTTCTGAATGGAAACTTGCTCGAGGATGTGTACTTGACACAACCTGAGAGTTTTGTAGATCCAATGCATACTGGCAGAGTATGCAAGTTGCATAAATCTATTTATGGACTAAAGCAAGCTTCTCGTGTTAGCTAGAGCCCTAGAGCCAATCATTTGATGATTGTATTATGGAATTCTTGTATCATATTTTTTATATTAATAAAGGCATTTGTTTGGTTATTATACTTACTTGTATTGGTGTCAAATAAACTAAGTATAATAACGTCCTTGAGTAGAAGGTTCTTACCTATATCAATCGATTGGTTGAATCGATAGTGAGATGATATAGGGAACACTACTCTAAATCATTCCTAGTCGAGTATTAACATTCAGGGACAATGTTAATGCAATAAGACTAGCATGTAGGTCAACTCGATGACTTGATCTCACAAGTCATGGATATACAGATATCAAGTTGACACATGGGTATACATTAGAGAATGTATACTGAATGACCCGCCATGAGAAAGTATCATGGATCGTTATATGAGTGTCATATACTTTCTCATGTGGCTATTAGTATGACTACTAGTCCTTAGACCTGAAGTCACCATGGTTCCCTACATAAGGAGTTATGTACTTTGGTTTCGTCAAACGTCACCCGTAACTGGGTGGACTATAAAGGCGATTACTGGGTATGTAATAAATTATGCGGAGGGATGTGAGTGACGTAGATGAGATCTATCCCTCCTATATGACGGGAGAGACATCGGTATTCTTGATAGAGTGAGACCACGAAGTGCATGGCCATGCCCAAATGAGTCAATATAGGATATTGAGCTCATTTGATTTAGTGAGTCTACTTGGAGTTCAAGATTTAGATTGGTCAGAGGATGACACGGTCTATGCCTCACATTGATCAATCTAGATGTCTAGGATAGAAGGACACTTTTCATATATTGTGAGGAGTCACAATTAGTAGTCACAAGGTGATGTTGGATCTCAACATTTCTTGTAACTTAGGTAGCAATGATGTATTGCTAGATGCCGCTCATTGCTTATGTTTCTAAAGGAGTTTAGAAACATTGCCAACGTTACAAGAACCTATTGGGTCACACACAAAGAACAAGTGGATGGAGATTAGGTTCATATGATGAACCAATTGGATTAGGTTCATATGATGCACCAAGGATTGGATTCAGATTAATTCAAATTAGACTTATTGAGTTAGACTCAATTAGATTCAATTGTTGAATGAGTCTAATTTAAATTTGATTCATTGAGTCAAATTTATATTAATGAATTGAGATTCATTAAATTGAAATTGATTTGAATCAAAGGTTGGATTTAACTCAACAAGGAAGAAAATTGGTCAATTTTGACTTGACCAAATGGAAGTTGAAACATCAAGTTTGACTTGATGCATTGCCACATCATGAAGGTTGACTCATCCTACATGGCATGACTAACATTGCCACATCATCTCCACCTCATGAGGTATGCCACCTAATGGAGGTTACACATCTCATGCCATTTAATGTGGCCGGCCACATTAATGAGGGAGGTTACATGGTGTGGCCGGCCACACTAATGTAGTGTGGTGGTTTTGGTTTTGGGTATTGATGTGTGCATTCATTCTATCATCTTCTTGCTTGGCCTTTCTTCCTCCTTGCTGTGGTTGCCGTGAGCTTTCATCAAAGGAGAAGGTGGTTGAGTGAATCCAAAAGAATAAGGAAGGGTGAAGGTCACAAAGGAGGATACTACTTCTTGAGTGTATGAGATTTCTTTTGCATCCTCTCTTTTTCTTCCTTTCAAATCCTACCCGTGAGCCCTAGAAAGTGCTAGCACACTTGGGGTGCTCTCTTCTCCATCCTTGAGTGTTAGAGAACACTTCTTGTTCGTGTGGATATCACTAGAGAGTTGTCTACGTTGACAACTTCGAGATCCGGCACCGTTTGGACGAGCGGGAAGGCGAAGGGCTTCGCTTCAAAGGTATAACTCTTATCTACTATAGATTTCGAGTATGAAACTCGTATTCATATTTGTCGAATGTTTTTCTTCGCACGAGATCCGTACGGCTAGGGTGATTCGGGGTTTCTGCGACGCAAAAAAGCGATTTTCGCGGCCCGAAAAACCCAACATCTCGGAGCTGGAATCTTTGATTCGATGATGCGATCAAACAGTTTGGTTTCATCAAGAATGAAGATGAACCCTGTGTCTACAAGAAGGTTGTTGGGAACACAGTTGTCTTCCTTGTATTGTATGTGGATGACATACTATTCTTTGGAAATGACATCCCTTTGCTACAGTCTGTAAAGACTTGGCTGGGGAATTGTTTCTCAATGAAGGGCTTAGGTGAAGCACCCTGTATTCTAGGCATAAAGATCTATAGAGATAGATCTAAGAGATTGCTTGGCCTAAGTCAAAGTACATATATTGACACGGTATTACTACGGTTTGCCATGCAGAGTTCCAAGAAAGGATTTTTATCGATGTCACATGGTGTGAGTCTTTCGTAGACTCAAAGTCCCTCTTCTAGAGAGGAAAGAGATCGCATGGATAAAATCCCTTATGCTTCAGCCATAGGATCTATCATGTACGCCATTATATGTGCTCGTCCTGATATTTCGTATGCTTTGAGCATGACGAGCAGATACCAGTCAGATCTAGGTGAACGTTACTGGATAGCGGTCAAAAATATTCTTATGTACTTGAGAATAACTAAAGAATATTTCTTGATATATGGAGGTGATGGCAAGCTTGCTATAAAGGGTTACAGTGATGCCAGCTTCCAAAATGACCAGGATGATTATAGATCGCAGTCTGGGTTCGTGTTTTGCTTAAATGGTGGTGCTGTGAGCTGGAAGAGTTCACAGAAGCTAACGTCGCTGATCCCTTGACCAAGGCTTTGGCACAGAGAAAGCATGATGGTCACATTGGGTCATTGGGTGTTAGAGCCTACACTGATTGACACTAGTGCTAGTGAGAAATTGTTAGTGAGAGCCCTAGAGCCAATCATGTGATGATTGTTGTATGGACTCGATGTATCATATTCCTATATATATATAAAGGCATTTCGTTATTGTAACGCCCGCCCTCCCTGCTACCCTAAGGGACGGGGCTACGATACTCTACGTATAAATTTTTCTTTTTAAAACAGCGGAAGACTTAAAATAATTTTCATAGTTTTAATAAAAAAAAACTTTTCTTTTAAATTTATTTTGAACTATACTATCACATGACATCAAAATCATAACATCAAATCTAGTGGAATCATAATGTCAAGCTACACATGTTTAGGGTTTAGGAGTCATAAAATACCAATGCATAGTTCTTTAAAGAAACTTTAAGCAGGTTCTTATTTATTTGGTTGCCTAGCCACTGCCACACACATCTTCATTGCCCCTCCTGCTGCTCCTCTAACTCATCCAGCTTTTTCCTTTATCTGTGGTACAAGGAAAGTAAGCTATGAGCACTCATGGCTCAGTAAGTTCCTTTCCTACTCACTAAAACCAACAATCAGCACATAATCAAGAATGCATCAACAAATCATAATCTCAACTAATCATGGCATAACATAGCATTCTATTCAAGCATATCATGCATCATAATATAATCACAACTAGTCATAGCATATCAAGCATCACCATGGCCGAAACATATACATAGTGCATTGCATAAAACATAGCTAGACATGGCATAACAAACAAGTATTATGGTATATCAAAGCATGGCCGAAACATGTATATCAAAGCATCATTCCATGGCCGAAACATGTACATCAAGGCATCATCATATCTATGGCCGAAATCTATATATCAAGCATCAACAATTCCATGGCCGAACATGTCTATAAGGTATAGCATGAACATAACATAATCATACCTTATCATGGCATATCATAATCAAGAGCATAACATGAAACATAGCATAATCATAAGGTGTATGCAATATGATTTTGGAAAACATGTATCCGAAAAACATGTGTATGTCTCATGATCTTTAAAACCATTTTCTTTTACATATATACTTGAAAATAATCTCAACATAAGGGGGATCCCGGCTATGTACCACTTACATATTGCGCGCAACCTTGTAGGTCCAAGATAGCAAGTCTTGAACCCTACGAGGCAAACATACTAGGCCCTTAGTCCTAGGGGCACTTAGGAGCCCATCCCTAACGAGGTCCTTAGTCCCCGGGGCGCTTATGGAGCCCACCCTTGGTACAAGCCACTCACACATAAAGTAAAGTACATGTCATACATATCATGTATCAAAAAAGCATGCATCACTTAGGCACACATCATAAAAGTATGCATCACTTAGGCATACATCATGTCATAAAAGTATGCATCACTTAGGCATACATCATATCATAAAGGTATGCATCACTTAGGCATACATCATATCATAAAGGTATGCATCACTTAGGCATACATCATGTCATAAAGGTATGCATCACTTAGGCATACATCATATCATAAAGGTATGCATCACTTAGGCATACATCATGTCATAACAATATGCATCACTTAGGCATAGATCATAAAAACATGCATATCTTAAGCATAAAGCATATCATCAAGCATGCATATTTTATCCACATAGCTTATCATAAAAGCATGCATATTTTATCCACATAGCTTATCATAAAAGCATGCATATTTTAAGCACTCAACATAGCATTAAAGCATGCATAATTTAACCACATATCATAACATAAGCATGCATATTTTTAGCACAAAGCACATCATATCATAAAAGCATGCATATCATATCATAAGTCATAAATCACAAGCATACATATTAAGCATAAGGGTGTATCTTGTGATTATCCTATCATAGGAAACATGATATCATATTTATCTTGGTTTTAAGCTTCCTAAACCCTTGTGGCCGAAACCCTTTAGGGCTCAATTTAGGTTAAACACAACATCCAAGCATGTGGCACCTAAATTATCATCATAACATTTTCATAGGAAGCATTATAAACATGATTAACTTAGTTTCTAAGTTCCTCAAGTCCCTAATTTCATATGGCCGAAACCTTAAGGTGTAAAACAAGGTTCCATATGACATAAAAGCATGGACAACTTTAAATCATATTTATAACATTTTTACCAAGGAACAAGGTAAACACATTTGACACATTTGAATTAGTTCCTAAGTTCTTCAAGCCCTTAACATATGTCATGGCCGAAATTTAACAAGTTCTCATTAGGGCTTCAAACAAGCATACAAGCATGTGAACTTGGACTAACATTATGTATAAATTCATACAAGGCATCATACAATAGTTATGGCCGAAACATACTCTAGCATCATTTTAGGTCATAAAACAACATATAGCAATTGAACCTTGGCTTTCTACTTATCATAATTCATGTAGAGTGACATGAGCATATTTAATTTAAGTCCTAGGGTTTCTAGGGCATCTATTCCTTCATGACCGAAGCATTCAAGGGTTCATTTAGGTCATGGAAAAATTATACAAGCATGTGAAACAATCAACACATTATCCTATTTTCATAATAAGTACTTTTAACACATTTGGTTTCATTTCTAAGGCCTCTAGGTCTTTTAAACCCTACTTGACCGAAACTCACAGAATATGAACTTGCTTCAAATAGCCTAAAAACATGAGAATTTATACAAGTTTCATAGCATGTATAAGGACAAGCATAATGAGTATACATATGAATTGTGTCTTAGGCTTTCTAGGTTTCTTTTCCTCTTTTTCTCTTATTATTTTTTTCTCGTGGCAGAAACCTACCATTCCTTAGATAGGTTTTTAAGTGGCCTAAAGCATGAAAAACCTAAGTAAGTTTCATGGCAAAAGTTACTAAGAAACATGTATACCAATTGGTTCATGAATAAGCTAGGACCCCTTGTGGTCATACATGTTATATGTCATGCAACTAATTTTTCTACACCCTAATTAAGCATGAGGGCATTAACCAACTTTCATATCTAAATAGCACAGAGGTCTTGAGCATATTAAAATTTTGTTTAAGCTTTTCTAAGCCATCCATCTCATCATGGCCGAAAAACCCTAAGAAGGAGTTCATGAAATTCTAGCAATATTCAAGCATACAAATCCTTTAAGATCTTTGTATTCTATCACATGAGCATGGTTATTTAAATTTCAAGGTCTTCCTAACCCTAAACCCTTTCTTGACCGAATCATATGAGTGGGTTTTCTCTTAGTTTCAAATATCTTCTAAGGAAGGAAAACTAATACATGATCCTTAATATTTCATAGGGAGAACCTTGTACTAGTTGGGTAAAACAATAGATTTTCCCTAGCCTCTTAAGAATATTTTTGGCCTAAATTCTAGGGTTCAGTACTCCTCTGATCAAGCATCATATAGGTATAAAAGTATGAAGAAGAACCCCTTTACATAGTATAGAAAAATCCATCATGTAGTGAAGACTAGTTTAAACACCATTAGATTTTGAAAGCTCTTCTTGGCCGAATTTTCTCAAACTTGTTTCTAGGTTTTAAAATCTTCTTAAAATCTGAAAAGCACATAAAATCCTTGTACCACAGGTGAGGGGAAAGCTTACATCCTTTTCTCTTGTGGATCTAAGGTATGGTGAAGAAGAAGTAGCCTCTTCTTCTAGTTCCTTTCCCTTGATTCCCTTGCTAAGTCCTCCTTGTATCTTAGGTTTTCTTAGGAGAAAACCTTGGCTTGGGGCTGAAAATGGAGGAGAGGGGAACTGAGGTTTCGGTGAGGGAGAGGAGAGAATGAGAAAAATGAGAGAAAATAGAATTTTCCCTTTACATATTCTCTTTTATGTTAAGGGGGAAGAGGTAGCAAACTTAGTTTTTGCTTTCCTTCTCCCTTAGCCTTTTTTTTCTATTTTATTTTTATTTTTATTTATTTATTTATCCTCGTCATTCATGGTGAAATAAGGGGGAATGAATCCCCTTAATTCCTCTTTAAACATTTCAGCAAAATCAAAGAGGAAGAGGGAGAGGAAGGGAGGAAGGCAAGTTGCCTTTCTCTTGCTCTTTTCTTGTTTCCTTTTGGCTAGCTTTTACTCTCATCTTTATCATAAGTTTCCCTCCTTTTCTATCAACATATTATTCCTATCCCAACTAGTTATTACCCATTAATTCTATGAAATATAAAATAAGAGATTCAAGGTTCAATCCTTGACCTCTCCCTATTTTTATTTCTTTTTATTTCCTTTTTGGTTCAACTCACTTCCAATTATTTTTCTAAGGCAAAATCCTACATTCATATATTTATCTTACAAACTTAGTGGGTATTACAGTTATGGTTATTATATTTACTTGTATTAGTGCCAAATAACTAAGTATAATAGCGTCCTTGAGTAGAAGGTTCTTATCTATATCAATCGATTGGTTGAATTGATGATGAGATGATATAGAGAAACTACTCTAAATAATTCCTAGTCAAGTATTAACATTCAGGGACAATGTTAATGCGATGAGACTAGCATGTCGGTCAACTCGATGACTTGATCTCACAAGTCATGGATATAGAGATATCAAGTTGACACATAGGTATGCATTGGAGAATGTATACTGAATGACCCGCCATGAGAAAGTATCATGGACGAGCGGGATAAGCGAAGGGCATTGCTACAAGGGTAACACGCTTTTCATGTAGATCTAAGGTAGATCTAGTGTAGACAAACATGTACAAGATTATTTTATATTTTTCGCATGGATCCGTGGCTAACTTCGGGGTTTCCGTAATGTAAAAAGTGGTTTTTGCAGCTCGAATTGCTAACAAACTGCACACACCCTACCTAATGTACCACTAACCCATGAGTGGTTGTATGTGCTGATCATGTAACTGGTGATGTGCTCAATAATAATGGAGCCGACAATCGCTCAGCATGCAATCATGTAAGATTGTGCATGACACTAAACATGTAGACACTGACAGTATACACCTCCATATAAAATGCACCAAAAAGGAAATAAATTGTACCCTGATCTAGGAATCATAAATTTATGTACACAAATCAGATATGATAAATAACAAGTCTACTACACTGTAGGTCAATGTATGCCACTATTTCTAAGAATAGGAGTGCATGTGGCAACAATCAAGATGATATAAGCATGAATGTATAACAGATAAGAATATAGGCATACTACAAGGACCAAATAGTGACATACCAAAGCAAATGCAAATATAATCATTGCTACTAGCTATATACTATTTTGCATATCTAAAATGACTATATCAAAGAGATAAGTTAGAAGTACCCGCCTCAAAAAGAAGATCATATCCAGAAATCCTATGTCGAGATGCCCGTCTCGAATCAAAGTTCTGTAATACATGATATACATTTTAGCTAATCATATAAACAACAACTAGCTAAATTTAGAACCCAGATTAATTAGGGAAACCCCCCAATCAAAATAATTAACCTAACTCATTATTCTAATTAGGTTTAACTCAATCCATGATTCTTTCACATCAACCCTACTTATGAGGTAATCAATTTAATCATGGCAATCCCTTATGATCCTAATGTAACGCCCCGCCCCTTCCTGCTCAAGCTGACAGGGTTTACTTATATTTTACATCTTATCTTATCTTATCTTATCTTATTTAATCATGGCAATTATAGCACTTTCTTGTACCCTTGTGGCATACTCCGGAATGCAGCTTTCCACAAATAGTGCACTGAGGGTATTTCAGTTGCTTATTCACTGGGCCACCTTTTGCATTGTCCCATTGTTTCCTTTTTCCCGTAGGGGTCCCTTTCCAGCTTGTTTTGGTACCTGAAGGTCTCTGTCCTTCTGTTCGGGCCTGATTCTTATTCTCGTTCATTGCTTTCTGATAATTTTCCGTAATCAGGGCACTGCTGACCAATTCCTCTGTAGTCTGCGGTCTATTAATTCCGCCGGCCACGTTCAGTGCTATCTCGGGTCGAAGCATCTTCAGCATCAGTATGACCCATTCTCTTTCTGTGCGAACCAACTCTGGACATAGGCGTGCCAGACGGTTGAAGCGCTTTACTGCTTCGTTCACTGATAGGTCACCTTGCCGAAACTCGGTGAACTCGTCGTAATGCCTGATCGTCACTTGCATATGGAAGAACTCTTCGAAAAACTCTGTCTCGAAGTCCATCCAGTTCATCAGATTAATCTGTCTTTTTGCCTTCACTTTTTCCCACCACATTCTTGCGTCTCCGGAAAAGCAGAATGATACACATTTGATCTTTTCCGATACGGGCCAATCCAGTAATTCCACTATGCTTTCCACTGTCTTGAACCAGGCCTGGGCGTCCCATGGCTCGCAAGTACCTGAGAAGTTCTCCGGCTTCAACCTTAGCCACTGTATCAAGTAGTTCTCCTGTCGGACCACTGGGACAGGGGCTATCGGTGGTACTGGTGCAACTACTGGGATGACGGGCACTGCATTCTGATTCACTGGCGGGGTGGCAGGATTTTCTTGCTGACCCATCAAGGTCATGATCAGCTGTTGTTGCTCCGTGATCTGACGTTGGAGGTCGGTAACTACCTGGGTCAGATCTGGTGGAGTCGCTGTCTCATCTGCTCGGGTAGTACGTCTCCTAGCCATGCTTATCTTCATTAAATGACAATAAATTATTGTTATTTCTATCCAGGCTAACATAAGATCATTATTATTCTTGTCCTACCATCATGCATGCCTAAACTAGAACTGTGACTTATCATCATCAAAAGAATAGGTAAACATGCATAATATTAAAGCATCATAAAAGAATTAAATTATGCATATAGATTCTTACTTGGAGCAGGAAGATGGAGACTTGACATGTGTGTAGTGAAAAGGCTAAACTTGACTCTGATACCAAACTGTAACGCCCCGCCCCTTTCTGCTCAAGCTGACGGGTGTTACTTATCTTTTACTTCTTATCTTATCTTACTTACTTGCTTGTTAATAATCTTTTCTACTTAAAACAGCGAAAGTCTTGTTTATAGTATATATTTTTTTTCTTAAAAACTTTTCTTTTTTACTTTTCAAATCGTCATCACTAACTACCTATCATATAAAGTCACATAGCATGCTTATCATGAATTTAAGCCATAATACTAATAAGCATGATGAAATGTCATGGAGTCATGGAATAACGACATAAGCATAATTCTTATTAAATAAAAGCAGGTCTTGCTCTTTTAGCCGAGCCACTACTACACGCGTCCTTCTTGCCCCTCCTGCTGCTCCCTTAGTACATCCATTCCTTGCCTTTATCTGTGGTACAAGGAAAGTAAGCTATGCGCACACAAGGCTCAGTAAGATCCTTCCTACTCACAAAAACTGTAAAGCATAGCATATTCATAATGCATAAAGCATAAAGACAACTCGCCATATCATGTATAGAAGCATCATATCGTAACATAATCGTAAGGTATCATGGCATATCATAAATTGCATCCTAGCATAACATAATCATGAGTATCATGGCATATCATAACATAATCATAAAGTGCATCCTAGCATAACATAACATAATCATAAGTATTATGGCATATCATAACATAATCATAAAGTGCATCCTAGCATAACATAACATAATCATAAGTATCATGCGAGATGACTTTCAAAAACATGTATCATGAAAAATATATGCAACATGTCTTTTGAAAATTTATTACATACATACTTAAACATAATCTCGACATGATTAGGGCTCCAGCTTGTACCACATACATAAATGCGCGCGTCCTATGTAGGTCCAAGGTAGCATGTCTTGAACCCTACAAGGAATACATATTAGGCCCGTTTCTTAGTCCATCGACCTAGGGGCACTTAGGAGCCCATCCCTAACGAGGCCCGTTTCTTAGTCCATCGACCCTGGGGCGCTTATGGAGCCCACCATTGGTACAAGCCATATAAAGTAAAGTAGCATGTCATACATATCATGGTTCTTATTATTTCATGCACATCATATTTCTTAACGTATCATATCATACAAAATTTGGGCACACAGCTCATCATAATAGCCTGCATAATTTGGGCACACAGCACATCATAAATACATGCATAGTTTGGGCACACAGCTCATCATAAAATCATACATAATTGGGCACATAGCTCATCATAAATAACATGCATAATTTGGGTACACAGCACATCATAAGGGTTATCGACATGCATAGATCATAAGCATACATAAATGCACATAGAAGCATAGCAAGCTCTTATCATATCATGAAAACATTGCATGTGAGACACAAGGGAATCATATTTAGGTCTCTAACCCTAATATCATATAGTGGCCGAAACACATGGCTGTAAATTAGGTTAACGATAAATCATACAAGCATGTGAACCCTAAACCATTATCATATCATGTATCATAAGGAGCATCATGAGCATGTTTAGATTAGGTTCTAGGTTTTCTAAGCTTGTAAACTCCTCATGGCCGAATATCATCAAGTATCCCATTTGCTAGAAAATCAATATACAAGCATGTGAACTCTAAACTAACATCATATCATACATCATGAGAAACAACATAAACATGTTTAGTTTAGGCTCTAGGTTTTCTAAGTCTATAAACCCATCATGGCCGAATATCATCAAGTATCCCATTTGCTAGAAAATCAATATGCAAGCATGTGAACTCTAAACTAACATCATATCATACATCATGAGAAACAACATAAGCATGTTTAGTTTAGGTTCTAGGTTTTCTAAGCTTGGTAACTTACTATGGCCGAAACTTGTGAACCATGAAACTAGGTTTTATGTGGCATAAAAGCATGGAAACCCTAAACCATTTTCATAGTATTTATTACTAAGAACATCATGAGCATGTTTAGTTCAAGTTCTTGGTTTCCTAGGCTTATAAAATTGTTGTGGCCGAAAGTTCATGGAGCATGAAAACAAATTCTAACCACACTACAACATGAGCATGTCATATTAATTTTTATATCATGTCTTAAGGAGGATCATGGCATGATTAGTTTAGGTTTAACAATTTTCCTAAGCCCCTAATCCTATCATGGCCGAATGCTTATGAGCAAGGAATAAAGTTCAACCCAACATATAAACATGAGCATATCATAACAACTTCATATCTTATCTTAAGGAAGATCATGGCATGATTAGTTAGGTTTAACAATTTTCCTAGGCCCCTAATCCTATCATGGTCGAATGCTTATGAGCAAGGAATAAAGTTCAACCCAACATGTAAACATGAGCATATCATAACAACTTCATATCTTATTTTAAGGAAGATCATGTCATGATTAGTTAGGTTTAACAATTTTCCTAGGCCCCAAATTCTATCATGGCCGAATGCTTATGAGCAAGGAATAAAGTTCAACCCAACATATAAACATGAGCATATCATAACAACTTCATATCTTATCTTAAGGAAGATCATGGCATGCTTAGTTTAGGTTTTAAGATTTCCTAGGCCCTTTAACCTACCATGGCCGAATGTTTTGTGAGCATGGAATAAAGTTCAATCAACATATAGACATGAGCATACCATGTTAACAACTCTCTCATCATAAGGTACATATCATGAAACAAAAAGGAGCACACATCATTTGAGTCTTAACTTACCTATTTCCTTTATTCATGTTTGCCCAAGAGTCTAGGGACATGACTCTAGTTCTAACCAAACATTCTAACATATAAACATTAGATAAATCCCTACCATAAGTTACATGCTACAAGAAACATTTTGAGCATGTCAAACTTGGGTCTTTACACTTCCTAGGTCCTTCTTTTTGTCTTGGCTGAAAGTTCCATGAAGGTATCCTAGGTTTTTAGGCAAACTAATCTCATAGAAAATACATAAGCTATTGTACCACAGGTGAGGGAAACTTACATCCTTTCGCTTGTGGTTTTTCTTAAGGAAGAAGGTACCCTAGGTGCAAAGGAAGGAGAAAGCTTCTTCTTCTTGCACCTCCTTTTGTTTCTCTTGCTTGGAAGGGGTAGATCTTGAAGGCTTCTTCTTGTAAATTAGTTTTCTTGGAGAGGAAACTTAGCTTAGCTTTTGGAATGAGGAGAGGGAGGGCTCTTGGTTTCCGTGGAGAATGAAGAAGGAGAAGGAAGGAGGAAGAAGAAGAATTAAATCCCTTGTTTTTCTTCTCCCCATCCTATTTATTCCTATGTAAATGAAGCATGTCTTCATTCATTCCCTCAACTCCTCTTTTCCCCCATTCCTTTAATCCCACGAAAATAGAGAGAGGGAGGGAAGTAGGCAATTTATCTTTTGCTTGCTTCTTCTCTTAACCAAAAGGAAGAGAAGGTAAGCAACTTGGTTTTCTCTTGCTCTTTTACTTTACCATATTTTCTCCTTTAACTACCATTTCCATTCTCTTTTATTCACTTATCATTCATTACTCTAGTGGTTCCATCCACTACTTTAACTCTATTACTTGTGGGAGGTTCATGGTTCAATCCTTGACCTCACTTCTTCTTATTCTATTTTGGTTTCTATTTTTTTATTTTCTTTTTCTCTTATTCTTTTTTTTTTTATGCTCTAAAGAAAACACTCCTAGACATAGCTTAGCATTTCGTGGGTGTTACACCTAACACAATTTAGCATTAGATCTAATTCTATGATACACACCTTAAATTTAAAATAAAATCCAATTACCAAATCATTACATCTTCTTTTACGGCGATTGATTGTGGCACAACTCGAACCAGCAATTGGTTGTCAACGGTGAGGTGGTCGGAACCAAATGAAATCGCTAATCCTCCAAGATAATAAGCCTAAATCAGCATCATGTGAGGATCATGGTTGGCAATCACACGGAGACAGGACAGGAGATGTAGATGCTCACCTTGCTAGCTGCTTAGCGGGCGATCTGACGAACAGTGGTGGCAGGAAAGTGGCAACTGGTTGGGACCATGACCTGCTCCAGTGAAGAGGGAATCAGGTTGAATGCTAGGGCACAACGATGAGTAGGAGAGAATCGGGCTGAAAGCTAGGGCACAGCGATGAGTAGGAGAGAATCGGCTGCCAGTGCTAGGACACAGATCCTCTCCTTGGCCGAAGATTACTCCGAGGAAGGAAGGAAGAAGCTTGATCGGCGATGGTTCGGTGGCTAGGGCACGGAAGGACGGCAGCTTCAGCGTTGCGGGAGTAAAAGGGGAAGAGGAGAAGGAAGGGTTGTCGGCGTCGCAAGGGAGGAGTTGGCGGCGCTCGAGCGGACGAGAGGAAGAGAAGCGACGTCGGCAAAGAGGTGGTCGGGCATTGCTCGACATCGCGAGAGAGAGGGGAGGAGACAGCGCAGGATTAGGGCACGGGAGAAACAAAGGAAATGATAAAAAAGAAAGAAAAAGAAAATAAAGAAATTAAACATTTCCTCGTTAAAATACGATAGCTTAAACAGGTTTTCCCCTGACCCAATAATTTATCCCCTTAACATATGCCTTACGAGCTTCGATTAAATCTCAGAAAATTTCTAAAAATTCCAAAAAATTCTGTTAAGGTTATTATTCTATTAAACCTTATTATTAAATCTTTATTTGGGGTACCATATTTTACATTTTCTCTCCTACTAATAAAAATTTAGTCTCCAAATTTCGTTATTTACCATCAGCAAATACTAGCAATAACCAACCAAATAAATGCTGAACAGAATTTAACCCATATACCTCAAGTAAAAAGATGGGAGTATTGAGCTCGGATCGTATCCTCGAGCTCCCTGGTAGCCTCCTCATCAGAATGATATTGTCATCTAACTTTAATCAGCCCGATAGTCTCTTTCCGCAGTTGACACTCTTTGTGGTTCAGAATCCATACCGGAACCTCCTCATAGGTAATGTCAGGCTGAATGGGAATTGATATATCTGACAGAATATGTGCGCCGTCGGGTACATATCTCCTCAGCATAGACATATGGAATACACCATGAACGCTTGCCAGAGACGGTGGTAGCGCCAGACAGTAAGCTACCGCTCCAATCCTCTCCAAGATCTGGAAGGGCCCAATGTATCGTAGAGCTAGTTTACCTCAGAGACCAAATCTCTTCACCCCTTTCGTGGGTGAGACCCTCAAAAATACATGGTCGCCAGTAGAGAACTCCAAGGGTCTCCGTCTTCGATCAGTATAACTCGTCTGATGATCCTACACCTCGGACATCCTCCTTCTGATAGTGCGGACCAACTCTGCCTCCTGCAGAGCTCTCTAGGGTCCTAGCAGCTGGGCCTCCCCAACCTCCTCTCACAAGATGGGTGTCCGACAAGGTCTACCATACAACACTTCAAACAGTGTCATCTGAATAGCCAAATGATAGCTGTTGTTGTAGGCGAACTCTACTAATGGCAGGTGGTCTTCCCAGCCGCCTTCGAAATCCATAAGGTAAGACCTCAGCAAGTCCTCTAATGTCTGGATGGTCCATTGTGACTATCCATCTGTCTACGGATAGAATGCTATGCTGAATTGGAGTTGTGTGCCCAAGGCTTGCTACAGACTCTGCCAGAACCTAGATGTGAACCTTGGGTCTCTATCCGATATAATGCTCAAAGGAACACCATGTAATCTGTTGATCTCCCGGCAATACAACTCTGACAATCGGTCCAGAGAATCAGTCTTCCAAATCAGTAAGAAATGTGTGGATTTGGTTAATCGGTCAACGACTACCCAAATCGCGTCATGGCCTCGTTGTGTCCTAGGCAATCCCACCATAAATCCATAGTGATGTGCTCCCATTTCCACTCTGGAATCGGAATCCTCTGAAGGAATCCGGCAGGTCTCTGGTGCTCGCCCTTCACCTGCTGACATACTAGACATCTAGCTACAAACTCCGTGATGATTTCTTCATGTCATTCCACCAATAGGAACGCCTCAAATCTCGATGCATGTGAGTTCCTCCTACGTGGATCATAAAGCAAGAGCGATGTGCCTCCTGAAGTAGTTCTTCCAAGACCGGATGAGATTGAGGTACGCATAACCTGCCTCGAAAATAAATAATGCCCTCCTCATCTCGAGTGAACTCGATCTACTGCTCGGAAGCTATCTGGCTACTAATGGATTGTAAGTGCTTATGTAAAATACAGAAAAAATGTCGAATAATAATAAGGGAATTTTCCAAAATTTTTAGAAATTTTTTGAGAATTTTTCGGAGCTCGTACGGACAAGTTAATGGGGATGAAAATGGGGCCCGGGAAAGCCTATTTAGGCTACCCATTTAAGCGAGGAAAAGTTTGCTTTTTCTTTTTCTTTTATTTTCTTTTATTCCTTTTCTTTATTTTCTCTCCTCCGGTTTCTCTTTGACGTCGTGACCTTCTCCCCGCGTGCCCGAGGCTTCGCCGACACCATCTCCTCACCGTGCCCTAACCGCTCAAGGCGGTTCTTCATCTCTTCCTTCTCTTCTCTCCCGAGCCGAACCCCTCTCCTCCTCTGCCCTAGCTATATTGCTCCACCATTTCCGCCGAGTGACAGTGCCGCCACAGCCGACAGCCGAGGCCTAGCGCCGGCCACCCCGAGCCCTAGCCTCCAGCCGTGTGCCCTTGTATTGGGTTCACAGCCGCCGACGCTGATCGCCACCTTGTTGCCGGATTTCACCTTCGTTCTCCACCCGACGGTGCTGCCCATTTTCCCCTCTTTTCCTCGGTCACCTCCGCACAGACGCATCACGGCAGAGCATTTCCTCACCGGTCTCTCTTGATCTGCCCTCTCCCGTGCCTAGATTGGATCCACTAGGTCGCCGACGCCAGCCAAGGTGCAGCCGATAGGGACACCGAGCAGACCATCCGTGCCATTTCCTATGTGCCCTAGTATCAGTGGCCGATCCTTATTTGTCTTACTCTCTGATCTCTAGCGATCTTGTAGGTAAGGGAGTGCTGGATTGAATTTGGGATCTGATACTATATTTAGTTAGATTCTTGATCTCCTCATGTTCTGTTCAGTGAAGATTTCAGCCGGAAAGAGTTATTCCGTGGACTTTTCTTGACTTCCAACAGTAACCTTATCCAGTAGCCTTGTTCCAGCAGCAACAGCAACGGTGGAACTTGAGGTAAGGTACTAGTTTTTGGTCTTAGTTGTAGATAATAGTGTAATTTGATTATTTTAGATCGTGATACATGCTGTAGAGAATTTGGATTTACATGGTTAGGTATTAGTTCATGTATTTATCTAATACAATTTGATTGTAGATAATTGGGGATACCTAATCCATTGTAATTGTGAAATGGGTTAGGTTAAACCTAGTTAGCTTTGGATTAATGGTTGGTCAGCTAATTAAATATACAAGGGAATTAGCTAAATCTGTATATGTGTGATATTACAGGATTTTGACGCGAGACGTGTATCTCGACGTCAGATTTGGACCAGATTGGATTGGACTTTTCTATCAGAGGCGGGTACTTTTGACTTTATGTCTTTGATATGCATAGTAGTGAATTTAACAAATAGCAATAATTATGTTCTCTTATTTATTTCGGTTAATCACTACCCGATACCTGTTACATGATTGGTTGATTGCTTGTTTTGCATCTCATGTATTCCTTACCTATTCATACATGCTTATAGGGGTAGTGATATACCATGCTTCACCATGTTTAGGACCTAGGTTTTATACCTTCAGTGTACCTTTGATTTGATTCGTTGACCTAGGGTGCACTTTATATATATATGGATTAGCTCAGGATATTTTGTGGTTAGTGTCATGCACCATTTGCATGATTGCATGATGTGCGATAGTCCGCTCCATTATTGTTGAGCACATCACCAGTTACATGGATCTGCACACACCACCACTCATGGGTTAGTGGTCGATTCAGGCAGAGTGTGTTACAACAGGGACTTTGTTTGGCTCCGTTGGTCCGCTCATGGGTAGTGTGCCACAACGTGGTAGCCGGCAGGGATTCCTCCTCGTCATCGTGTAACGGGAGTTGAGAGCATTGCGCTCCCCCATTTATGATTTGGGGTAGGAGGATAGGTGTACTGCGACAGCATCCCGTCCACTCGGTCACTCATCAGGAGCAGTGACGACAGAGTGCACGGTTGTCACAGTCCTACCCACTCTGTCTCACTATTGTGTGTGAGATAGTTGACTGGCGTCAGGGGTGACCAGGACGCATCATTGGCATCATACGCATTGATGCATTTATTTCTTGTGATTGTGCTTGCTGTATTTATTTGCTGCATATTGGTTGGATGTCATGTTTGACATGCATACAAGATTTCTATGGCACTCGGATTGTTTGTCCTTATACCCAGGTCCTGGTTAGTACAGTTTTTCTCCTGTTTACTTCAGTTGCATTTCATCATTTTATATCAGGAGACTGTACACATGATTAGTGCTAGATGTTATTTCCCTACTTTGCATATCAGTTGTACCTGCTGAGTATTGGACTCACCCCGCCTCCATTGTTGTTATTTTTCAGGTTGATGCTGTCAGGAGAGAGTTCCAGTTGCTAGTCCCTGCAGATCTCAAAGATATTGTTGGTCTTTTGGTTTTCTTACTTAGATTATGCTAAACTTGTTTTGGTTGTTGGTATAGACATTGTATGGATTTTGTGATGTCGATGGATTTTTATTCGATATGTTTTACTACATGCCTGCCTGGATGGCAGAAGAGGTGAGTTTGTCGGATTTGTGTTTTATGGGTGTAGTGGAGTAGGGTTGGTTTCGAGTCGTGGTATTACTGTTTTGTTTACTTATATATAAACTGTGTGGATGCTTGTGCGGTTGTATTTTATTATTGTTTTTATTCCAGCCGCATGTGGCTGAGGTATATGAGGATGTAGAAAAGTTTCAGATTGTCCGTCGTACAGGGGAGATGCTGCCGAAATTTCTTCGGACAGGGACTCCTCCGGAGCATGACAGCTTATCACTAGCACGGGCCTCTCGGATCATTGTCCTAATCGATGACTGAGCAACCATGGTAACCAGAATACCTTGCTCTATCTGTCTCTGCTCCTGAAGGTCTAACTCAGAGAAACCTTGAATCAAGTCCGTGACTAAAGCACAGTGGCAAGCTAAAGTCCCTCTGGACTTCCGGCTAAGTGCATCGGCAACCACATTAGCTTTCCCCGGGTGGTAGCTAATGGTACAATCATAATCCTTCAGGAACTCCATCCATCTCCTCTGTCGCAGATTGTATTCCTTCTGAGCGAAAAGATATTTGAGACTCTTATGATCAGTGAGAATCTCAAATGTAATATCATATAAATGATGCCGCCAAATCTTCAAAGCAAAAATAATAGTGGCTATCTCCAAATCATGTACTGGGTAGTTCTTCTCATGCTCCTTCAACTGACGAGAGGCATATGAGACTGCCCTACCGTGCTGCATCAACACAACACCCAAACCCTGTAGAGAAGCGTCAGTGTAGAGCACAAATCCGTCCTCTCCGAAGGGCAAAACCAGTACTGGTGCCGACACTAATCTCTGTTTCGGCTCCTGGAAGCTGGTCTCGCAGGCTTCTAACCACGTAAACTTCACACCTTTTCTGGTCAGGTGTGTCAGCGGCATAGCAATGCAAGAGAAACCCTTAATGAACCGTTTGTAATATCCGATCAATCCCAAGAAACCGTGGATCTCCTGAACTGATTTTGGCTTCTCCCAGCTGGTGACAACCTCGATCTTCTTTGGTCTGCGGAGATATCTCGGCTAGAAACCACGTGTCCCAGAAAACCGATTGAGGATAGCCTGAAAGCACACTTGCTGAACTTTGCATATAGGCGATGTTGTGAAAGAGTCCCCAAGACTATGCGAAGATGCTCCTCCTCAAAACGTGAGTAGATTAGAATGTCGTCGATGAAAATGATAACAAACTGATCTAGATACTCCAGAAAGATGTGGTTCATCAAATCTATAAACACCTCTGGAGCATTGGTAAGCCCAAATGACATTACCAAGAACTCATAATGTCTATATCTGGTGTGGAATGCTGCCTTTTGAATATCAGAATATTTAACTCTCAGCTGATGATATCCGGATCGCAGGTCAATCTTAGAATACACTGATGTACCTCTGAGCTGATCAAACAAATCTTTCATCCATGGTAAGGGATACTTATTACAAACGGTCATGACATTCAGCTGTCTATAATCTATACATAATCTCAGAGTACCATCCTTTTTCTTGACGAATAATATCGGAGAATGCCACGGAGATACACTAGGGTGAATAAATCTCTTGTCCAATAACTCCTGGAGTTGGGCCTTTAGCTTATGCAACTCTTTCGGTGTCATACGGTAAGGTGCTTTCGATGCTGGCGCGGTCCTTGGAATTACCTCAATAGCAAACTCCACTTGCCTTCAGGGAGGCAAGCCTGGTAGCTCATCTGGAAATACATCCAGATACTCTCGGACCATTGGAATGTCTGAGAGCTGAGATCTATTATTGTCATTAGCATTAATTAACGACAATAGAAATCCCTAAAAGTCATGTGATAGTAGCTTCTGAGCTTGAATCGCAGAAATGGTCGATATACCGTCGTCCCTGATACCAGTGAAATCCCATAAGGGTTAGTTCTGTAACACTCCTAGAAAGCCTAGATAAGAAAGTAAGGATAATGAGAGTTTGAAGGTAGTGAAAAGAAAGTGTAAATATTCTAAGTTGAATATTAAGATGGGAAGGATTTAGATGATTAAAATTTTATGAAAGAAAATAAAGTTGAGAATATAAATCATCTATATTTATAATACATGGAATTAATGTAAACAAAAGGAAGGAATATGAGATAATATATATGTGTATGAAATATTTATGCAAAATGCATAATATGGTGATATATGAATTATTATGTACAAAAGAATATCAATAATATGTTAGAAGAGAAATAGGATTGAACCTTGGACCTCTTGTAAGGAACATGTATAGGATATCAAAGGGGATAGGAGAATTATTGATAAGGAGAGAAAGGACTAAGTAGTTAAGAATAAGAAAGGATTCTTTTTACTTAAAAGAAAAGGAAGTAAAAAGAAGTAAAAATATGCATAACCAAGTTTTGATCCTTGGTTCTCTTGTGGATGCATGCATATGTTAACCAAGTGTGATAGGAGAGGATATTGTAAGAGGAGAGATAGGAATTTTAATTAAAGGAAAGAAAAGAGAGAAATTAAAGGAAAGAAAAGAGAGAACTCAAGAAGCATTTCTCTAGAATATTCTTATCATTAAAGAGGAGAAATAAATAAGGAGGATGAATCAAGTCAAGTTTTCCTCCCCTCATTTTAGTATAAATAGGCATGGAGGGGTGGCTTCATCCTCAACTCACTCTCCTCCTCTTCTCCTAGAGGTGCTGAGACACTCCCTCTTCTTTCTTTCTTTTTGTTGTCGAGCAACACAAGAGGAAGAAGCCTCCTCTTCTTCCTCCTCCTCTCCACCAAAAGACCTAGCCACTTCTTCCTCCATTGGTGCCGAGCAAAGCAAGCAAGGAAGAAAGGTCCACAAGCAAGTTCTCAACTCTAGGAAACTTAAGCAAAGAAGGTAAGCTTCCCCTCACCTGTGGTACAAGGCTTTTATGTGATTTTCGGATTTATAAGGATTAGAAAACCTAGGAAAGAATTTAAGAAAATTCGGCTAAAGAAAAGGTTTTCAAATCTAAGATGATTTAAACAAGACCTCATTTCATGATAAGATTTTCTATGCTATGTAGAAGGATTCTTTTCCATGATTTTATACTGATATGATGTATGATCAGAGGAGTATCTAACCCTAGAATATAACCAAAAATATTTTAAAGAGGCTAGGAAGATTATTGTCTAACCAAACTAGTGCAAGGTTCCTTCTATGAAATGCTAAGGACCTTTCTATGGTTTTCTTGCTTGGAAATTAATTGGAACCAAAAGAAAACTCACTTGTATGCTTCGGACCAGAAAGGTTAAGGGTTAGAAAGACTAAACATGCTCCTATGATAGGATATAAAGTTTCTTAAAGGGTGTTCATATTGCTAGAAACTCATGAACTCTTTTTAGGGTTTTTCGGCCATGATAAAAGGGATAGCTTAGATTAGCCTAAACAAAAATATTAATATGCTCAAGACCTCTGTGATATTATGATATGAAAGTTGATTAATGCTCTCATGTTTAATTGGAATGTAGAAAATTAGTTACATGATATAAGACATGTAAGATCACAAGAGTCCTAGCTTGTTTATGATCCAATTTTGTGTATGATGTTCTTAGTAACTTTTGCCATGATATTTACTTAGGCTTTCCATGCTTTAGGCCACTTAAGAAACCTAGCTTAAGGACTGATAGGTTTCGGCCATGAAGGAAAATAAAAAAAAAAGGGAAAGAAACCTAGGAAATGCTATACATAATGAGAAGAAATGAAATTATGTTATGTAATATGCCATGATATGTTATAGCATAGGAAATGCTATACATAATGAGAAGAAATGAAATTATGTTATGTAATATGCCATGATATGTTATAGCATAGGAAATGCTATACATAATGAGAAGAAATGAAATTATGTTATGTAATATGTTATGATATGTTATAGCATAGGAAATGCTATACATAATGAGAAGAAATGAAATTATGTTATGTAATATGCCATGATATGTTATAGCATAGGAAATGCTATACATAATGAGAAGAAATGAAATTATGTTATGTAATATGTCATGATATGTTATAGCATAGGAAATGCTATACATAATGAGAAGAAATGAAATTATGTTATGTAATATGCTATGATATGTTATATAGCATAGGAAATGCTATACATAATGAGAAGAAATGAAATTATGTTATGTAATATGCCATGATATGTTATAGCATAGGAAATGCTATACATAATGAGAAGAAATGAAATTATGTTACGTAATATGTCATGATATGTTATAGCATAGGAAATGCTATACATAATGAAAATAAATGAAATTATGTTACGTAATATGCCATGATATGTTATAGCATAGGAAATGCTATACATAATGAGAAGAAATGAAATTATGTTACGTAATATGCCATGATATGTTATAGCATAGGAAATGCTATACATAATGAGAAGAAATGAAATTATGTTACGTAATGATATGTTATAGCATAGGAAATGCTATACATAATGAAAAGAAATGAAAAAGGAAATGCATGAAAGATTGTTAGGGACATGATATGATAGTTATGCATGATAAGTTATTTTTTTTGTATGGTTTGTACCAAGGGTGGGCTCCGTAAACGCCCCGGGGTCGATGGAGTAAGACTCGGGCCTCGTCAGTAATGGGCCTCTAAATGCCCTAGGTCGATGGAGTAAGACTCGGGCCTAGTATGTGTGCATGGTAGGGTTCAAGACTTGCTACCTTGGGCCTACCTATGAAGCGCGCGCATTATGTATGTGGTACAAACCGGGATCCCCTCTAATGATGATATTAATTTCAAGTACTTATAAGTATAAGTTTTCAAATTCATGATGCATTGCCTACATATGTGCTTGAATTATCTGATGATTAGATATAATGTCATGTGATATTATATGAATATGAATATGATACCCTTGTATGTCGTATGCTTATGATACCTCACATGATATTGATATGCAATGATATGAATTCGATTTTAGTGAGTAGGAAAGGAACTTACTGAGCCATGAGTGCTCATAGCTTACTTTCCTTGTACCGCAGATATGGGGGACGGATATTCGGAACGACGGAGCAGCAGGAGGAGCAGATAGTGATGTGTGTGGTGGTGGCTCGGCAAGAACGATTCGGACAAATTAATATTTTTAGTTATATGATCAATATATGCACATTCGAACTAATCAGAATATGTGATATCATGCTTATTTAAATAAAAGGAATGATTTAAAATTTTCCGCTGTTATAGTATAACTAAAGCATGTACGTAAGTAGTATAAGATCGTAGCGCCGCCCTTGGGTAAGAAGGGTGGGCGTTACAAGTTCGGAGGTCAGAATGTGACCAACCTCGTCTGGCAATCAACCGTGGCATGGATTGGCATGGTACGCTGACAGCCAATCCATGCCAAGGATAATGTTAAACTCAACCATTTCCAGTACCAATAAATATACAATGAGTATATGGTTGCCGAAGTCCAATGGGCATCCTCTGACCTCCTGAGTAACGTCTAATGTATCACCGGATGGTAAGGAGATGGTCATTCGCTGTAGTCTAAGAATAGATAGTCTACCAATCTCCCTTATAAATACCCGAGAAATAAACGAATGCGAACTACCAGTATCAATTAGCATATCAGCAGAAAATACATATAGTAAAATCGTACCACGAAAAATGGATCCGCTGACCCGCTGTGCATCCTCTCTAGTAACCGCGTGAATTCGTCCAGCCTCTGGTGGGGGTGGAGGTGGTAGCACTGCCAGAGGTTGCTACGCCTAAGCCGGAGTCTGAGCCTGCCACTGAGGCAGTGCTGGATACTGAGCCATAACTGGGGCTATGGGTTGCAGTATGTACTGAACGGTGGCTGGGGCTGTAACTGATACTGCGCCAGTGGCTGAGGATGCAACTGATACTGGCCTGAGTGATACTGAGGTCCTGAAATAGAACTAGTGACTATAAGACACCGGAAGCTAGTGAGCGTCTGCGATTGATACTGAGGTCCCGAGACAGAACCCTGCGATACCGTGTAAGCATTGGAATGCTCCTGTCCGTGCATGCCATATGCAGCTACTGCCGGAGGGGTTGTCCTCTATGGACGATGCGAAGATTGGACTTTTTGCCCCCCTTGATGAGTCCCTGTCTGACTAAACTATCCTCCCTGAACAGAAACTCTGGAAGCCACATGCTAAGCTTTCAACAAATAATCTCGGCTCATGTGCTCAAGTAGTTTGCAATAATAGCAAATTGACTATTCCAGGGAGCAGGCTGAGGTGATGTAATCTCTGGATCCATATCGAGTGCAGTGCTTGTCACTGGAGGACTGTTTTTGGTTCTGCTGAGAAGAACAAAAACGTCCTATAGAAGTCCGCCTTGACTTCTGAGGCCGGCCAAATGTCCCAAAAGTACCCTGACCCGACTAACTGTGACCTCTGCTGCTATCCGGTAGCCTGTGGCTGCTGGATCTATCCTGAAGTCCTATATGTTTGCTTCCTTTTCTTGTTCGCATTCGCTCTCTACTGAGTCGCCTCAATCATAAGAGCTCTATCCAATGCCTTTATATAAGATGAGTTACCAAAACCCACAATATTTACTTGAAGATGTCCATCAAGTCCCTGGATAAACTAAAGCGTACGAGACCTATCCTTAGCAACTAACTCTAGACAAAATCTGGCCAACCGATTAAATTCGACATTGTATTCTGTCATCGTGCGGTTGTTCTACCGAAGACTCAGAAAATCCTGTCGGTGTGTTATCTGATAATACCGTGGAAAGTACTAGCTCTCAAAAGCCTCTCTAAATTTCTCCCAAGTAATGTGTTGCTCACCTATAATCAAGTGCTGCGTATCCCACCAGATGTCGGCCTCATCCCATAAATGATAAGCAGCTAGCTCTACCTTCTCCCACTCAGAGCAAGCCATATAGAAGAAAGTCTCTATCCAAGATTGAGCTATGCTCGGATCAGTCTCCCCGCGGAATAGTATGAATCTGCTTTTCATCGACTCTGCCAAAGCTGGGATCCGAGCTCGTGCCGCAACCATATCAATAGGGTGAGTAGAAATCGCCGCGGGAACTGACGGAACCACTAGAGCTGGTGCTACAGGTGGTACCGCTAAATAGACCGGGGGAGGTACTCTCGGTGCTGCTGTATAAACTGGAGCATATACTGCCCGTGGCACTGCAGGGTTAGCATAGGTGCCCGCGGTTGGATGTACAGTAGGTAGTGGTACTGGATGTGGAGCAACCGGTATTGCTGGTGCAGGTGCTGCGGGGTATACAGTAGGTATTGGGGGCACAGGTGCCACTGGTGCCGAATACGCCGTAGCAGGCACAGGTGGCTGTGGTGTCGAGAACGTAGTAGTAGGCACTGCTGGTGGAGGGGCCGAGTATGTCGCAGATGGTACTGCTGGTGGTACAGTGGATACTGGAGGTGTGGGTAACTTTAGAGAAAGAACCGTCAGGATCCGAGAGCCCGACGCGCCCGTAGTACCATGAGGAATCTATCCCTGACTGACAGGCTCAATCCCAGCAGACCTCTCTGGCGACTCTGTCGCCAGAGATTCCAACGCCCTCTTGCGTGGCCATCCTGCACCACGTCTTGGCAAGGGAACACGTGTACTTCGCCTCATATCTGTTTAAATTTATTACCCCGATATAAGTACAAGTAAAATTATAACTATAATCATCATACCTATTTACCATCTGGAGATGTTCCGTCGTTACCAAGTCCCCAAATATAACCTTGTCTAAAAAATCACCTCGGAATTTCGAACATGAAAATCAACGAAATCCGTATAAATTTGAAAATACCCATATTGACTCACAAAACCTTGCTCTCATACCAAATAAATTGTCACACCCAGAGGAAGTCCCTGCGAAAAGAAATTTTGGCAGCATCTCCCCTGTACCGATGACAATCTTAATCCTCAATGCCATACAACATCCTCAGCCAACACGACCGGAATATATACACACAAACAAACAAACATTCCACGCAGTTATATACTCAGCCTACCCGGCTGGAACAAAATATCATAAAATAAACAACATTCTACGTAGTTTAAAATAGTACAGCCTCTGACTGACTTTAAAATATAAAAAGAAATTGAAAACAACATCGGAAACTTACCTCTTCTGCCTACTGACAGGCGTGTAGCTAAACATACCAAATAGAAAATCCACCGAGCAAGTAAAAGTTCAACCCTTACAATGCCTTAAGACAAAACACAGAAAAACCAGAGTGCAAAACCAGTACAAGTCTAAAACATAGCTCTAAGCAAATAAACAGAAAACCAAAAGACCAAAGCAAAAATTCTTATGGCAAGGGGACTAGCAACTGGAACCTCCTGACGGCTTTAACCTGAAATAAGAATAATCAACGGGGGTGAGTTCAAGAACTCAGCGGATACCAGATAGCCATGCATAATAAGATATGACTAACAGTAATAATTATGCGGTACAGTTTCCTGAACAAAAGAAGGAAATGTAGACTGAAAATACAGAAGAAACTGTACTCACCAGAACCTCCTATCTAGAAATAAGGATTGTCAGACCAGATACAAAATGTCACCTGTATGCATGTCATTCATATGTAACCACCAAAATGCATCGTAAGCACAAACAATAAATGTAATCCATGCATATGATGCAAAAATGACATGTATCACCCCTGACGCCAGTTAGCCATCTCACACGCGATGGTGAGACCGAGTGGGTAGGGCTATGACAATTGTTCACTCTGCCATCACTACTCCTGAGTGACCGAGTGGACAGGATACTGTCAGAGTATACCTATCCTCCAACCCTAAATAGAGTAGGGGAGTTCAATGCTCTCATCTCCCTGTATCATAGTCAAGGGGAGGGATCCTTGCCCGCTACATGCTGCAGTCATCGCTACCTATGAGCAGACCAGCAGAGCCCTGACAGAGCAAACTGCACACACCCTACCTGATGTACCACTAACCCATGAGTGGTTGTATGTGTAGATCATGTAACTAGCGATGTGGTCAATAATAATGGAGCCGACAATCGCTTAGCATGCAATCATGTAATATGGTGCATGACACTAAACATGTAGACACTGACAGTATACACCTCTATATAAAATGCACCAAAAAGGAAATAAATCATACCCTGATCTAGGAATCATAAATTTATGTACACAAATCAGATATGACAAATAACAAGTCTACTACACTATAGGTCAATGTATGTCACTATTTCTAAGAATAGGAGTGCACGTGGCAACAATCAAGATGATATAAGCATGAATGTATAACAGATAAGAATATAGGCATACTACAAGGACCAAATAGTGACATACCAAAGCAAATGCAAACATAATCATTGCTACTAGCTATATACTATTATGCATATCTAAAATGACTATATCAAAGAGATAAGTCAGAAGTACCCACCTCAAAAAGAAGATCGTATCCAGAAATCCTACGTCGAGACACCCGTCTCGAATCAAAGTCCTATAATACATGATATATATATTAGCTAATCATATAAACAACAACTAGCCAAATTTAGAACCCAGATTAAATAGGGAAACCCCCAATTGAAATAATTAACCTAACTCATTATTCTAATTAGTTTTAACTCAATCCATGATTCTTTCACATCAACCCTACTTATGACTTAATCAATTTAATTATGGCAATCCTCTACGATCAATACGCACTTAATTCATCCACACTATCAATTGGGTAATAACTCCATCGCTAACACAATTGAGCATTAGATCTAATTCTATGATACACACCTTAAATCTGAAATAAAATCCAATTACCAAATCATTACCTCTTCTTTTGCGGTGATCGATGGTGGCACAACTCGAACCAGCCACTAGTAGAGCCAGCAACTAGTTGTCGACGGTGAGGTGGCCGGAACTTGTTACGCACCACAAGTGTACGGTTACGTCGTCAATAATAATAAAAGATATCGTATCCACAGGGACTAGTTATAAGCACTAAAGAAGTCTCAAAGCGAATTAGCTAGACAAATAATTAAAAGATCATTTACAACTAAGATCAGAGGTAAGGGTTAAATGCAGAAATTTAGTTTTATAAAGATTCTAGGAGCCTTGGTTTCTTTGTGATAATCATTGATGTAATGTAATCTACCAAATCTTACCCTCAATTGCAATGTATTCGTAAGAAGTCACCGGTTGTTTTCTACAGAAAATATCGGTTAAGGACTCATATCTAAACCCTAAGCAATCAAAGAGTTATGAATCCCTATGAGGTCCGTTAACGGGGCATCCCTATCATGACGCCCCTCGGTCATACGATATAGAAATGCATCCCTAATCAATTCACATTAAGATATAGAATTAAGAACATCAATCCGTCCTACTTCTTTACAAGTTCTTGTTTCACCCCTAAAGGTAATCCCCTAAAAGGTCCATTAGCAGGGTAGCCCTGTCACGACGCCCCTCGATCATACGATTTAGTGAACTCCTCTATAATATTCCACAAGAGATATAAACAACCAACCAAGAATGGGAATTAGGCACAAAACACAATAATCCAATACAAGATTGATTGATACAAAACATAACAATATCCTTGAATCAAGAAGAAGGCAAATCCATTGAATCTTACATCAAATTACATCACAAATACTCCCTCCTTCCTATAACAAGAAATCTACTCCATAAAGAATGGGGAAATGATCAAAGACAAGAAAATCAAAGACATTCCAATCCAAGAACAAGAGAATATAAAGGAATGCTTATCTCGTTATGATGAGTGATCTTTGGAACCAATCCTCCGCTCTTGGAGTCGAATCTTGGACAGAAATCCCTCCTTGAATGGCTGGAAATCACCCCAAGAACAGATCTCCCCAAAGGGAGAGCCTCTCCTTTTTCAAAAGGGAAGAAGCTCTATATATAGAGGGGGGCAATTGGGCGCCACATGACCTAGGGCATGGCCGTGTGAGATCCACACGGCCTGGGCAACCCTCCTCCCAGCTAGGGTCACACGACCATGTGATGGGCACACGGCCATGCTATGTACTGCCTCTACTTGCTTGCACTGCCGTGTGAAAGTGTTGCACGGTCGAGTGGCACACACGGCCATGCCAATTTCTGGCTCTGGAAAGGCTACACGACCGTGTGAAACCACACGGCCAGGGCAATCTTGGTCATTGGAAGGGCTACACGACCGTGTAATTTTACACCACCGTGCACTGGCTGGCTGGAGCAGGATGGCAGGACCGTGCAACTTCACACGGCCAGTACACTCCCCTTTTCTGCTACTGCTACACTATCCCTCATCACCACACGACTGGGTGCATTCCCATTTGCAAGGTCGTGTGGCACTCATTGCCAAGGTCGTTCTTCTCCGTTTGGTTGTAGAATCATCCACGGACATCAATTCTTCTCCAAATTCAACTTCTGAAAACATAAAATGCACAAGAGTAGATCTCTGAACAAAGAAAAGTATTTATGCTAAAAACAAAGCAAGAAGCATGAAAGTGCATAGACAAAGCATGTACAAAACATAAGAATGTGCATCAAAACATGCTAAACAAGTGTATAAAATCTATGCACATCATAACCAAACGAAATCGCTGATCCTCCAAGACAATAACCCTAAATCATCATCATGTGAGGATCATGTTCGACAATCACATGGAGTAGGACAAGAGATGGAGATGCTCACTTTGCTAGTCCTAGGGCACAACGAGGACAGCATGACAGTGGTTGGCGTGGCCCTCAATAGATGTAAGAGGTGAATGAGTGCCGGAGAGGAGAAAACATTGGCGTCGGGGATGAATAGGAGAAACTTGGGGCTAGGGCACAGAACCTCTCCTTGGCCGAAGATGAGTCCGAGGAAGGATGGAAGAAGCTTGGCCGACAATGGTTCGGTGGCTAGGGCACGGAAGGACGCTGGCTTCGACGTCGCGGGAGCAAAATGGGAAGAGGAGAAGGAATGGTTGTCAACATCGCAAGGGAGGAGTCAACGGCGCTCGAGCGGACGAGAGGAAGAGAAGCGGCGTCGGTGAAGAGGTGGTCGGGCGTTGCTCAACGTCGCGAGAGAGAGGTGGTTGTGCCCCCTAGCATGGCCTTGTGTTCTCTCCCATGGCAAAGAAGGGGTAGGTTGTGCCTGAAGGTACGACCATGCCTCCTACCATAGGCTATTCCAGGGGCGAAAGTGTGAAATCACAGTCATGCCCCCTTCCAGAGCTTATTCAGGGTTCAATCGTGCCAATTGGTATAATCGTGCCCCTTCACCCAAGGCCATCCACTCCTCGGTCATGCCTCTAGGCACAACCATGTGGCGAAGAACATAAGGGGGGCATGTCGTGTGAAAACAAGGCTATGTTGAATCTAGACATATTGCAGACTAATTTTGAATTGGCCATAACTTTACACTCGGTTGAAGTTACAGACTATTCCAAGTACCAAATTGTGGCTAATTTCAAGCTATACAACTTTGCTTAGGTTAAATAGAGATAAAACATAGTATAACCATGCTAAAAGGCATGGTCGTGCCTCCCATCCATGGTCGTATCACACTCTCTGCCTAAACTGTAGACTAAAATTTGAACTATCATAACTTTCGACTTAGTTGGAGCCATGGATCAATCCAACTATCAAAATATATATAATTTCAAGGAATACAACTTTGGTTCAGGGTGAAATATAAGGAAATTAGGTTTAAGGGGTTAAAAACTTATTTTGATGGAGCCCTTTAAACCTAGCAGATCTGGACAATTTGGAGGAAGTATAAAAGGGTCAAAACTCATTCTTTAACTTATATTGGGTATGGGACTTTGTCCCTCTCCTTAAGGAAGGGTTATCCCCTTGGAGGGAAACCTTATAACTTCTATCTTCGTTGATCCATACTATCCGTCCACCTCCGAAGCAAGGATTGCAAGCATGAAGATCGGCGACACATAGATAAGCATTCCTCTCTTCTCTATCTTTTATTTTGAATTGTAGGATACTTAATTGCTTGTCTCTTATTTGTAAATTCTTTGCAATGGACTAGTTCTCCAGATTTAGGATGTAAGAAGTAGTTGTGATGTGATGCAATGTATGAACTATGTATTTAGATATTTTCTTATTCAATGAAGTGTATATGTCATGTTCTATGTGTTTTATGCATTGTAAGCGTTTGATGAAATGTGTGAATGGTTTAAACATAGTGATGTGAGGGATTAATTATCATATAGAGGGGGTGCTTTGGATTTGTATGACTAGGGTGCCTAGTGACAAAGGGTAACCCTTTAACCGGACTTTCTAGAGTATCACTTTGAATTAGGGTTTAATCCTCTGCAAGGGATTAGCTCATTATAGCTTAATGGGTTTTCAACAACTCCATGCTGAAGTGATTCATGTAATCTAGACTGTATGTTTGAGGGACCCCTTAGTGAAAAAGGATAACTCTTTAACCGGACCTTCTACATTACCTTCTTTACTTAGTAGCACTGAATGTGAATGGAGAGAACACTTCGGTGAGATCGTCATGGGATTGTATGGTAACTTTATTAGAATCCCTACATGAATGTAAGTATGGAGTTTGGTAGATGAACAATGCATATGAACATCAAATAGCATCATAATTAAACCAAAATCCTAGCATCTCTCACCCCCAAATCTAACTTCACCTTCACTCACTTATGCACCCTCTCTCTTTACTCTCTTTCCCTCTCTCACTCTCTTACTCTCAACCTTCTCTCCCTCTCTTCAATCTCTCTCGTTAGTTTGCAAGCGCCAAGGATAACTTTCGATCATCTAGATAACTTACTTTTGCTACATCTCTAGTGCTTAATCAACAGTCCCTATAGATTTGGAAATCTTTTATATTATTGATGACGTTTTCGTACACTTGCGGATTCATAACAGTTCTACAGAGCAATATCACCAAGTTTTGTAGATCAATACTACTAAGTTCCATCGAGTAGTATGGTTAAGTTCCTTCCAACAATTGGGTCTAGTTCTGTAGAGTAATATTACTATGTTCTATAGAACAATATCACCAAGATTTTCCGAGCAATATAGTTAAGTTTCTCCCAGCAATTGGATTAGTTGTGCTTAGCAATATCACCAAGTTTCGTAGAGAAATATTACTAAGTTCCATTGAGCAATATGGTTAAGTTCCTCCTAGCAATTGGTTTAAGTTTCGCAAAGCAATATCACCAAGTTCCACAGAGTGATACTACTAAGTTCGCAAAGCAATATCATCAAGTTCTGTAGAGCAATATTACCGAGTTATGCAGAGCAATACCATCAAGCTCCGTCAAGCAATATGGTTAAAGCTCCTCCGAGCAATATAGATAAGCTCTTTCGAGCAATATAATTAAGCTCTTCTGAGTAATATGGTTGGATCTCTTTGAAGTAGTATAAACTGGGTTTATCAGGCATCAAAAGTATTACACAATAATCCTTGAAGAAACCTTTTGCCGAGCATTAAGGATATCTCCACTTGGTAAAATGAATCTTTTACTGTGTATCAAGTGTTAGGAAGCTTCTGGTTATTAACATGTGGAGATTGATGAATGGAGAAACAACTAATGAGTGTTAGAAGAGGTTTTCTTGATTCCTTCTTCATAATACGTGATGATTAGTGAATATAGGGGAAAATAGTGGATGTCAGAGGTAGTTCCCTTGATGTCTTTCTCATCTTATGTGGAAATCAAGGAGTGTAGGAAGGATAGCAGATTGTCAAAAATCTCATCTTCTCTTACTTAGGTAGGAAGAAGTAGAAAGGTGCGAAAGCCAATGATGTGGAGATTCCCTTCAAATATCTATACAAGCAACGGAAGAGGTAAAGTACAAAGAGCTTGGTTCTCTTTGATGTGAACCCAACGAGAGAGATATTGCAAGAACCCACAACGAATTGAAAACAGAAAGAAGGAAGGTCTAAGTCGATAAGATGGATGAAAAGAAACCTCGACCCAATGCTTAGAAAAGCACGAACCTTGGTATAGAAGATGGAAGACGCCACAACCTTGGGATTGAGGTTGATAAGTTTTCAAATGTCACAAGGAGATGCCTTGATAAGTTCAAGTTCAATGAAGAACCAACAAGCGAGAGCCTCACCGTGTTTTAGATTGAAAAATATATCAAAGATACATGTGTGGCCGTCACCCCCTTTATTTATAGCTATAAGGTGACCAAAAAAACCCTAAAAGGCCAAAAGAAAGCCCATTTAGTAAAGGCCCATATAGACTACTTAGCCATTTTAAGCATATGGCATTATTACAACCCAAATAAAGGTAAAAATGAGTCCAAATTGAGCCAACATATCCATACTACATAGATATGAGACTTAAATACTAATTTAGCTCATCTAAGGCTCGAATTAGGTTGACTAAGCCGGATGACTTGCTCTTGGTCAAACCTTCTTCAATAGTAGCTTTGGCCTTCACATCTTCAATTAGAACATTAAGTGCTTCCTTCATCTTTTTAGCCCTAGCCCTTGTAATTGGTCCTCCATTGATGCATAATGGATCATCATTAATATCTGGAGTGGATTGAGCATGACCCATATCACTAGCTTATTGTGCAACTTGTTCTCTTTCATTTATTCCATCATTCCCCCTCTCCTCAAAAGGATTCGTCCTCGAATCTTGATCACCTACATCAAAAGGAGAAAGATCAGAAACATTAAATGTAGCACTCACATTATACTCACCTGGTAAGTCAAGCTTGTATGCATTATCATTGATTCGAGCAATGACTTGAAATGGACCATCTCCTCGTGGATGCAACTTAGTACAACGTTTAGCTGGAAATCTTTCCTTCCTCATATGAACCCAAACCCAATCTCCGGGTTCAAAGATCACTTTCTTTCGTCCCTTGTTGGCTTGCGCAGCATATTGTTCAGTCCTCTTTTCAATTTGCAATCGAACTTTCTCATGCAGTTGCCTCACAAACTCAGCTTTTCTGGTACCATCTAAACTGGCACGCTGAGAGATAGGCAAAGGCGATAAATCTAAAGGAATTAAAGGTTTGAACCCATATACCACTTCGAAAGGAGAAAAATTAGTAGTAGAATGCATAGATCTATTATAAGCAAATTCAACATGTGGTAAACAATCTTCCCAACCTTTTAAATTCTTTTGAATGATAGCTCTCAACAAAGTAGATAAAGTTCGATTTACTACCTCAGTTTGTCCATCTGTTTGTGGATGACAAGTTGTGGAAAACAAAAGCTTTGTTCCTAACTTTCCCCACAATGTCTTCCAAAAGTAGCTTAGAAACTTTGCATCACGATCTGAAACTATGCTCCTCGGTACTCCATGAAGTCGCACGATCTCCCTAAAAAATAGATCAGCAATATGGTTAGCATCATCTGTTTTCCTACAAGGAATAAAATGAGCCATTTTAGAAAATCTGTCCACAACCACAAAAATAGAATCCATACCTCGTTTAGAACTTGGTAGTCCTAAAACAAAATCCATGGAAATATCAACCCAAGGTTCACTAGGAATTGGTAAAGGTGTATACAGTCCATGAGGTAAAGATCTAGATTTCGCTTGCCTACATGTAATACACTTCTCACAAAATTTAACTACATCCCGTTTCATTTGTGGCCAAAAGAAATGCTCTACCAACACTTCTAGAGTTTTTTTAACTCCAAAATGTCCCATTAGTCCCCCACCATGAGATTCTTTGATTAATAATTCCCTTAATGAACAATTAGGCACACACAACCTATTCACTCTAAAAAGAAACCCCCCATGTCTATAAAACTTCCCAAATGTAGTATGTTCACAAACTTCAAACACATTTCCAAAGTCAGAATCATTAGAATATAAATCTTTAATGTATTCAAATCCAAACAATTTAGTGTTTAAAGTAGAGATCAAGGTATACCTTCGAGACAAAGCATCAACAACAATGTTTTCCATACCTTGTTTATACTTGATCACATAAGGGAATGATTCAATGAATTCTACCTATTTTGCATGACGTCTATTCAACTTACTTTGGCTCTTCAAATGCTTCAACGATTCATGATCAGTGTGAATAACAAACTCTTTGGGCCACAAGTAATGCTACCAAGTCTCTAAAGCCCTCACCAATGCATATATCTCCTTGTCATAAGTTGGATAGTTCAAAGCTGCTCCGCTGAGTTTCTCACTAAAATAAGCAAGGGGTCGACCTTCTTGTATTAGCACAGCTCCAATACCTATTCCTGATGCATCACACTCAATTTCAAAAGTTTTAGCAAAGTTAGGTAATGCAAGTAATGGTGCTGAACTTAGCTTCTCCTTAAGTAAATTGAAAGCTGAAACTTGTTCACTATCCCAACGAAACCCAACATTCTTTTTAACAACTTCAGTCAAGGGTGCAGCTATAGAACTAAAATTTTTAACAAACCTTCTGTAGAAACTTGCCAACCCATGAAAGCTACGTACCTCAGTTATCGTTTTTGGTGTTGGCCATTCACGTATTGCCTTAACCTTTTCTTCATCAACTGCTATTCCCTTAGCACTAACAATATAACCAAGAAACTCTATCTGATTAGTGCAAAAAGAACATTTTTGAAGGTTAGCATACAATTTTTCATTTCTCAAAACAAGTAGAACTTTTTGTAAATGATTAAGATGTTCATCTAAATTTTTACTATAAATCAAGATGTCATCAAAATATACTACAACAAAGTTCCCAATATATGCACGTAAAATATGGTTCATTAATCTCATGAAAGTATTAGGTGCGTTAGTTAGGCCAAATGGCATGACTAACCATTCATACAAACCGTACCTAGTCTTAAAAGCAGTTTTCCATTCATCTCCCTCACGCATGCGAATTTGATGATAGCCAGACTTCAAATCAATTTTAGAGAAAATGCAAGAACCATGTCGTTCATCTAGCATATCATCTAATCTAGGAATAGGATGACGATACTTTACCGCAATCTTGTTGATAGCCCTACAATCAACGCACATCCTCCAAGTTCCATCCTTCTTAGGCACAAGCAAAACAGGAACTGAACAAGGACTCAAACTTTCTCGGACATACCCTTTTCTCATCAATTCTTCAACTTGCTTTTGAAGCTCCTTCATCTCCATAGGATTGCTCTTATAGGCTGGTCGATTAGGGATAGCTGCTCCTAGGATGAAGTCAATTTGGTGCTCTATTCCCCTAAGTGGTGGCAATCCATCAGGAACTTCTTCAGGAAAGACATCATCAAATTCCTGCAAAAGAGATTTAACAACACTAGGCAAAGAAGGGTTAAGATTGTTAGTGTTGAAATATGCCTCCTTATACAAAAGTATAATCATCGGCTGTTGAGAATAAAAAGCTCTCTTAACCTCTCTTTCTTTTGCATAAAAGCTCCCTTTTTTACTCTCTAGATTTTTTGTTTCTTTTTCATTCTTTTTTTCTCTCCTCTCATCCTCACTTTTTCTTTTCTCACACTCCTTTTCTTTTCCATTTTTTTTCTCTCACAATCTTTTTTTTTTTCACTCTCATTTTTTATCCTCAATTGATCTTCATATACTTGCTTAGGAGTTAATGGTACAAGAGTTACAAGTTTACCATGCATCTTAAAAGAATATTTATTTGTGAACCCATCGTGTATGACCCTCCTATCAAATTGCCATGGTCTACCTAAAAGCAAATGACTTGCATGCATTGGTACTACATCACAAAGAACATCATCATGATACCTACCAATGGATAATGAAACCAATACTTGCTTAGTGACCTTAACCTCCCCGCAATCATTCAACCATTGTAGTTTATAAGGTCTAGGATGTTTAGTGGTTGGTAAGCATAATTTCTCAACCAAGATAGTACTAGCAACATTAGTGCAACTTCCTCCATCTATAATCATACTACATACCTTGTCTTTGATGTGGCAACGGGTATGAAATATGTTGTCTTGTTGTTCTTCATCTTCTTCCTTCACTTGCACATTTAGAGCACGCCTAGTGACAAGGGCTTCACCTTCAACGGCATACTCTTCTACATCACTTTCCATCAATGGTGGCAAGGCATTATCATCTTCAGACTCACTCTCAGTTTCAATATCACCATTTTCTTTCAAAAGCATACTTCTTTTGTTTGGACATTGTGAAGCGATATGTCCTCTTCCCAAACACTTAAAGCATTTAATATCTCTATTTCTTGAAGATTGGATAGGTTCTTTACCTTTAACCAATGGAGAATTAGCATCTTTATTCTTCAAAAACTCGGTCTTACTCTTTGATGCAACTTTATCATCTCTTTTGTTCCAACTAGATTTCCAAGTGGATGAATTAGAACTTTGACCATGTTTGATTGAACCCTTCCTTTTGAGTTGCCTTTCAACTTTCATGGACATATGCACCATATCTTCAAGCTCCACATAATGTTGCAACTCTACTATATTTGCAATTTCTGAATTCAAACCTTGTAAAAATCTTGCCATGGTTGCTTCTCGGTCCTCCTCCACATTGGCTCGAATCATGGCAATCTCCATCTCTTTGTGGTATTCCTCCACGGTCTTGGATCCTTGGGTTAGACTTTGTAGCCGTTGGTACAAATCTCGATAGTAATGTGATGGAATGAACCTCTTCCTCATAATTGATTTCATCTCTTCCCAAGTGCCAACGGGTCTCTCATTGTTTCTTCTCCTGCTTAGAATAACTTGATCCCACCAAATAATAGCATAATCAATAAATTCGACAGCAGCAAGTTTTACCTTCTTCTCTTCAGAGTAGTTGTGACAATCAAATACTAATTCCACTTTCTTTTCCCACTCCAAATATACGTCTGGATCACTTTTGCCTTGAAAAGAAGGAATCTTCAATTTGATATTTCCCAAGTTTCTATCAACATAATCAATCATCCTTCCCCTTCTACCACCAATTCTGATGCCACCAGATCTGCCACTAGAAACTCTATCATCAATGTCCTCAGAAATGCCATCATCATCATCGTTGTTGTCTTCACGGTTATATTGCCTTGAAATTCATGTGGGAACTCTACCAGCTTGGCTATTTTGCAATTCAGTAATTACAGCATCTTGTCTCTCCAATTTGTCGAGGATTTGATTGAATCTGATTTCCATGCGTTCCAAGTGTTGTCTCAAGGCACGTTGTTCAAGTGTTTCTCTAGGTCTTGCTTCTTCTCCACTTGTCGCCATTAATGCAATCTGTTGTCACTCAATCACTCAACTCGATAATGTTAGCTCTTTAAGGAACTTAGAATTGTGGCAATTCCTTGTAAACGATCGTTGACTGATTGAAAATCCCAAAGGTATAGGATAAAAGAAAGGAAATGATAGAAGAATGCAAATTGTAGAATTGAAAAATTAAATTAAGTTCAGAAAGGAAATTTGCTAGAATTGAATCTAGGCAAAACTTATGCGAATGCGGGACTAAGAGATAAAGATATTTGAAATAAGAACTGAAAAGGATCTTGCCAGAACTTAATTTAGGCAGGTGTAGAATTAAATCTAGGCAAAACTTTAAAAGAAATGCGGAGTGTCCCCAGGGCGTAGCACAGATGGGGAGTGCATGGTTCTGTGGCTTAAAGGTCCAGGGGTCGATCCCCGGGGTGTCACTGCCTGGGGTTAACGTCTCCGCCATGCACTTTCTACCTGTGTACCTGCATTTACCTCCCTCCATATCCGTGGGACCGGCTCTAGGGGGGCCGCTGATGTGGCGGTTCCACTTTTTTTTTTTTTTTTTTTTTAAAGAAATGCGGAATAGGAAAGTGCAAGTATATTAGGCAAAACTTTAAAGGAAATGCGGAATAGGAAAGTGCAACTATATTTGGCAAAACTTTAAAGAAATTGCGGAATTGGAAGGTGCAAATATACTAGGCAAATTATTAAAGAAAAATGCGGAATTGGAAAGTGTAAATATAATAGGCAAAACTTTAAAAAAATTGCAGAATTGGAAAGTACTACTATAGAAATAACAATTCCCTACACTCAACTTTTTTTTTATTTTTTTTTTCGATTTTTTTTTTTAATTTCGGCCCTTTTTTTTTGCCGAAAAAAATATTTTTTTTTTTGAATTTCGGCATTTTTTTTTTACAATTTTTTTTTGCCGATTTTTTTTTAAATGTCAACTCTTTTTTTTTTACCAAAAATAATTTGCTAGCACCAAGACGAATAAAACTCACTAGGATTGAGATGATAATGATAAGCAGATAATTTTGAACAAATTGACAAAGTTTAGAGCACAAAGAGAAAAGGATACCAAATCGATTTAGAAAAACATGGCTCTGATACCAAATGATGTGAACCCAACGAGAGAGATATCGCAAGAACCCACAACGAATTGAAAACAGAAAGAAGGAAGGTCTAAGTCGATAAGATGGATGAAAAGAAACCTCGACCCAATGCTTAGAAAAGCACGAACCTTGGTATAGAAGATGGAAGACGCCACAACCTTGGGATTGAGGTTGATAAGTTTTCGAACGCCACAAGGAGATGCCTTGATAAATTCAAGTTCAATGAAGAACCAACAAGCGAGAGCCTCACCGTGTTTTAGATTGAAAAATATATCAAAGATACATGTGTGGCCATCACCCCCTTTATTTATAGCTATAAGGTGACCAAAAAAACCCTAAAAGGCCAAAAGAAAGCCCATTTAGTAAAGGCCCATATAGACTACTTAGCCATTTTAAACATATGGCATTATTACAACCCAAATAAAGGTAAAAATGAGTCCAAATTGAGCCAACATATCCATACTACATAGATATGAGACTTAAATACTAATTTAGCTCATCTAAGGCTCGAATTAGGTTGACTAAGCCGGATGACTTGCTCTTGGTCAAACCTTCTTCAATAGTAGCTTTGGCCTTCACATCTTCAATTAGCACATTAAGTGCTCCCTTCATCTTTTTAGCCCTAGCCCTTGTAATTGGTCCTCCATTGATGCATAATGGATCATCATTAATATCTGTAGTGGATTGAGCATGACCCATATCACTAGCTTGTTGCGCAACTTGTTCTCTTTCATTTATTTCATCACTCTTATTCTTGCAAGCGGAGGCGACTCCTTTCCATTAGCTTTTTCTCCATCTTCTTTCTCTTTAGTCTTCTTCCTTCTATGATTAATTACTGATTTGAGCATCGGAGGTATCGTGCCGACAAACTGGCCCTAACTCTAATTAGTGTTACATATCAGGGTACTTGGATCTCACCCGATGGAAAACCGATCTTGCTTTCTAGAGAGGAGGAGTATGAGTGAGTAGAAAAAGAGACCGTCAATATTCTTGTTCGCTCCATTATGTCACATCAATTAATATTATAGTTTTCTCGAAGTGAAGATTGTATCTTTAGCTTTCTACTCTGATGCATGAGTGGGATTGTATATCATGTTGAAAGCGCTCCACGGCCTCGGACCCCTTCTTCTCGGCCAACGTGACATGGTCGTGCCCTGCGACAGCAGGGAATGCCTTACACGGTCGTGTGGCACACACGGTCGTGCCAAATTTCGGCCTTGGCAAGGCTACACGGCCGGTCATCACCACACGACCATGTCATGTTCCTTCTCGGGTAAAGCTACACGGTCGGTCATCACCACACGGCCTTGCCTTGCTCCTTCACGGGTAGGGCTACACGGTCGGTCAGGGCCACATGGCCTTCCACCCTTCCGCCACACACACATCAAGCATTGATCCTGCAGCTTCTGTAACAACCCAATTTTCCCTATTTCAAGTTCTAAATATCCTTAAAAATATTTGAAAATGCTTTTAAAATATTCTAGAGATTTTTTAAAATTTTTAGAGTATTTTTATGCAATTTTTGGAGGTCGTTTGGTATTTTTACTAAACGAAAGAAGTTTTGCCAAAAAATTATCAAAGCCGAGGTTTGAACTGGAAACCTTGGGTTAAGCAGAGACTCGCCTAACCAACTGCTCCGCAAACGTTTTGTTAAAAAATATGGAGTGAAATATATATAAGCAGTAGTTAGGAACAATTAAAATAAATCGAAATGAAAAGGGCACGGCCGAGGGATTGAAGCCGAGACCCTTTGATTCGGTTAAAAGTCGGCTGACCAACTGGGCTAGCGGTCGGTGCTAATTAGATAGGCAGCGGCAAATATTTAAGTTATAGTTGAAACATTTAAAATAAATTGGAATTAAAAGTGTGCGGCTGAGGGATCGAAGCCGAGGCCTTTGACCCGAGCAAAACCCGCCTGACCAACTGTGCTGGCGGCCGATGTTAATTAAGGAAAGAGTGAATAATACTTAAGCAGTAGTTAGATGATAAAAACCCTAGTTATAAGAAGAGAACCTAAGTTTTATCCCGTGACCTAAAAATCTCTTCTCTGCTTCTCGCGTGCGACGGCGCCAATTCTACCGAGCCAGGAAATACGAAGCCCTAGATTCGTCTCCGGCGGCTGGTGAAGGCCTTCTTTTGGTAAACCTTGCGGATCCGAGCTCCTCTCATCGAAGAGAACGCGTGAGCATGAAAGAGAAGCCGAAGTCTTCATCTCCCCGAAGCCCTAGCTGCGTTCTTCGGTTGTAAGTCCAAGAACAGCGCGGTAAGACGCTTACTCACCTGCAGTAAGGGTAGCTCTCGAATTCGTGTTTCCTCTGGTTGTTTTCTTTGATACATGCCGCAAGGAGAGTGTTATCTAGGGTTTTTCTGTCATGAATCAGATAAAGAAGATAGAAGGGTTTTTGTTTGGTGTTTTCCTTGTGTTTCGAGTTTGCTGTGAAGAAACAAGTTTGTCTCTGATCTGTCGTTTCTTCCTCTCTTGCTTAATTGTACCAAGTGGTGAAGTGATTTAGAGATTGATCCTTTATATGCTGGAGGATGGATGCTAGGTTATGAATGTTGAATCTGCAATTGCTAGAATAACAGAAACTATACCTTTTACGTGCAACAACTCTTGGCTTATTGGGTTTGGCTCGTTTCCTGTTCTGCGTAGTTGAGATGCTGCGGATCTGGGGGTTTTCATATCTAATCTTATTTATCTTCCAATTGGTCTCTATGGAGATGGTGTGGGGTCTTGGTGGATGTTTTGCAATTCCATGAATTGTTGTGTTTTCTTGTAGTGCTCTTCGGATTTTAGGTGCAGTGTACTGGGATAAGTTAAGTTTGGAAGAAATCTTCAAGTGAGATCATATCACAGTAGATTGGTTTAAAGGCTATATGGTTCCTACAATTGTTTTTAGGCTTACTTATAAGGTTTCATGATATAAGTTGCTGTTGAAATGTTTGGTCACTGAGTTAAAGGTCTTTGGTCAAGTTCATGATTCAAATGTGAGTACTTTGGTCACATTTAGTTTAGCATATCAATGTAATCTGGTAACAAGATTATTATGCTCATGTGTTGGTTCGTTTAATGTTGAACCTGCATATTTTTAGTTGTAGGAAGTAGTTGGTATACATGTGTAGTGTGATGTTCTTTTTAGTGGTTGTTTTAAGCTTTGCTAATAATTGATCTTCCAACCTATGTAACAGATAGATGAAGGTTAATGTCGCACTTTCCTAGTTGTAGAGGATAGCTTGTACATCGGCTTAGTTTAATGTTTCACCTTTGTTTAGCTTAAAGTTTTCCTTATTCAAGCTTTAAAGTTCTTTAGTATTGATTCTTAATTCAGTTTCTAGTTTCTTATTTTGATACATATGCATATATGTGTTAGTTAGCTTTTAATAGCTCTTTAATCTAAAGCATATAGTGAGTTGACTTTGCTATTTTAATAAGATGAATAGCCATGTATTTTAGTGGAATGATTATGTGCCCTATTAACCCTTTTTAGAGGATTATGAATAGTTATAAGTGAGAAAAGACTAAGGTCTTGATAGGATCCCTAAACTTTAAGTATTGGGATCAGCAGCACACCAAGTGCTCAAAGAAATGCCAAGGCATTTTATTATAAGAATATTAAAGATAACAAATATTTTACTTTTTAATGGCATGTACCGGACACAAGGTCCATTGGGTGGGCTCCTAGATCGCCCCTAGGCACAGATCGCCTAGAAGTATCTTAGTAATTTCGGGATTAGCTACCTCGACTCATATTAAGGATGCGCGCAATTGGTACAATGCCGGGCCCAAGAGAAGTTGATTATTATTTTAAAGTTATAAAGTATAAATTTGAAACAAATGAAACAAGCACCATTTATGCTTAGAGTCAGTAAATTTAGCTTCTTTTGAATTCTAGCATCAGTATTAGTTTTGTTTGTTTCCTGATTTGATATTTAGCATGATTAGCTTTATCTACCAGCATGCAGTTTTATCCTTGTATAGCATGATTAACTATTAGAATTACATGAGTAGATTCCTTAGTTTTTCTTTGCTATTAGTTTGACATGATCAGTTATGTTTATGCTTTACTATATTTTAGATCATATAGTTTCTAGTTCTTTCTGTATACATGCATATTCGTGTTTTTATGAGTTAGATAGCGCTTACTAAGCAAATTTTGCTTATAGATTGCACTTCCTCTTACTGCAGATAATGGAAAGGAAAAGATCTAGCAAGGAAGGTGACAAGGTGGTGCGGAGGGTGTGTGATGCCAGGACTATGGAAGTCTTGGGGCTAGAAAAGAGTTCTTTTAGTTTTCTTTCTTTATTACTAAGTTTTCCATGTTTTAGTGGACTGTAAACATTTGAGATTGTACTTTATAGTTCATGTCATTTGAGTTCATTTTTGTTTTAGATTGTTATTACTGCGTGGTTGTGAAGTTTATATACCAGCCGCATGTGGCTGATGGTTATTATTTGCATGTATTGATGAATTTGGTCACCGGTACAGGGGAGATTCTGTCGAAATTTTTCGGTAGGGTTTCCATGTGTTTTTTTAATCATACCGGTTAAGTAGAGTTAGTAGTTAAGTAACGGTCACTCTTAGAGAGTAGTAGTAGTAAGAAGGGTGATCGTTACAGTTGGAATCAGAGCAGTCCCCATTCTCCAGCATCACACATCAGCATCAGCCTTGCCGTCTTCAAGTAAGAAAGTATTTAAATTCTTTCTTTTATTGCTTTCCTTCTTATTAAATACAGTACAGAGTATTTGCTTATGAGTGCTTAAGTAAGATACAAGTTTTTGTTTTTCTTTTCTTTATTCCTATATATGTATGTTTAGAAAGGGTAGAGAAAATATCAAGTCTTCTTCTTTGCATAATTAGATGGCAAGAAGAGAACATCCACATACCATTCGTACTGAGAACCAAGATCAGGAGAACGAAGAGCTTAGATCAGCTGAACCAAATCTCTTTGAAGTTGTTGCTCAACTCCAGAGACAAGTGGCGGAGCAGCAACAAGTGATCGTCAATCTGATGGCGAATCAGCAGCAGTCCCTCCCACTCCTTTAACTATCAATGTGGAGACTCCAGTGGTGACTAAGGTTCCACCAGTCGCCCTGGAAGTCCCAACAGCCCCTAGAAGACAAGATGCATACCTGATACAATGGCTAAAGCTGAAGCCGGTCAAGATTGAAGACAAGTCAGTGGGGAACCAGAAACCCCAGTCAAGTAATCAGAACCAGAAGGGCAAGGGTCACAAGAGAAAATAGTGGAACTCAGGAGGTAACCAGAAGGGAGGACCAACAAACAAGCAGACCAAGTTCCCTCTCTGTCCTGAATGTAGGAGAACACATCCAGGAGCCTGTTTTTTGGGTAAGACGGGATGTTATTCGTGTGGGCAGGAAGGACACATGGTTAAAGAATGCCCTAACAAGTTTAAAGCACCTCAACCACAGCCAATACAATATGGAGGCAAACCTCAGCTACATTATATGCCTGCAACTCTAGAAGGACCTCAGTTTAGTCAAGGAAGGTTGGAAGCCCCACCAGTTCTAGCCAGTGCCAGAGTATTCTCCCTCACTAAAGAAGAAGCTGTTAGTGCCTCCACGGTTGTAACAAGTCAAGTAGTTATTTTTCAGCATATAGCTACTGCACTATTTGATACTGGGGCGACCCATTCTTTTGTATCAGTACCCTTTGCCAAAGAATTACAGGTACCTACAGAAAGCATGAACTCCAAGTTCCTGACGACCCTACCTTCTGGGGAAGTCATGGAGTCCAACCAGTGGCTTCGGGTTGTACCAGTCAGAATTTCAGACCGTGAGCTATGTGTAAATCTGGTAGTCCTCGCCATGCAGGATTTCAATATCATTTTGGGTATGGATTTCATCAGCAAGTACAGTGTTTCAGTGGACTGCCACAGAAGGAAAGTGATCTTTAGTCCAGAAAGTGAACTATCCTTTGAGTTCACGGGAGTGCCGAAGAGGAAGACCCAGAAATTTCTCTCCTCCCTAACAGCTCACCAAATGTTAGCTAAAGGATGTACTGGTTTTCTTGCGTACATTGTGAATATAGAAGAACAAGAAAGACCCAAGTAGGAAGATGTTCGGGTAGTCTGTGAGTACTCAGAAGTATTTCCAGAAGAGTTACCTGAACTACCTCCCAACAGAGAAGTGGAGTTTGGAATTGAATTGGTTCCTGACACCAGCCCAATTTCAAAAGCTTTGTACCAAATTTTTCTGGCAGAGCTAAAGGAGTTACAAGAACAATTTTAGGAGCTACTTGACAAGGGTTTCATCCGCCCTAGTCATTCACCCCGGGGAGCTTCAAAGTTGTTCGTTAAGAAGAAAGACGGTCTATGTGGATGAGCATAGATTTTAGAGCGCTGAGCAAAGTAACAGTTAAGGACAAGTACCCTCTTTTCAAAATAGATGATCTATTTGATCAGCTAAAGAGGGCAATTTCTCTAAAACATACCTGCACTTTGGGTACCATCAGTTGGAAGTGAAAGGAAGTGATACACCCAGAACAGTTTCCAGGACCAGATATGGACACTACGAATTTGTAGTCATGCCAATTTGTGTGACTAATGCACCTATGGTCTCCAGAGACTTTATAACAGGCCTTTCAAGGACCACGAATGAGTACGATGCGATATGAATGATAGAGGACCGAGAAGTTAAGAGACTAAGGAACAAAGAGTACCATTAGTGAAAGTCATTTAGAACCAGAAGCACGAGAAAGTTACTTAGGAGCGTGAGGAAAGTATGAGACAGAAATATTTGGAATTATTCTAAGTTCGAGGACGAATTTTTTATAAGGTATGGGGAATTGTAACAACACAATTTTCCCTATTTCGAGTTCTAAATTTCCTTAAAAATATTTTGAAATGTTTTTAAAATATTCTAGAGAGCTTTTTAAATTTTTAGAGTATTTTTATGTAATTTTTGGAGGTCGTTTGGTATTTTTACTAAACGAAAGAAGTTTTGCCAAAAAATTATCAAAGCCGAGGTTTGAATCGGAAACCTTGGGTTAAGCAGAGACTCGCCTAACCAACTGCTCTGCAAACGTTTTGTTAAAGAATATGGAGCGAAATATATATAAGCAGTAGTTAGGAACAATTAAAATAAATCGAAATGAAAAGGGCGCGGCCGAGGGATTGAAGCCGAGACCCTTTGATTCGGTTAAAAGCCGGCTGACCAACTGGGCTAGCGGTCGGTGCTAACTAGATAGGCAGCGACAAATATTTAAGTTATAGTTGAAACATTTAAAATAAATTGGAATTAAAAGTGCGCGGCTGAGGGATCGAAGCCGAGGCCTTTTACCCGAGCAAAACCCGCCTGACCAACTGTGCTGGCGGCCGATGTTAATTAAGGAAAGAGTGAATAATACTTAAGTAGTAGTTAGATGATAAAAACCCTAGTTATAAGAAGAGAACCTAAGTTTTATCCCGTGACCTAAAAATCTCTTCTCTGCTTCTCGCGTGCGACGACGCCAATTCTGCCGAGCGAGGAAATACGAAGCCCTAGCTTCGTCTCCGGAGGCTGGTGAAGGCCTTGATAAAGGAAACCTTGTAATTGGATCACCTTGAAATTCATCTTGGGGAAGGGTATTGACGCCACACTCAAGCAAGATGAGAAGGTGAGTGATAAGTCATGGAGTTTTGATTGCCACAAGTTGCCTTGATAAGATCGAAATTAGTTCTTTGCCTAAGAACAAGAAGGAAGCTCTCACAAAAGAGGAACTCAAATTTTCATTCAAACTTACATGATTTGTCATACAAGAGTTCTCCTATTTAACATCCCTTAAGATCCCCTATGCACTAATTATGCAATAAATATCATGCTTGCATGCATGAGTTTTATTATCCACTAATGCAACCACTAATCCCTAATACTAGCTTAATGCAACCATGCATGCATGGTATTTGTTATACTAGCTTAGGAACTCTCAAAAATGCATTAAAAACACACAAAGGACATCAAAAGTCACTTTAGAAACCCCCCCCCCCCATGCATGCACACGAAAATGGTCCTCATGTTAGTCCAATTTCACTTTCAAATTGAAGGAATGTGATCCACTTAGTTGTTGCCTCCATTGTGCATTGATCCTCCTTTTCCTTGAGCTTCATTATTAAGCCTTCCAAAGCTTGCTTCATTCTCTTAGTCTTGGACCTTGTCATGGGTCCCCCAATTCCCTTCAATGCCTCTTCTTGGCTCACATCATTCCCTCCTTCTTTAGGTGAATTCGTCCTCGAATTTAGGTCTTCATCTCCTACATCAAAAGGACTCAAATCAGCCACATTAAATGTTGCACTAACACCATACTCACCGGGCAAATCAATTTTGTAAGCATTGTCATTAATTCTTTCCAACACTTGGAATGGTCCATCTCCTCTTGGTTGAAGCTTCGATTTCCTTTGGGTAGGAAACCGTTCCTTCCTCATATGAACCCACACCCAATAACCGGGTTCAAGGACCACTCTTTTTCTCCCTTTATTGGCTCGATTTGCATATTGCTCCATTTTCTTCTCAATTTGAGCTTTAACTTGCTCATGAAGCTTCTTCACATATTCTGCCTTGGTTTTGCCATCCTTGTGAACTAAAGAAGAAGTGTTAGGTAAAGGAAGCAAATCAAGAGGTGTTAGTGGATTGAACCCATAAACAATCTTAAAAGGAGAAAATTGAGTAGTAAAATGGACCGCCCTATTATAAGCAAATTCAACATGAGGTAAACATTCTTCCCAAGACTTAATGTTCTTCTTAATAATTGCTCTAAGAAGAGTAGAAAGTGTCCTATTTACCACCTCAGTCTGGCCGTCAGTTTGTGGGTGGCATGTGGTGGAGAAAAGAAGCTTTGTTCCCAGCTTGTTCCATAAGGTCCTCCAAAAATGGCTTGAAAATTTGGTGTCACGATCTGAAACAATGCTCCTAGGCATACCATGAAGTCTTACTACCTCTTTGAAAAACAAATCTGCCACATGAGTTGCATCATCCACCTTGTGGCAAGGTATGAAGTGTGTCATCTTGGAGAATCTATCAACTACCACAAAAATGGAGTCCTTACCTTTTTGAGTACGTGGTAGCCCTAAAACAAACTCCTTAGACATGTCAGTCTAAGGAAAATTAGGAATAGGTAAAGGCGTGTAAAGTCCATGAGGTAATGTCTTAGATTTTGCTTTTCTACACACAATGCACCGTGCACAAAATTTCTGCACATCGTGTTTCATGTGTGGCCAATGAAAATGTTCAAGCAGCATTTCTAAGGTCTTTTGAACCCCAAAGTGTCCCATTAAACCCCCCTCATGTGCTTCCCTAACTAGCAATTTACGCATCGATCCTCTAGGCACACAAAGTCTGTTAATCTTAAACAAGTAGTTATCATGCCTAACAAACCCATTTTGTGATTTCTTTTCACATGCAGCTTATAATTGGGAAAACTCATTATCATGTACATACAATTCCTTAATATGTTCAAAGCCAAGCAATTTAGTTTCAAGTGTAGCTAACAAATTATACCTTCTTGAAAGTGCATCTGCTACAACATTTACCTTTCCTTGCTTATGCTTAATCACATAAGGAAATTGTTCAAGAAATTCAACCCATTTGGCATGCCTTTTGTTGAGCTTCCCTTGCCCTTTCAAATACTTCAAAGATTCATGATCACTATGAATGATAAATTCTTTAGGCAAAAGATAATGCTGTCATGTTTGCAATGCTCTAATAAGGACATACAATTCTATGTCATAAGTGGAATAGTTGAGGGTGGCACCACTTAATTTCTCACTAAAATATGCAATGGGATGACCATCTTGAAGTAAAACAGCCCCAATACCCACATGAGACGCATCACATTCAATTTCAAATGATTTGGAAAAATCAGGTAAAGCAAGAATGGGTGCATGTGTGAGTTTATCCTTAAGTGTTTGAAATGCATTTTCTTGATTCTCTCCCCATCTAAAACCCATATTTTTCTTAACAATTTCATTTAGGGGTGCTGCCACTGTGCTGAAATCCTTCAAAAACCTCCTATAGAAACTTGCCAACCCATGGAAGCTCCTAACCTCACTCACAGTTTTAGGAGTTGGCCATTCTCTAATGGCCTTAACTTTCCCTTCATCAACCTGCACTCCTTTAGAACTTATTACAAAACCAAGAAAAACCACATGATTAGTGCAAAAAGAACACTTTTCTAAGTTAGCATATAGTTTTTCCTTTCTAAGGACATGCAAGACAGATTGGAGATGTGCAATATGCTCAACAAAACTCTTGGAATATACCAAAATATCATCGAAGTATACTACCACAAATTTTCCAAGAAATTCTCGTAAGACATGATTCATAAGCCTCAAAAAAGTGCTTGGTGAATTAGTTAACCCAAAAGGCATTACCAACCATTCATACAATCCATATTTGTTTTTGAAAGCTGTTTTCCATTCATCCCCTTCCCTTATCCTAATTTGATGGTACCCACTTTTTAAATCAATTTTAGAAAAGAAGCAAGCACCATGCAATTCATCAAGCATATCATCAAGTCTAGGGATTGGATGTCTATACCGAATTGTGATGTTGTTGATGGCTCTACAATCAGTGCACATCCTCCATGTTCCATCCTTTTTAGGCACCAAAATTACGGGTACAGCACAAGGACTTAAACTTTCTCTAACCCATCCTTTTTGCAATAACTCCTCCACTTGATTTTGTATCTCCTTTGTTTCTTGAGGGTTGCTCCTATAAGCTGGCCTATTGGGCAGAGAAGCGCCAGGAATAAGGTCTATTTGGTATTCAATTCCCCTCATTGGTGGCAATCCGTGAGGTACTTCCTTGGGGAACACATCTTCAAAATCCTGCAAAATAACAACAACTTCACTAGGCAAAGAGTTAATATTAGATTCCAAGCAAGTTTCCTTGCACAAAAGAAGAAATATTGGTTGTCTTGTCAAATAAGCTTTCTTCACCTCACTTACTCTTGTAAACAAATTTTCTATTTTTCTCTCTTTCTTTTCCTCATTCTTTCTTTTCTTTTGAATTTTGTCCTCAAAATCAAGTATTTTCTTTTGCACACACTCTTTCTTTTTCTTATGGTCTCGGTCTTCTTTTTCTCATTTCTATCTCATTTTTATTTGATCCTCACAAACCTCCCTAGGTGATAATGGTACAAGTGTAACTTAGCGAGAATTGTGGACAAAAGAGAACTTGTTGGAGAATCCATCATGGTGAGCTCGCCTATCAAACTGCCAAGGTCTTCCAAGAAGAATGTGGCTTGCCTTCATAGGCACAATATCACATAGAACTTGATCTTCATATTTGCCAATGGAGAAATTAATCAACACTTGCTGGTTCACTAACAATTCACCACTATTACTTAGACAATGGAGTTTATATGGTCTTGCATGTGGTGTAGTCTTGAGGTTGAGTTTGGTGACCAACCTAGTGCTTGCCACATTGGTGCAACTTCCACCATCAATGATCATAGAGCATGTCTTTCCTTGAATAAGGCAGCGGGTATGAAAAATATTTTCTCTTTGGTCCTCCTCATGCTCCTTGGCTTGGCTTCCCAATAATCTCCTAACCACCAAGAGATCTCCATCTTGCGCATAGACTGCTCCATCATTTTCCTCATCACTTGAGTAAGAGGAATGAGAAGTAATTTCTTCACTAGAGATACTCCCATTATCTCTCACCACCATAGTCTTCTTATTCGGGCATTCGGATGCAATATGACCTTTTCCCAAACACCTAAAACACTTGATATCCCTACTCTTAGAAGTGGAAGAAGAGGTAGTAGGAATAGGCTTCTTAATGCTTGCTGCCTCCTTAGAATTTGAAGAAGAACCCTCCTTCTTTGGCTTGTCCTTCCAACTTGAAGAGTAGTTTGGAGAAGATGATTTCTTCATAACGCCATTTCTCTTTAATTGTTGCTCTATTTTCATTGCTTGATGCACTAAGTCATCAAGCTCCACATAATGTTGTAACTCCACAATGTCTCCAATGTCTCGGTTTAGGCCATGGAGAAACCGAGCCATGGTAGCTTCCCTATCCTCCACAATATTGGCTCTAATCAAAGCCACCTCCATCTCCTTGTAATAATCATCCACGCTCCTACTCCCTTGGGTGAGTCTTTGCAATTTGTTGTGCAATTCCCTATGGTAGTGGGAAGGCACAAATCTCCTTCTCATCAAAGTCTTCATTTCGTCCCAAGTGTTGATAGGATGCTCTCCATACCTTCTTCTCTCCTTTTGCAATTGATCCCACCAAATTAAGGCATAATCTGTGAACTCAAGGGCAGTCACCTTTACTTTCTTTGCATCATTGTAATTGTGGCATGAGAAAATTTGTTCTATTTTTATCTCCCATGCAAGATATGTTTCAGGATCATTCCTCCCTTGGAAGGAAGGTATCTGGACTTTCACACCTCCTAGATCATCTTCTCATCTATGGTCTATACCTCCTCTTTCACGTCTTCTTCCCCCTTCATGCCTCCTTCTTTCTCTTGGTGAATCATAGAATGGTTCACTTTGACGAAATTCTTCATGATTAGAATTGCCCCCACGGTTGGAAACTTTTTCTCCTTCAAGTCGGTCCATCCTTTCGTGTATTTCTTCAAGTTGTCTTTGAAGTATTCTCTCAAATTGTTGAGTAAGTGCCTCCATTTGAAGCCTGTTAAGATCTCGCCTAGGGGAATGAGGTGATCTTTCCCCACTCATGCTTGCAACAAAAGAAGATGACAAGAAAAATTACAAAAGAAATGTTAGAAGGACCTCACCACTCTACTCACGTGGTTGCACTCAAATTTATCCACTCAACTTCCTTTATAAGCTCTTAAGGAAAGAACCTTATCAATATCTTTATCAAGACAACAAGTAGACAATCAAGTGAATAAGAAACCAACAAGAGAAATATGAGTAGAACAAGAGAAATAAACGGATAAAACGAGAAATTCAGCAATGATCAAGAGCAATAAAAGGAGTATATCTTTGAATTCAGATTTCACAAAGAAAGAATATTGAGTCCTTTCAATTCACAAATCCTCCTCCTTTTTTTTTCTTTTTTTTTTCAATGATTCTTTTTTTTCCCTTTTTTTTTTTTTTTTTTGAGTTGAGGACCCAAATAGATAATAGAAATTTATGATAGATAGGGATGGAGAGATCAACAAAGATGGACAACAAAGATGAAAACAAGACACAAACCTGAAAATCAAGGAGCCAAGGCTCTGATACCAAATGATAAAGGAAACCTTGTAATTGGATCGCCTTGAAATTCAGCTTGGGGAAGGGTATTGATGCCACACTCAAGCAAGATGAGAAGGTGAGTGATAAGTCATGGAGTTTTGATCGCCATAAGTTGCCTTGATAAGATCGAAATTAGTTCTTTGCCTAAGAACAAGAAGGAAGCTCTCACAAAAGAGGTACTCAAATTTTCATTCAAACTTACATGATTTGTCATACACGAGTTCTCCTATTTAACATCCCTTAAGATCCCCTATGCACTAATTATGCAATAAATATCATGCTTGCATGCATGGGTTTTATTATCCACTAATGCAACCACAAATCCCTAATACTAGCTTAATGCAACCATGCATGTATGGTATTTGTTATACTAGCTTAGGAACTCTCAAAAATGCATTAAAAACACACAAAGGACATCAAAAGTCACTTTAGAAAAACCCCCCCATACATGCACACGAAAATGGTCCTCATGTTAGTCCAATTTCACTTTCAAATTGAAGGAATGTGATCCACTTAGTTGTTGCCTCCATTGTGCATTGATCCTCCTTTTCCTTGAGCCTCATTATTAAGCCTTCCAAAGCTTGCTTCATTCTCTTAGTCTTGGACCTTGTCATGGGTCCCCCAATTCCCTTCAATACCTCTTCTTGGCTCACATCAGGCCTTCTTCCGGCGAACCTTGCGGATCCAAGCTCCTCTCGTTGAAGAGAATGCGTGAGCATGAAAGAGAAGCCGAAGCCTTCATCTCCCCGAAGCCCTAGCTGCGTTCTTCGGTTGCAAGTCCAAGAACAGCGAGGTAAGACGCTTACTCACCTGCAGTAAGGGTAGCTCTCGAATTCGTGTTTCCTCTGGTTGTTTTCATTGATACATGCCGCAAGGAGAGTGTGATCTAGGGTTTGTCTGCCGTGAATCAGATAAAGAAGATAGAAGGGTTTTTGTTTGGTGTTTTCCTTGTGTTTCGTGTTTGCTGTGAAGAAACAAGTTTGTCTATGATCTGTCGTTTCTTCCTCTCTTGCTTAATTGTACCATGTGGTGAAGTGATTTAGAGATTGATCCTTTATATGCTGGAAGATGGATGCTAGGTTATGAATGTTGAATCTGCAATTGCTAGAATCACATAAACTATACCTTTTACATGCAACAACTCTTGGCTTATTGGGTTTGGCTCGTTTCCTGTTCTGCGAAGTTGAGATGCTGCGGATCTAGGGGTTTTCATAGCTAATCTGATTTTATCTTCCAATTGGTCTCTGTGGAGATGGTGTGGGGTCTTGGTGGATGTTTTGTAATTCCATGAATTGTTGTGTTTTCTTGTAGTGCTCTTCGGATTTTAGGTGCAGTGTACTGGGATAAGTTAAGTTTGGAAGAAATCTTCAAGTGAGATCATATCACAGTAGATTGGTTTAAAGGCTATATGGTTCCTACAATTATTTTTAGGCTTACTTATAAGGTTTCATGATCTAAGTTGCTGTTGAAATATTTGGTCACTGAGTTAAAGGTCTTTGGTCAAGTTCATGATTCAAATGTTTGTACTTTGGTAACATTTAGTTTAGAATATCAATGTAATCTAGTAACAAGATTATTATGCTCATGTGTTGGTTCGTTTAATGTTGAACCTGCATATTTTTGGTTGTAGGAAGTAGTTGGTATACATGTGTAGTGTGATGTTCTTTTTAGTGGTTGTTTTAAGCTTTGCTAATAATTGATCTTCCAACCTATGTAACAGATAGATGAAGGTTAATGCCGCACTTTCCTAGTTGTAGAGGATAGCTTGTACATCGGCTTAGTTTAATGTTTCACCTTTGTTTAGCTTAAAGTTTTCCTTATTCACGCTTTAAAGTTCTTTAGTATTGATTCTTAATTCAGTTTCTAGTTTCTTGTTTTGATACATATGCATATATGTGTTAGTTAGCTTTTAATAGCTCTTTAATCTAAAGCATATAGTGAGTTGACTTTGCTATTTTAATAAGATGAATAGCCATGTATTTTAGTGGAATGATTATGTGCCCTATTAACTCTTTTTAGAGGATTATGAGTAGTTATAAGTGAGAAAAGACCAAGGTCTTGATAGGATCCCTAAACTTTAAGTATTGGGATCAGCAGCACACCAAGTGCTCAAAGAAATTCTAAGGCATTTTATTATAAGAATATTAAAGATAACAAGTATTTTACTTTTTAATGGCATGTACCAGACACAAGGTCCATTGGGTGGGCTCCTAGATCGCCCCTAGGCACAAGATCGCCTAGAAGTACCTTAGTAGTTTCGGGATTAGCTACCTCGACTCATATTAAGGATGCGCGCAATTGGTACAATGTCGGACCCAAGAGAAGTTGATTATTATTTTATAGTTATAAAGTATAAATTTTGAAACAAATGAAACAAGCACCATTTATGCTTAGAGTTAGTAAGTTTAGCTTCTTTTGAATTCTAGCATCAGTATTAGTTTTGTTTGTTTCCTGATTTGATATTTAGCATGATTAGCTTTATCTACCAGCATGCAGTTTTATCCTTGTATAGCATGATTAACTATTAGAATTACAAGAGTAGATTCCTTAATTTTTCTTTGCTATTAGTTTGACATGAGTAGTTATGTTTATGCTTTACTGTCTTTTAGATCATATAGTTTCTAGTTCTTTCTGTATACATGCATATTCGTGTTTTTGTGAGTTAGATAGCGCTTACTAAGAAAATTTTGCTTATAGATTGCACTTCCTCTTACTGCAGATAAAGGAAAGTAAAAGATCTAGCAAGGAAGGTGACAAGGTGGTGCGGAGGGTGTGTGATGCAAGGACTATGGAAGTCTTGGGGCTAGAAAAGAGTTCTTTTAGTTTTCTTTCTTTATTACTAAGTTTTCCATGTTTTAGAGGACTGTAAACATTTGAGATTGTACTTTATAGTTCATGTCATTTGAGTTCATTTTTGTTTTAGATTGTAATTACTGCGTGGTTGTGAAGTTTATATACCAGCCGCATGTAGCTGATGGTTATTATTGGCATGTATTGATGAATTTGGTCACCGGTACAGGGGAGATTCTGTCGAAATTTTTTGGTAGGGTTTCCATGTGTTTTTTTAATCATACAGGTTAAGTAGAGTTAGTAGTTAAGTAACGGTCACTCTTAGAGAGTAGTAGTAGTAAGAAGGGTGGTCGTTACAGCTTCCCAGTAAGAAAGTACCTTCTCATAATTTTTATGCATTTTATTTCTGTTATGATTAGCAAGAACTATTTGTTAAGATTAAGCATGCTTATAGATGAAAGTATTAAGGGCAGCAAGTAAGAATGATGATGGACTGACGTATCTCTCACTGGTTTGTTATGAATATATAGATGGCCAGAGGGCGGCCGACTAGACAGCCGAGAGTTAATGAACCTCAACCAGAGATAAATGAGTCTGCACCACCGCCTAACCTTTTAGAAGTAGTAACTCAGCTGTAGAGACAATTGGCAGAACAACAGCAGGTTATAGCTATTAGAGTTTATACTAAAAGCCTAGCTTTTGTATACATTTATTTTTAAAATAAAAAATCACATTGGTCAAATGTCTACATTTATATGCTAAGTGTAGTTGTTCAATTAATTTATATTGTAGATAATATGGTGTGTGGTGTCACACACAGAAGATCATGTTATCAATTCCTTATAAATTATAAATAGGAACTCATAACTAGGATGGAAAGGAACAAATCATTGGAATAGTCATAGTGTAATTTGATATCAGTTTATCTTAACTATAAAATTACACTAGTACACTCTGAGTGTATTGAGCAGGACCATTTAAGGTAAGTTCTTTTTATACTAACTACATAAAATAATAAGACCTTTGTTATTATGGAAGTGTGTGCTCTTAATCCTGATATAATAATAAGCACATATATCTAGTATTTATTTCATTGACTTATCAAAGGGTGTGATTTAGTTCGATGAATCAATATGCCCGATAAGTTGGGAAATGATATTATTTATAGTGTGTGTTGTTGATTATAGAAGGAAACTGTGTCCTAGTAATCTAGGTTGATAATGTCCCCAAGAGGAGCTCATAAGGATTGTCATGTAAACCCTGCAGGTTGACTTAGTCCAACATGACGATAAGGTTGAGTGGTACTACTCTTGGAGCTAGATATTAATTAAGTGAGTAGTCAGTAACTCATTTAATTAGTAGGCATTCTATATCTTAAACACAGGGAGACTAACACACTCATGATAAGAGAGAGCCCAAAATGTAATTTGGGATTGGTGCGGTAATTCAATAATAATTCTTTAGTGGTATGAATTTTTATTGATGAAATTAAGTTGGGTGTTCGGGGCGAACACAGGAAGCTTAATTTTATCGGGAGACCAAAACCAATTCCTCCTCTCAGCCCCTATCATAGCCTCTTATTTATAAAGTATTATACCCACTCATACTCACCTTCTTACCCACCTTAAGGTGGTCGGTCAAGCCTAGCTTAGAGCCCAAGGTAGGGCCGACCAAACCAAGGTGAGTTGGTTTCATTAGGTGGCCGGTCCTAGCTTGAACCCAAATTAGGTGGTCGGCCACAATAAATTAAAAGGTTTCTATTTTTTAAAAATCTTTCTTATGTGGAAGCCATGGTTTTAAAAGAGAGTTTAAAATTTAAATCTTTCCTTTTATAGTTTTCTACAAAAGATTAAGTGAAAGGTTTGATATCTTTCCTCATTTGTAGTTAAAAGGAAGATTTTAATTTTTGATAAAACTTTCCTTTTTTTTAACCATCCTCGTGATTTAAAAGAGAGTTTTAAAATTAAATCTTTCCTTTTATAGTTTCTACAGAAGATTAAGAAAAGATTTGATATCTTTCCTTATTTGTAGATTGAAAGGAAGATTTTAATTTTAGAGAAAACTTTTCTTTTTGTAAATCATCCACATGTTTTAATAGAAAGATTTTAATTTATAAAAGTTTCCTTTTATGACCAACCAAGAAGAGAATTTTAAGAGAGAAATTTTTATTTTAAAAATTTTCAGAAATAAATTAGGAAATTTTAATTTTGTGTTTAAAACTTTTCTTGTTTGGAGGGATTAAGGTGGCCGGCCATATATAGTATGAAAAGAAAATTTTATTAAACTTTCCTTTCATTGGTAAAGAGAATAAGGAAGTTTTAATAAAACTTTCCTTATTTGCCATGACCAAGGAATATAAAAGAGATGGTAGAGGTGTCTCGCCTCATAACAATATCTCTTCTATTATTCCTCTCTTCCTTGGTTGGTGGTCAGCCCCTCTCTTCCTCTCCCTCTCCCTCTCCTATTCTTCTTCCTTGGCCGGCGACATCTTCATCTCAAAGAGTTTGGTTGGTGGCCAGATCTTGCTAAAGGAAGAAGGAGAGATAGGAGGTTTTGTTTCTTAGCATCCCTTGGAGCTTGGTGGTGGTCGAACCTCATCTTCTCTTGGAGTTCTTGTGGTGGCCGAAACTTGCTTAGAGAAGAAGGAAGCTTGGGTGGCTCTCGTCTCGATAGATCATCGCTCACACAACGTCCGAGATAAGAAGAGGAATACGATAGAAGATCAAGAGGTTGTTGCTTACAAAGAAAGGTATAACTAGTAATTCTATTCCGCATCATACTAGTTTTCTTTGTATAGATTTTGAAATACGAAACACAAGAGGCTAGTGATTTAGGTTTCGAATTTGTGTTTTTTTTGTTTTTTCGAACTTGTGATTCGATTGTTCTTTTTGGTTAAACCTAGGGTTACTATAAGGAAATTAAATATTAAATTTCGTTGAAAGGCTTTGTCTAGGAAATGGTGGATGCTCCCATACCCAAAGAAGGCCTAGTGCCTCGCCATGTTTAACCTGGAAGCCGATCTCTGAAATTAATATTTAATTGAATTTGTAACATGGGTGGATTTGGATCAATAATGTTAAGTATTGTTTGCGATCCAAATCTAAACCTCTAAGAACAGATAAGTTAAATTTGGAATCAACAATGTTAAGTTCTGTTTGCGATTCCTAATTTAATTTCTAAAGAACACAATAAGTTGTTAGGAATGGTTCAGGACTTGTACAAAATTTTGAACAAGGGAACTGGTATGATATTCCGAGTATCAACCAGCAATTGGTATCAGAGCTAGGGTTTGCCTCTGTGTGTTTGGTTTTTTGTTTAATTATGCACATGTCATACATATTTTAGGCAAGATAATAGTAGGATATGCTAACTCTTTGGTTGCAGGCTCTAACTATTATGGCTTAATGTGATTGTGTGTGATTGGACCCTTGGACATGTCAAGGGCATTTATGTGTGTGCATGATTGTATGTATTAAATAAAACAGGAGTTGTATTAGTTTTAGGATTTTGCATTTTTTGTTTCGATCTAGATTACATGTACATTCCCTTGAGGAATATAGGATCGATAAATGTAAAATTCTATTATTGCCACGGATCGTATCCTTGTGAGGCGTGGTACTATTTTAGGACCAGAGGTGCAGCGGAATAAGAAGAAAGATTGATGCAGCGACTGGACCCGATTGCGGTGGCTAAAGATGGCAGCAGCTAGGGTTGGTAACACACGGAGGACGGTGATGGAAAATGCCATAATAGTTGGAAAATTATTTTTCCATATTTGTTGCTTTATTTGCTGTGATGTGCGCTTGCATAGTTAAAATTCCTCACCTTAAATAACTAAGTGGAAGAGAGATTAGTAAATAAATTCCACGGTCTCCATTACTGGTTTGTAAGTGATGCAACAAACACTACAACAAAAACCCTCATAGACATCGGTTTTCCACCGATGTCTATTACATTTTCGACCGATGTCTATGAAGGCGATGTAAAAGGCCTGCCATTTTAGACATCGAGTTAAAACCGATGTAGTATCACTTAACGACGTCGGGAGTAAAACCGATGTAATATTATATGTTAATAACACCAGTTTTGGCAGCGATATATGACCGATGTAATATTAGTTAATGACACCGGTTTTACAACGGTGAAAAACCGATGTAATACCAGTATTTTTTAACGACACAAATTCAATTTTCGAAACAGTGAAAAATCGACAGTATCCAAGAAAATACACAAATATTCACAAATTACACAAATATTCTTCATTCAACAGTATCCATAAAATACACAAATATTCACAAATTACATAAATATTCTTCTTACAACAGTATCCATAAAATACACAAACATTCTTTTTACATCAAAAGCTAATAGATATTGTACACATCAAGGTAGAACATCGTGAGTCAAAAATCAAGCTGAGGCTACATTAAATTATGAGAATCAAAATCTGTTCAACTTGCTATACTGCTCCATTCTTCTTGCTGTTAGCTAGAGCCCTAGAGCCAATCATTTGATGATTGTATTTTGGACTTGTTGTATCATATTCTATATAAATAAAGGCATTTGGTTTTTGGTTATTATACTTACTTGTATTGGTGCCAAATAAACTAAGTATAATAACGTCCTTGAGTAGAAGATTCTTACCTATATCAATCGATTGGTTGAATCGATAGTGAGATGATATAGGGAACACTACTCTTAATCATTCCTAGTCGAGTATTAACATTCAAGGACAATGTTAATGCAATAAGACTAGCATGTAGGTCAACTCGATGACTTGATCTCACAAGTCATAGATATAGAGATATCAAGTTGACACATGGGTATACATTAGAAAATGTATACTGAATGACCCGCCATGAGAAAGTATCATGGATCGTTTTATGAGTGTCATATACTTTCTCAAGTGGCTATTAGTATGACTACTAGTCCTTAGACCTGAAGTCACCATGGATCCCTACATAAGGAGTTATGTACTTTGGTTTCGTCAAACGTCACCCGTAACTGGGTGGACTATAAAGGCGATTACTGGGTATGTAATGAATTATGCAGAGGGATGTGAGTGATGTAGATGGGATCTATCCCTCCTATATGACGGGAGTGACATCGATATTCTTGATAGAGTGAGACCACGAAGTGCATGGCCATGCCCAAATGAGTCAATATAAGATATTGAGCTCATTTGATTTAGTGAGTCTACTTGGAGTTCAAGATTTAGATTGATCAGAGGATGACACGGTCTATGCCTCACATTGATCAATCTAGATGTCTAGGATAGAAGGACACTTGTCATATATTGTGAGGAGTCACAATTAGTGGTCACAAGGTGATGTTGGATCTCAACATTTCTTGTAACTTGGGTAGCAATGATGTATTGCTAGATGCCACTCATTGTTTATGTTTCTAAAGGAGTTTAGAAACATTGCCAACGTTACAAGAACCTATTGGGTGACACACAAAGAACAAGTGGATGGAGATTAGGTTAATATGATGAACCAAGAGGATTAGATTCATTTGATGAATCAAATTGGATTAAGAGTAATCCTAATTGAGCTAATTGAGTTGGACTCAAGTTGATTCATGTGTTCAATGAGTCTAATTTAGATTATGACTCATTGAATCAATTTAATTAAATAAATTAGATTCATTATATTAAATTGGCTTGAATTAAATGGTTGGATTAGATCAACCATGAGAGAGATTAAGTCAAGTTTGACTTGACTTGAGAGGAAGATGAAGAGTCAAGTTTGACTTGACTTTATGCCACCTCATTGGTGAGTTGGCATTAAGTGGATCAATGATGATGCTCCACATCATCATGGTTACTTAAGTGAAGTGCCACCTCATGGGAATTACCAAGAGTTGTGACTCTTGGTATCCCATGGAGGTAACAAACCACTTAATTAGATTAAAAGAGTTTCATTTTTGTAAGTGTAACTCTCATTTCAAGTGATCTTCCTCCTCCTAAGCTCTCTTCTTTCTCCTTCTCTTCTCTTGGTCGTGGGTTTCAAGCAAGGGAGAAGAAAGGAGAGTGAATCTAATCCAAGAAGAAAGGTTAGTGAAAGTCACATAGAGTTTTTAGAGGAGTGTATTCTCTTCTTTTCTTTTCTTCATCTTCCAATCCCATCCGAGAGCCCTAGAAAGTGCTAGCACACTTGGGGTGCTCTCTTCTCCATCCTTGAGTGTTAGAGAACACATCTTGTTCGTGTGGATATCACTAGAGAGTTGTCTACGTTGACAACTTCGAGATCCGGCGTACCTTGGACTTGCGGGATTACGAAGGGCACGCATCAAAGGTATAAAATGTTTTTCCTTTGTAGATCTACTATAGATCGTCGTTTGAAACTCGTAATCGTAATTTCTAAATTTTTCTTCGCACGGATCCGTTGGCTTTGGGGCTTTCGGGGTTTTCGCGACGCGAAAACGCGGTTTTCGCGGCCCGAAAAACCCAACACTTGCGCCTTTCATTTCCCTAATCTCACCACTTTTCACCTTCAAATGCCTAGTTTTCTGAGTTAAAACATCCACTGTTCTAATCTGTCAAAAAAAAGTATCATTTGGTCTACTTAACTACAACAAAGAACAAAAATAGAAGAATTATACATGCTGCAGAAGTCCTAGAATATCACCATCAGAAAGAAATTGACATGGGACAATATACGCAATTTACATTCCATGCAAATGCATGCATCATCCAAAGTTTTCAAAAATCAAATACCTTTCCTACTCAAATGTAATCTAGCATGCATTCAACCCACTCGAACCGCACTTCATCAATTTCAACTCTGGAGTACTTGAGATTTGTAAACTGTAAAAACACATAAATAATATATTAGTAAACCATGACCCAAAATCATAGTTGAAAAAGTAGTAAGAGCACCAGGTAACAAGATGACTAATTTGAATGCTTAAAAAGAGACACATTCATCATTTATCTCAACCACATCATATAGTGATAGATCTATCATTCCTAGGAATTTTAAGAATGCAATAATAAAGCTCTATGTTTATCATTGAAAGCAAAATAAAATTCTCCCTACACTAATAGGATACCTCAACAAACGTGAGCAACTACATAAATATCGAGCCAGATAAAACACAACAGCATTACCATATAAAAGATATTCATCAATTCACAAGACTTCTTTACATAAAGAACTGTTGAATATCCAAATCTAAGAAGTGATCTGCCTCAAAATAGTTAACTAGATCGAAATGATATTACAAGTATTACACATAATTTGTATATAATAAGAAAAGCATCAAATCTTAATGCAGGTATTACACTGTTGCTCACTATGTAAAGAGAGAGAGAGAGAAATCTAAGAGAAGCATAGTGTAGTAATAATCGTATTAAAATTTAAATCCAGAATCAATCCATCACAATCTTGGATGAAATTTTTATTCTAATTTCTTGAAGGTTGAGATGAGATCAAATAAACAAGGATGCATTTTGTTTAAATTGCATGCAAGCCTATATATAAGAGTTGATAAATAAAGCAGATCGCCAGACACTCAGACAACTTCAGGTTACAGTTGCACTCTTGTTCCAAAGGCATCTTTACTAGAACTTAGGCACCAATTGCTTGAAGAGAGTACTGATGTCAAAAAAGGGGATGTTGAATGTCAAATCACATAATCAGTAAGTGACTAGAGGTTGCAGTTGCTTGCAAATGATTTTCCCATGGAGGGTTGCTCCCATGTGTCACTGATTATAGTTATTATAGAATGATTGAATGGTTTTTTATGTTTTGATGATTTGAATGTCTTTTATTAAGTTTGAGTTGGACAAATATTTCTTATTTGTAGTTCAGCTTGGCTCAAATTTTAGGGTTTTTTATTAAATTTGATTGGATTTATATGTATTGTACTGATTGGATTTATATATATTGTACTAGATGGCGACAAGGAAAACAACATAATGATCCTCTATTGATGTATCATTCTAGAAGCATCAAATTTCAATCTAGAAAGAAGAGGACTATAAGAATGCCTAGAAAAAAAAGTAAAAAAACTGTTACGTTGAAGACCAATGAGATCAAAAGACCACATTCAATATCAGTGAAAAAAGAATTTTAAGGGGATCTTGGCCAAATTACTTACTCATTCTTTCCATCTTCTCAATTTTCTCTCGAATAGCTTCAGGATCCTTTTTCAAGATGCCAACCTCACGGACCTTCTTCCTTTCTTTCTTGTTCTATCATAGAAAATATGTTAAGGTTAGAATAATAAATACAATCATAGGATTTAAAAGATGACTGTTTATCACAGTCCATACTACTATAAAGTCAAATGAAACAAAATGACAAAGTCGTGAGAGGACTCAACCACAGAGAAATCACATATATAGATATGTACATATAAATCTACATGCATACTAAGTAGGAATAACCATGTACGACAAGATATTAAACTCATCTGATAATGTTATAATATTAATTAATAGAAATTTGAGTCTTAGAACAAAACATGATGGGAAATTACCAACATTATTATTTGTGGTGGTTTAATGTCAGAGCAAAAAACTAGTACTTAAAATAATAAATAAAAATATATCATCAGATTTTTTTTAGTTTTTATTTCTAGAATCTTTTATGATATTTCTCTTATTTCTAGGTAAACCTCAACTCATTACATGACTATTGACACAACTTGAATAGTACACACAATAAAGACTCATTTTCAGGTCAAAAAGAAGGTCATTACCATCGAGAAGCAATGTTATTAAGAAATGGAGAATTAAAAGTATCATCAAGAAAATTGTTTCATTAATTTATAGCATCTCAAATGTAGAAATACCAATGATACCTTTCTAAGAGGATGATCATTGGGTAGGAAGCTTCCTATCGTTTTCCCATACACTTCACATGTTGAGAAGTGAATGACGCGCTTGTTGTTTTCTGAGCAATACCTAACTTGCACATGCCACAATAAACTAAATCAATACCAAAGAAGAGTACAAAAAAAATCCAACTGAAAATGAACAAGCTCAGGGGTCTCAAAACTAACAACTGGGAGAGCATCAATGAAATTACTGCAGATGGTGTCTAGTGGGCGGGTGTGATAATCAGCAGGAGTGCGATTGCCGCCAGATTAATCATCTTCAAAGAAAACAAAAAGTTATATTGCATATACATTAGGATCCCTTGCAATGATGACGAAAAAAAGATTCGCTCAAACAATATCGACCAAGGAAAAGATGTTGAGAAGTAAAGCGGCAGTAAAAAAATGCAGAACCGCACAGATCACACTGAAAAAAAATGCAAGAAGAGATCCAGGGTTAGATCAGTTCCATAGGACAAGGGAACTAACCAAATCCGACATCTTGATGAGGCCCTTGAGCCTGGAGTCGTGCTTGATATTGAGGCGGTGGAACTAGATCCGGCCACCCCAAGGGTGGTGTCTGGTTTTTCGGGCCGCGAAAATCGCATTTATTGTCGCGGAAACCCCGAATCACCCATGCCACTGGATCTCGTGCGAAGAAAATTTCGAAAATATGAGTACGAGTTTAAAGCTTCAATCTACAGTAGATCTACAAAGGAAGAAAACATTTTTATACCTTTGAAGCGTGCCTTTCGCGTATCCCGCTCGTCCAAAATGTCGGATCTCTAGACCGTCAAGCGTACGGTCCTTTAGAAGTATCCACACAGACAACTTAGGTGGAGAAGACCTAAACAAAGGTGTGCTAGCACCTTGATAGGTCACGGCAAGAAGAGGAGAGGGAGAGAGCAAGAAGAACTCAAGGAAGAAGAAGAAATCAATATGCCTTGAATGAAAAATCAACTTCATTCACAATGATAAGTGGTCGGCCACATCTCCAAGGTGTAACCCCCATTCTCATTAAATGTAGCCATTAAAGAGAATGGAGTTGTAACTCCCATGAGGTGGCACACTTTGATGATGTGGCACATCATCATTGGTCCACATCTTGCCATCTCACTAATGATGTGGCAATTAGTCAAGTCAAACTTGACTCTTCCTCTTCCTCTCAAGTCAAGTCAAACTTGATCCAATCTCTTCCATGGTTGATCGAATCCAACCATTTGATTCAAGCCAACTTAATATAATGAATCTAATTCATTTAACTAAACTGATTCAACGAGTCATAATCTAAATTAGACTCATTGAACACATGAATCAACTTGAGTCCAACTCAAGTTAGCCCAATTAGGATTACTCTTAATCCAATTTGATTCATCAAATGAATATAATCCTCTTGGTTCATCATATGAACCTAATCTCCATCTAATTGTCCTTAGTGTGTGACCCTATAGGTTCTTGTAACGTTGGCAATGCCCTAAACCAATTTAGGAGCATAAGTAATGAGCGGTATCTAGCAACACATCATTACTACCCAAGTTACAAGAATGTTGAGATCCAACATCACCTTGTGACTACTAATTGTGACTACTCACAATATATGACAAGTATCCTTCTATCCTAGACATCTAGATTGGTCAATGTGAGGCATAGACCGTGTCATCCTCTGACCAATCTAAATCTTGAATTCCAAGTAGACTCACTAAATCAAATGAGCTCAATATCCTATATTGACTCATTTGGGCATGGCCATGCACTTCGTGGTCTCACTCTATCAAGAATACCGATGTCTCTCCCGTCATATAGGAGGGATAGATCCCATCTACATCACTCACATCCCTCTGCATAATTTGTTATATACCTAGTAATCGCCTTTATAGTCCACCCAGTTACGGGTGACGTTTGACGAAACCAAAGTACATAACTCCTTATGTAGGGATCTATGGTGACTTCAGGTCTAAGGACTAGTAGTCATACTAATAGCCATATGAGAAAGTATATGACACTCATATAACGATCCATGATATTTTCTCATGGCGGGTCATTCAGTATACATTCTCTAATGTATACCCATGTGTCAACTTGATATCTCTATATCCATGACTTGTGAGATCAAGTCATCGAGTTGACCTACATGCTAGTCTTATTGCATTAACATTGTCTCTGAATGTTAATACTCGACTAGGAATGATTAAGGGTAGTGTTCCCTATATCATCTCACTATCAGTTCAACTAACCGATTGATATAGGTGAGAACCGTCTACTCAAGGACATTATTATACTTAGTTTATTTGGCACCTATACAAGTAAGTATAATAACCAAAATCCAAATGCCTTTATTTATAAACATAGAATATGATACAACAAGTCCAAAATACAATCATCAAATGATTGGCTCTAGGGCTCTAGCTAACAATCTCCCACTAGCACTAGTGCCACTCAGTGTAGGCTCTAAGCCCAAATGACCTAGTGTGACCATCATGCTTCCTCTGTGCTAAAGCCTTGGTCAACGGATCTGCGATGTTAGCCTCTGTAGGTACTCTGCAAATCTTCACATCTCCTCTCTCGATGATCTCTCGAATGAGATGGAAGCGCCGTAGTATGTGTTTGGTCCGCTGGTGTGAGCAAGGTTCCTTCACCTATGCTATAGCTCCATTATTGTCACAATAGAGCTCAATGGGGTCAACAATGCTAGGAACCACCCCAAGTTCAGTGATGAACTTGCGGATCCAAACTGCCTCCATTGCTTCCTCTGATGCAGCAATATACTCGGCCTCTGTCGTAGAATCAGCTACTGTGTCCTGCTTCGAACTCTTCCAGCTCACAGCACCACCATTAATGCAAAATACGAACCCCGACTGCGATCTATAGTCATCCTGGTCGGTCTGGAAGCTAGCATCACTGTAACCCTTTACAGCTAGCTGATCATCGCCTCCATATATCAAGAAATATTCTTTAGTCCTTCTTAAGTACTTAAGAATATTCTTGACTGCTATCCAATGACTTTCACCTGGATCTGACTGGTATCTGCTCGTCATGCTCAAAGCATACGAGACATCAGGTCGAGTACATAGCATGGCGTACATGATCGATCCTATGGCTGAGGCATAAGGGATCTGATCCATGCGGTCTCTCTCCTCTCTAGAAGAGGGACCTTGAGTCTTCAAAAGACTCACGCCATGTGACATCGGCAGAAATCCCTTCTTGGAGTTCTGTATGGAAAACCGAAGGAGTACCTTGTCAATGTATGTACTCTGACTTAGGCCAAGCAATCTCTTAGATCTATCTCTATAGATCTGTATCCCTAGAATGCGGGATGCCTCACCTAAGTCCTTCATTGAGAAGCAACTCCATAGCCAAGTCTTGACAGACTGAAGCATAGGGATGTCCTTCCCAATGAGTAGTATGTCATCCACATACAATATGAGGAAGACAACTATGTCCCCTACAACCTTCTTGTAGACACAAGGCTCATCTTCGTTCTTGATGAAACCAAACTGTTTGATTACATCATCGAATCAAAGATCCCAGCTCCGAGAAGCTTGCTTTAGTCCATAAATGGACCTATGCAGCTTGCATACTCTGCTAGTATGCTGTGGATCTACAAAACCCTCAGGTTGTGTCATGTACACATCCTCGAGCAGGTTTCCATTCAGAAATGCGGTTTTGACATCCATCTGCCATATCTCATAGTCATGGTAGGCTGCAATAGCAAGCATGATCCGAATGGACTTAAACATCGCTACTGGAGAAAAGGTTTCATCATAGTCAATACCATGAATCTTCTTGAAACCTTTAGCTACCAAGCGACCCTTATAGATAAGTCCATCCATGTCAGTCTTTTTCTTACAGACCCACTTACACCCAATGGGTTTTACCCCTTCAGGTGGATCAACTAAAGTCCATACTTGGTTGGTGTACATGGATTCCATTTCGGATCTCATGGCCTCTAGCCATTTCTCGGAATCTAGTCTCATCACAACTTCTTGATAGGTGGCAGGCTCATCCTCTATAAGCACAATGTCATCATGGTCAGACAAGATAAATGAGTATCTCTCAGGCTGACGATGTACCCAATCAGACCTATGAAGAGGTATGTCTACTTGAACTGGTTGTTGTTCCTCAACTCCTTGTGGAACAACATCATCCACAACACTTTGTGGTTCCAGTTCAATTTCCATCGAGGCATCAGTGCTATTGTTTGCATCTTGATCTTCTTCAAGATCGAACGCGCTCCCACTAGTCTTTCTAGAAACAAAGTCCCTTTCTAGAAAGACCCCAGTCTTTGCCACAACTATCTTGTGCTGACTGGGAATGTAGAAGTAATATCCCTTAGTTCCCTTGGGATATCCAATAAAGTAGCACTTGTCGAATTTGGGTCCTAATTTGTCTGAGACTTGACGTCTAACATAATTCTCACAATCCCAAATCCTCATGAAAGACACATGGGCATCTTTCCCAGTCCATATCCTATATGGTGTCTTTATCATGGCCATGGATAGAACTCGGTTGAGTATAAAAGCTGCCGTGTCTAGAGCATAGCCCCAAAGGTATGTCGGAAGATCTGTGTGACTCATCATAGATCGCACCATATCTAATAGGGTACGATTCCTCCTTTCGGATACACCATTCCACTGTGGTGTTCCAGGAGGAGTGAATTGGGATAAAATCCCACACTCTGCTAGATAGTCACGAAACTCATGGCTAAGGTATTCTCCACCTCAATCGGATCGAAGTATCTTAATACTCTTGCCAAGCTGGTTATGTACTTCATTCTTGAATTCTTTGAACTTTTCAAAGGATTCAGACTTATGTGTCATCAAGTACACATAACCATATCTACTGAAGTCATCAGTAAATGTGATGAAGTACCTATAACCGCCTCTAGCAGCGACATTGAAAGGGCCACATACATCACTATGTATGAGTCCTAACAAATCAGTCGCTCTCTCGCTGTGCCCACTAAAGGGAGTCTTGGTCATCTTGCCTCATAGGTATGACTCACATATCTCATATGATTCTAAATCAAATGAGTCCAGCAAACTATCTTTATGGAGCTGGGATAAGCGCTTGTCATTTATATGACCTAAGCGATAGTGCCATAGGTAGGTTTGGTTCATGTCATTTGACTTGAACCTCTTGGTATTTATGTTATAGATAGGGCTCTCAAGATCTAGAATATAGAGTCCGTTTATCAGAGGTGCACTACAATAGAACATATCTTTTAAATAGATAAAACAACATTTGTTCTTTATTATAAACGAAAATCCTTTCTTGTCCAAACAAGAAACTGAAATTATGTTCTTAGTCAAGGCAGGCACATAACAACAATCATCTAATTCTAGTACAAGCCCAGAGGGAAGAGATAGATGGTAAGTTCCTACAGCAATAGCAGCAACCCATGCTCCATTGCCTACTCGTAGGTCTATCTCACCCTTCGTCAATGCCCTGCTATTCCTCAGCGCTTGTACATTAGTACAAATGTGCGAAGCACATCCGGTATCTAATACCCACGATGAAGAAATAGAGAGGTTGACTTCTATAACATGTATACCTGAAGTAGAAATCTTATTTCTCTTCTTCTTAAGATCTTCCAGGTATTCTTTGGAGTTCCTCTTCCAGTGCCTTGCTTGTCCTTGATATAGGTGACAAAGATGTTCAACCATATCGTAAGCGCCCATCAACTCATGTTGCTTCTGAAGCTCAGAGTTCATGGTCGCGAGCATAAGACAGGACACATCTAATGCGTCATCTTGATGCTTCTTGTAAGCATCTCGGTCTGCTCGCATGGCAGTGGCAGGAGGAGCCTCCGGAATGGGCTGCTCCAGAACGTACAGTTTACGTTCCTGAGTGAGAACTATTCTCAGATTCCTGTACTAGTCCAGGAAATTTACTCCGTTGAGCTTGTCCTTCTCAAGGACAGAACGCAGAGAGAAGATGTTCGTGTTTGACGTCATGACAATTCTACAACAGAAATAAATGCAGAAATAAGTATCATATTCTTAATCATTTAATTAGGCCTTTAACTAAATGATGCTCCCACTAAATTCTATAATTCATGTGGGACAAGATCCACATCATACTAACCCTTGAGTTAGCTTTGGCTAATATGCCCAAGACTTAGTATGATCGGTAGGTAACGATTACCAATTACATCTCTTTGCAACTCTTGTTTATAGGATCAATATCCGCATTTATATTAAAACTCGAGTTAGCTTTGGCTAATACGCCCGAGAGTTAATATATATGTGATTTTGACCTATCTTTCCAATTGTTGGAAGAATGCCTATAGTTTTACTCGATCCAACCGAGTTAAGTAGGAATACTCAATCTAATTGAGTTGTACTCACCCATGCGTTGATAGGCGTGACCAAGATTGTCCCTCCGTACCCTACCAAGATAGTATGTGTTGCTCTGCTTTGGCAGATTCAACAACAACATGCGATCGAGGTAGTGGTAGGTATCACGGTATGGTAGGCATTACGAGTTGACGTGATTTAGATCTAATCTAAACGATGATGCGTATCATATACTTGATAGATCTAATCTAATCGAAGAGTGCATCATGTGCATGACTTAGATCTAATCTAATCGTTAGGCACTAATTAATTACTTAATTAACTAGCATGCATCACATACACACAAAAACAATTAACTAAATAATTAATTAAATAATTTTGTGATTATGTCATGGCCCTACTACGATCTTCTCAAGCCAATGAAAAGATCGGATGGTCAACCTAAGGTCAACAGCTTCTCAAGCTCCTTCTTTTGACCACCTCGTGTTGCTCACGCCCTCCTCGTAATTCCGTCTCGAGTGGACCTTCCACAGCTCCAATTTTGTACATTACAATTTTGAAACTCGAGTTACATTCGAGTCTAAATCTAATTTACAACCAGAATATATGAGAAAGGCACGACGCGCAGGTCACAAAAATAAAATAAAAAATAAAAATACAAGCACGCACATCACATAACGGCACGCAGGCCGTATTATGAATTACAACACATATTGTCCAATCAAATTGGGTCTTTGGGCCATGACTATCACAAAATAATATATAATTCAAAATTATATATTTTTTTCATAATTTTCTGTAATTTTCATAATTTTACAGATTTTATGAGTAAATTTTTCCCGGCGGTCCCGATTAGCGATTTCGAGCGCAATCGCGGAGCAAATCCCCTTGCGGGATTAGAAGCAGTACCCCTACTCGCGATCTAACCATCGCGAGTTGCTCCTAAGCGATCCAAGAGCGCCTTAGCCCGCTGTCCCAAAAGATTTTGGGTCAAAACATTACCGTTTTTGGAAAATTCTTCTCGGTAGTCGAAGCCTACAAGTGCCGGAACACTTGTGCTTCGCTTCTACGAGAAAAATACCAATAAAATCATAAAAATTAGGAAATTCACAGAATGTTACAGTATGCATATTTTTCATAAAAATACTAATTAAAACTCGTATCGTCTTCGCACGTGGCTCGGATACCACTGTCGGGTTTTTCGGGCCGCGAAAACTGCATTTTCGCGTCGCGGAAACCCCGAATCACCCATGCCACTGGATCTCGTGCGAAGAAAACTTTCTAAAATACGAGTACGAGTTTAAAGCTTCAATCTACAGTAGATCTACAAAGGAAGAAAACATTTTTATACCTTTGAAGCATGCCTTTCGCGTATCCCGCTGGTCCAAAATGCCGGATCTCTAGACCGTCAAGCGTACGGTCCTCTAGAAGTATCCACACGGACAACTTAGGTGGAGAAGACCTAAAAAAAGGTGTGCTAGCGCCTTGATAGGTCACGGCAAGAAGAGGAGAGGGAGAGAGCAAGAAGAACTCAAGGAAGAAGAAGGAATCAATATGCCTTGAATGAAAAATCAATTTCATTCACAATGATACGTGGCAGGCCACATCTCCAAGGTGTAACCCCCATTCTTATTAAATGTAGCCATTAAAGAGAATGGAGTTGTAACTCCCATGAGGTGGCACACTTTGATGATGTGGCACATCATCATTGGTCCACATCTTGCCATCTCACTAATGATGTGGCAATTAGTCAAGTCAAACTTGATCAAATCTCTTCCATGGTTGATCGAATCCAACCATTTGATTCAAGCCAACTTAATATAATGAATCTAATTCATTTAACTAAATTGATTCAATGAGTCATAATCTAAATTAGACTCATTGAACACATGAATCAACATGAGTCCAACTCAAGTTAGCCCAATTAGGATTACTCTTAATCCAATTTGATTCATCAAATGAATCTAATCTTCTTGTTCATCATATGAACCTAATCTCCATCTAATTGTCCTTAGTGTGTGACCCTATAGGTTCTTGTAATGTTGGCAATGCCCTAAACTCATTTTGGGAGCATAAGTAATGTGCTGTATCTAGCAACACATCATTACTACCCAAGTTACAAGAATGTTGAGATCCAACATCACCTTGTGACTACTAATTGTGACTCCTCACAATATATGACAAGTGTCCTTCTATCCTAGACATCTAGATTGGTCAATGTGAGGCATAGACCGTGTCATCCTCTGACCAATCTAAATCTTGAACTCCAAGTAGACTCACTAAATCAAATGAGCTCAATATCCTATATTGACTCATTTGGGCATGGCCATGCACTTCGTGGTCTCACTCTATCAAGAATACCGATGTCTCTCCCGTCATATAAGAGGGATAGATCCCATCTACATCACTCACATCCCTCTGCATAATTTATTATATACCCAGTAATCGCCTTTATAGTCAACCCAGTTACAGGTGACGTTTGACGAAACCAAAGTACATAACTCCTTATGTAGGGATCTATGGTGACTTCAGGTCTAAGGACTAGTATTCATACTAATAGCCACATGAGAAAGTATATGACACTCATATAACGATCCATGATACTTGTTAGCTAGAGCCTTAGAGTCAATCATTTGATGATTGTATTTTGAACTTATTGTATCATATTCTATATAAATAAAGGCATTTGGATTTTGGTTATTATACTTACTTGTATTGGTGCCAAATAAACTAAGTATAATAATGTCCTTGAGTAGACGGTTCTCACCTATATCAATCGGTTGGTTGAACTCCCCTCACCTATATCAATCGGTTGGTTGAACTCCCCTAAATCAAGTGGCCGACCACTATCATTTGTGTAACTCCCCTCATTAATACATTAAGTGGCCATAAAAGAGGGAATATGTAACCTCCATGAGGTGGCACACACATGTGCCTTGATAATGTGGCACATCATCATTGGCCACTTAATGCCAAGTCATATATGATGTGGCATAAAGTCAAGTCAAACTTGAGTCTTCCTCTTCCTCACAAGTCAAGTCAAACTTGACTTAATCTCTCTCATGGTTGATCTAATCCAACCATTTAATTCAAGCCAATTTAATATAATGAATCTAATTCATTTAATTAAATTGATTCAATGAGTCATAATCTAAATTAGACTCATTTAACACATGAATCAACTTGAGTCCAACTCAAGTTAGCCCAATTAGGATTACTCTTAATCCAATTTGATTCATCAAATTTATCTAATCCTCTTGGTTCATCATATGAACCTAATCTCCATCTAATTGTCCTTAGTGTGTGACCCTATAGGTTCTTGTAACGTTGGCAATGCCCTAAACCAATTTAGGAGCATAAGTAATGAGCGGTATCTAGCAACACATCATTACTACCCAAGTTACAAGAATGTTGAGATCCAACATCACCTTGTGACTACTAATTGTGACTACTCACAATATATGACAAGTATCCTTCTATCCTAGACATCTAGATTGGTCAATGTGAGGCATAGACCGTGTCATCCTCTGACCAATCTAAATCTTGAATTCCAAGTAGACTCACTAAATCAAATGAGCTCAATATCCTATATTGACTCATTTGGGCATGGCCATGCACTTCGTGGTCTCACTCTATCAAGAATACCGATGTCTCTCCCGTCATATAGGAGGGATAGATCCCATCTACATCACTCACATCCCTCTGCATAATTTGTTATATACCTAGTAATCGCCTTTATAGTCCACCCAGTTACGGGTGACGTTTGACGAAACCAAAGTACATAACTCCTTATGTAGGGATCTATGGTGACTTCAGGTCTAAGGACTAGTAGTCATACTAATAGCCACATGAGAAAGTATATGACACTCATATAACGATCCATGATACTTGTTAGCTAGAGCCTTAGAGCCAATCATTTGATGATTGTATTTTGAACTTATTGTATCATATTCTATATAAATAAAGGCATTTAGATTTTGGTTATTATACTTACTTGTATTGGTGCCAAATAAACTAAGTATAATAATGTCCTTGAGTAGACAGTTCTCACCTATATCAATCGGTTGGTTGAACCGATAGTGAGATGATATAGGGAACACTACTCTTAATCATTCCTAGTCGAGTATTAACATTCAGGGACAATGTTAATGCAATAAGACTAGCATGTAGGTCAACTCGATGATGACTTGATCTCACAAGTCATGGATATAGAGATATCAAGTTGACACATGGGTATACATTAGAGAATGTATACTGAATGACCCGCCATGAGAAAGTATCATGGATCGTTATATGAGTGTCATGTACTTTCTCATGTGGCTATTAGTATGAATACTAGTCCTTAGACCTGAAGTCACCATAGATCCCTACATAAGGAGTTATGTACTTTGATTTCGTCAAACGTCACCCGTAACTGGGTGGACTATAAAGGCGATTACTGGGTATATAACAAATTATGCAGAGGGATGTGAGTGATGTAGATGGGATCTATCCCTCCTATATGACGGGAGAAACATCGGTATTCTTGATAGAGTGAGACCACGAAGTGCATGGCCATGCCCAAATGAGTCAATATAGGATATTGAGCTCATTTGATTTAGTGAGTCTACTTGGAGTTCAAGATTTAGATTGGTCAGATGATGACACGGTCTATGCCTCACATTGACCAATCTAGATGTCTAGGATAGAAAGATACTTGTCATATATTGTGAGTAGTCACAATTAGTAGTCACAAGGCGATGTTGGATCTCAACATTCTTGTAACTTGGGTAGTAATGATGTGTTGCTAGATACCGCTCATTACTTATGCTCCTAAATTGGTTTAGGGCATTGCCAACGATACAAGAACCTATAGGGTCACACACTAAGGACAATTAGATGGCGATTAGGTTCACATGATGAACCAAGAGGATTAGATTCATTTATGAATTAAATTATATTAAGAGTAATCCTAATTGGGCTAACTTGAGTTGGACTCAAGTTGATTCATGTGTTAAATGAGTCTAATTTAGATTATGACTCATTTAATCAATTTAATTAAATGAATTAGATTCATCATATTAAATTGGCTTGAATTAAATGGTTGGATTAGATCAACCATGAGAGAGATTAAGTCAAGTTTGACTTGACTTGTGAGGAAGAGGAAGAGTCAAGTTTGACTTGACTTTATGCCACATCATATGTGACTTGGCATTAAGTGGCCAATGATGATGTGCCACATCATCAAGGCACATGTATGTGCCACCTCATGGAGGTTACATATTCCCTCTTTGATGACCACTTAATGCATTAATGAGGGGAGTTACACAAATGATAGTGGCCGGCCACTTGATGGGATGATGAGGAGTTTTTCATTTGGTGAGTAATTCACATTCACTCCTTCTTCTTCCTTGAGTTCTTCTTGCTCTCTCCCTCTCCTCTTCTTGCCGTGGCCTATCAAGGTGCTAGCACACCTTTGTTTAGGTCTTCTCCACCTAAGTTGTCCGTGTGGATACTTATAGAGGACCGTACGCTTGACGGTCTAGAGATCCAGTATTTTGGACGAGCGGGATTCGCGTAGGGCGCGCATCAAGGGTATATACATCTTAGCCTTTGTAGATTTAGTGTAAATCGAAGTTTTCTAACTCGTACTCGAAATTTTTTGAATTTTTCCTTTGCACGGATCCGGTGGCATGGGTGATTCGGGGTTTCCGCGACGCGGCCCGAAAAATCCAACAGTGGTATCAGAGCCACGTGCAAAGCGAGTACGAGTTACGTTTCATATTTTTATGAAAAAATATAAATCTGTAAACTTTCTGTAAATTGATGTTTTTATAGTTTTAATGGGTTATTTTCTCGTAGTAACGAAGCACAAGTGTTTAGACACTTGTAGGCTTCGACTACCGAGAAGTTTTTCATGAAAAAGGTGAAGTTTCGACCCCAAAACGTTTTGGGACATCGGGCTTAGGCACTATTGGATCGCTTAGGAGCAACTCGCGATGGTTAGATCGCGGGTAGGGGTACTTCCCCTAACCCCGCAAGGGGATTTGCTCCGCGATTGCGCCCGAAATCGCTAATCGGGACCGCCGGGAATAATTTACCCATAAAATTGTAAAATTATGAAAAAATTACAGAAAATTATGAAAAATATATAATTTAGAATTATATATTGATTTTGTGACAGTCATGGCCCAATAGACCCAATTGGATTGGAAATTTATGTTGTAATTTATAATACGGCCTGCGCGCCGTCATTTGTGTTTGCGTGTGTTGTATATCATTCGCGACCTGCGCGTCGTGCCTCTCTTTTATATATTCTTGTTGTAAATTAGATTTAGACTCGAATGTAACTCAAGTTTCAAAATTGTAATGTACAAAATTGGAGCGGTGGAAGGTCCACTCGAGACGGAGTTATGAGGAGGGCGCGAGCAACACAAGGTGGTCAAAAGGAAAGCGCTTAAAAAGCTGTTGACCCTAGGTTGTCCATCCGATCTTCTCATTGGCTTGAGAAGATCGTAGTAGGGCCATGACTAAATCACAAAAATTATATAATTAATTGATTTTGTGTATGTGATGCATAATTTAGTAATTAATTAGTGCCTTACGATTAGATTAGATCTAAATCGTGCACAAGATGCACCCTTACGATTAGATTAGATCTACATCGTGTACAAGATGCACTATATCGAATAGATTAGATCTATCGTGTATTTGATACACATCGACGTTTAGATTAGATCTAAATTACGTCAACTCTAATGCCTACCATGTCGTGATACCTACCACTACCTCGATCGCATGTTGTTGTTGAATCTGCCAAAGCAGAGCAACACATACTATCTCGGTAGGGTACAGAGGGACAATCTTGGTCCCGCCTATCAACGAATGGGTGAATACAAACTCAATTAGATTGAGTATTCCTAGTTTACTCGTTTGGATCGAGTACAACTATAGGCATTCTTCCAATGGTTGGAAAGATAGGACAAAAATCACGTTTATATTAATTCTCGGGCGTATTAGCCAAAGCTAACTCAAGTTTTAATATAAATGTGGATTTTATCCTATAAACAAGAGTTGCATAGAGATGTAATTGGTAATCGTTACCTACCGATCATACTAAGTCTTGGGCGTATTAGCCAAAGCTAACTCAAGGGTTAGTATGATGTGGATCTTGTTCCATATGAATTATAGAATTCAGTGGGAGCATCATTTAGTTAAAGGCCTAATTAAATGATTTAGAATATGGTATTTATTTCTTCTTTTATTTCTGTTGTAGATTACCATGACGTCAAATACGAACACCTTCTCTCTGTGATCTGTTCTTGAGAAGGACAAGCTCAACGGAGTAAACTTCCTGGACTGGTACAGAAACCTGAGAATAGTTCCCACTCAGGAACGTAAACTGTACGTTCTGGAGCAGCCCATTCCGGAGGCTCCTCCTGCCAATGCCCCGCGAGCTGACAAAGATGCTTACAAGAAGCATCAAGATGACGCATTAGATGTGTCATGTCTAATGCTCGCGACCATGAACTCTGAGCTTCAGAATCAACATGAGTTAATGGGCGCTTACGATATGGTTGAACATCTTCGTCAACTGTATCAAGGTCAAGCGAGGCATGAGAGATTTGAGATCTCAAGGGCACTGTTTCAGTGCAAGATGTCAGACGGGGCTCCTGTAGGCCCATATGTACTCAAAATGATTGGGTACATAGAGAACCTACAAAGGTTGGGGTTCCCACTTGGCCAAGAGCTGGCCACTGACCTGATCTTGCAATCCTTGCCGGATAGCTACAGTCAATTCATTGTAAACTACAATATGAACGAGATTGACAAGCCACTACCTGAGCTGCTTAGCATGTTAAGAACTGCTGAGCTAAACCTTAAGAAGGCTAAGCCCAACACTGTTCTGATGGTTCAGAAACATAAGGGCAAGGGAAAGTCCCAAGCCAAGGGCAAAGGCAAGGCACTGAAGCCTAAAGGAGGGGTCGCCAAGGATGCTACCTGCTTCCACTGCGGTCAGACCGAGCACTGGAAGAGAAACTGCAAGGTATACTTGGAGGATCTTAAGAAGAAGCGAAGTGAGACTTCCACTTCAGGTATATATGTTATAGAAGTCAATCTATCTATTTCTAGATCATGGGTATTAGATACTGGATGTGCTTCTCACATTTGTACTGATGTGCAGGCGCTGAGAAATAGCAGGGCATTGACAAAGGGCGAGGTGGACCTACGAGTAGGCAATGGAGCACGGGTTGTTGCTGTTGCTGTAGGGACTTACTTTCTATCTCTGCCCTCTGGGCTTGTACTAGAGTTAGTCGATTGTTGTTATGTGCCTGCATTAACTAAGAACATTATATTAGTTTCTTGTTTGGACAAGAAAGGTTTCTTGTTACTATAAAGAACAAATGTTGTTCCGTCTATTTAAACGATATGTTCTATTGTAGTGCACCTCTGATAAACGGACTCTATATTCTAGACCTTGAGAGCCCTATCTATAACATAAATACCAAGAGGTTCAAGTCAAATGACATGAACCAAACCTACCTCTGGCACTGTCACTTAGGTCATCCCAGCTCCATAAGGATGGTATGCTGGACTCATTTGATTTTGAATCATATGAGGTATGTGAGTCATGCCTACGAGGCAAGATAACCAAGACTCCCTTTAGTGGGCACAGCGAGAGAGCAACTGATTTGTTAGGACTCATACATAGTGATGTAGGGCCATTCAATGTTGCTGCTAGAGGCGGTTATAGATACTTCATCACATTTACTGATGACTTCAGTAGATATGGTTATATGTATTTGATGACACATAAGTCTGAATCCTTTGAAAAGTTCAAAGAATTCAAGAATGAAGTACAGAACCAGCTTGGCAAGAGTATTAAGATACTTCGATCAGATCGAGGTGGAGAATACCTTAGCCATGAATTTCGTGACTACCTAGCTGAGTGTGGTATACTATCCCAACTCACTCCTCCTAGAACACCACAGTGGAATGGTGTATCCGAAAGGAGGAATCGTACCCTATTAGATATGGTGCGATCTATGATGAGTCGCACAGATCTTCCGACATACCTTTGGGGTTATGCTCTAGACACGGCAGCTTTTATACTCAACCGAGTTCTATCCAAGGCCGTGATAAAGACACCATATAGGATATGGACTGGGAGAGATGCTCAGGTGTCTTTCATGAGGATTTGGGGTTGTGAGGCTTACGTTAGACGTCAAGTCTCAAACAAATTAGGACCCAAATCTGACAAGTGCTATTTCATTGGATATCCCAAGGAAACTAAGGTATATTACTTCTACATTCCCAGTCAGCACAAGGTAGTTGTGGCAAAGACTGGGGTCTTTCTAGAAAGGGACTTTGTTTCTAGAAAGACTAGTGGGAGCGCGTTCGATCTTGAAGAAGTTCAAGATGCGAACAATAGCAATAATGCCTCGATGGAAATTGAACTGGAACCACAAAGTGTGTGGATGATGTTGTTTCACAAGGAGTTGAGGAACAATAACCAGTTCAAGTAGACATACCTCTTCGCAGATTTGATAGGGTACGTCGTCAGCCTGAGAGATACTCATTTCTCTTGTCTGACCATGATGACGTTATGCTCATAGAGGATGAGCCTACCACCTATCAGGAAGCTGTGATGAGACCAGATTCCGAGAAATAGCTAGAAGCCATGAGATCCGAAATAGAATCCGTGTACACCAACCAAGTATGGACTTTGGTTGATCCACCTGAAGGGGTAAAACCCATTGGGTGTAAGTGGGTCTTTAAGAGAAAGACTGACATGGATGGACTTATTTATAAGGGTCGCTTGGTAGCTAAAGGTTTCAAGCATATTCATGGTATTGACTATGATGAAACCTTTTCTCCAATAGCGATGTTTAAGTCCATTCTGATCATGCTTGCTATTGCAGCCTACCATGACTATGAGATATGGCAGATGGATGTCAAAACCGCGTTTCTGAATGGAAACCTACTCGAGGATGTGTACATGACACAACCTGAGGGTTTTGTAGATCCACAGCATACTAGTAGAGTATGCAAGCTGCATAGGTCCATTTATGGACTAAAGCAAGCTTCTCGGAGCTGGAATCTTCGTTTCGATGATGCAATCAAAAAGTTGGGTTTCATCAAGAACGAAGATGAACCTTGTATCTACAAGAAGGTTGTAGGGGACATAGTTGTCTTCCTCATATTGTATGTGGATGACATACTACTCATTGGGAAGGACATCCCTATGCTTCAGTCTGTCAAGACCTGGCTAGGGAGTTGCTTCTTAATGAAGGACTTAGGTGAAGCATCCCGCATTCTAGAGATACAGATCTATAGAGATAGATCTAAGAGATTGCTTGGCCTAAGTCAGAGTACATATATTGACAAGGTACTCCTTCGGTTTGCCATGCAGAACTCCAAGAAGGGATTGCTGCCGATGTCACATGGCGTGAGTCTTTCGAAGACTCAAGGTCCCTCTTCTAGAGAGGAGAGAGATCGCATGGATCAGATCCCTTATGCCTCAGCCATAGGATCGATCATGTACGCCATGCTATGTACTCGACCTGATGTCTCTTATGCTTTGAGCATGACGAGCAGATACCAGTCAGATCCAGGTGAAAGTCACTGGATAGCGGTCAAGAATATTCTTAAGTACTTAAGTAAGACTAAAGAATATTTCTTGATATATGGAGGCAGTGATGAGCTAGCTGTAAAGGGTTACAGTGATGTTAGCTTCCAGACCAACCAGGATGATTATCGATCGTATTCAGGGTTCGTATTTTGCATTAATGGTGGTGCTGTGAGCTGGAAGAGTTCGAAGCAGGACACAGTAGCTGATTCTACGACAGAGGCCGAGTATATTGCTGCATCAGAGGCAGCAAAGGAGGTAGTTTGGATTCGCAAGTTCATCACTGAACTTGGGGTGGTTCCTAGCATTGCTGACCCTATTGATCTCTATTGTGACAACAATGAAGCTATAGCACAGGCGAAGGAACCTCGCTCACACCAACGGACCAAACACATACTACGACGCTTCCATCTCATTCGAGAGATTATCGAGAGAGGAGATGTGAAGATTTGCAGAGTACCTACAGAGGCTAACATCGCAGATCCCTTGACCAAGGCTTTGGCACAGAGGAAGCATGATGGTCACACTAGGTCATTTGGGCTTAGAGCCTACACTGATTGGTACTAGTGCTAGTGGGAGATTGTTAGCTAGAGCCCTAGAGCCAATCATTTGATGATTGTATTTTGGACTTATTGTATCATATTCTATATAAATAAAGGCATTTGGATTTTGGTTATTATACTTACTTGTATTGGTGTCAAATAAACTAAGTATAATGATGTTCTTGAGTAGACGGTTCTCACCCATATCAATCGGTTAGTTGAACCGATAGTGAGATGATATAGGGAACACTACTCTTAATCATTCCTAGTCGAGTATTAACATTCAGGTACAATGTTAATGCAATAAGACTAGCATGTAGGTCAACTCGATGATGACTTGATCTCACAAGTCATGAATATAGAGATATCAAGTTGACACATGGGTATACATTAGAGAATGTATACTGAATGACCCGCCATGAGAAAGTATCATGGATCCTTATATGAGTGTCATATACTTTCTCATGTGGCTATTAGTATGACTACTAGTCCTTAGACCTGAAGTCACCATAGATCCCTACATAAGGAGTTATGTACTTTGGTTTCGTCAAACGTCACCCGTAAAGGCGATTACTGGGTATATAACAAATTATGCAGAGGGATGTGAGTGATGTAGATGGGATCTATCCCTCCTATATGACGGGAGAGACATCGGTATTCTTGATAGAGTGAGACCACGAAGTGCATGGTCATGCCCAAATGAGTCAATATAGGATATTGAGCTCATTTGATTTAGTGAGTCTACTTGGAATTCAAGATTTAGATTGGTCAGAGGATGACACGGTCTATGCCTCACATTGACCAATCTAGATGTCTAGGATAGAAGGATACTTGTCATATATTGTGAGTAGTCACAATTAGTAGTCACAAGGTGATGTTGGATCTCAACATTCTTGTAACTTTGGTAGTAATGATGTGTTGCTAGATACCACTCATTACTTATGCTCCTAAATTGGTTTAGGGCATTGACAACGTTACAAGAACCTATAGGGTCACACACTAAGGACAATTAGATGGAGATTAGGTTCATATGATGAACCAAGAGGATTAGATAAATTTGATGAATCAAATTGGATTAAGAGTAATCCTAATTGGGCTAACTTGAGTTGGACTCAAGTTGATTCATGTATTAAATGAGTCTAATTTAGATTATGACTCATTGAATCAATTTAATTAAATGAATTAGATTCATTATATTAAATTGGCTTGAATTAAATGGTTGGATTAGATCAACCATGAGAGAGATTAAGTCAAGTTTGACTTGACTTGTGAGGAAGAGGAAGAGTCAAGTTTGACTTGACTTTATGCCACATCATATGTGACTTGGCATTAAGTGGCCAATGATGGTGTGTCACATCATCAAGGCCCATGTATGTGCCACCTCATGGAGGTTACATATTCCCTCTTTAATGGCCACTTAATGCATTAATGAGGGGAGTTACACAAATGATAGTGGTCGGCCACTTGATGGGATGATGAGGAGTTTTTCATTTGGTTAGTAATTCACATTCACTCCTTCTTCCTTGAGTTCTTCTTGCTCTCTCCCTCTCCTCTTCTTGCCGTGGCCTATCAAGGTGCTAACACACCTTTGTTTAGGTCTTCTCCACCTAAGTTGTCCGTGTGGATACTTCTAGAGGACCGTACGCTTGACGGTCTAGAGATCCGACATTTTGGATGAGCGGGATTCGCGTAGGGCGCGCATCAAGGGTATATACATCTTAGCCTTTTTAGATTTAGAGTAAATCGAAGTTTTCTAACTCCTACTCGAAATTTTTTGAATTTTTCCTTTGCACGGATCCGGTGGCATGGGTGATTCGGGGTTTCCGCGACGCGAAAAGCGGTTTTCGCGGCCCGAAAAACCCAACAATACTTTCTCATGGCGGGGCATTCAGTATACATTGTCTAATGTATACCCATGTGTCAACTTGATATCTCTATATTCATGACTTGTGAGATCAAGTCATCGAGTTGACCTACATGCTAGTCTTATTGCATTAACATTGTCCCTGAATGTTAATACTCGACTAGGAATGATTAAGGGTAGTGTTCCCTATATCATCTCACTATCAGTTCAACTAACTGATTGATATAGTGATAACCGTCTAATCAAGGACATTATTATACTTAGTTTATTTGGCACCAATACAAGTAAGTATAATAACCAAAATCCAAATGCCTTTATTTATATAGATAGAATATGATACAACAAGTCCAAAATACAATCATCAAATGATTGGCTCTAGGGCTCTAGCTAACAGGTGGCACGCGTCTTCTTGCCCCTCCGTCGCGTCGAATAGGTGCTTGATCTTGTCGTTGCAGACGTCCACTGCCAGCACCGTGTGCAGCCTAACATAATGGATAGTATTAATTTGAGATTTTGAGAGAAAGCACACATTTCGTATAAATCACAAAGGTATTTATACGGATCAATTTGAATGCTTGATGGTTTATAGAATGCAAGCAGTTTCTCCACCTCATAACCATATCAAGTATAAACCTTTGCAGCTAAAAGAAAGCATAACATAAGGATTGAAGGTAAACAAGTGAAGAAGAAGAATGAGAAGGGAACAAAGGGATGAGAAGTTTTTTCTTCCCATTTTTTGTTTGTCTCCGAAAGGAGTTATTACTTTTGAACTAATGATGTCGATCCACATGTTAAAACTTCTGCTACAATGGCTCTGAAAAGAGCAATCAAAAAAATATAATGTTTTTTAATAACGAAGTAGTTTCATAGATAATTAAGAAGAAAGCATAAACAAACTGTTTGCAAATTGTGACTAACTAGACATTTCTTCAAAAAACTCCAGCTTTTACTTTTGTATCATATTCAAAACTATCTTCCAGCAAAACTCCACAACAAAAAGAAACACTTTTATCCTTCGACCAGCCAATCCCAAAAAAAACATAACCAATGAAAGATCATAAAACAACTCCAAAAGAACAGAATTCAAATTCAATGATCATCTATTGACTTACTAAATGAGAGAAAAAAATCACACAAGCAGGCATCAATAGATTCGTTACAAAATTTGTCTCTGATATCCGACTAATATCACGAAGCCCAATGTGTGGTTCTAGCGACAAACTTGCAAGAATCTAAGCTTGAAGTCTGATAGCATGAATGAATGATAAGATACTGATAACAAAAAACTAAGTCAAAAAAGTTTGATCTAATGAAAGCAAACAAAAATCCACCTACCGGGAGCCTACAGACATCCTTCCTGAAACATCCAAAATGTAAAACAGTGTTAATACTAAACCATCAACGAACTGAATAAACCACCATGTAATGTAAAAAGTGACTGCAATAGAAAAGAGAACTACACTGAAAAAAAAGAAGAGAGACAAGTGTCAGAAAAATTTAAATGCAAGAAATCAGAAGAATGAATATAATATAACTGTACCATCCAGTTATAAATTTCTTTGACACCCAACTCTGAAGAACAGCACCACAGGCCTGTAAATAACAAGGCTAAAAGTTACGTCAGGATAATTTAGACAATGAAAAAGTTAGAATTGTTAGTTATTGTTCCTGTTTATGGAGTTACAGAGCCAAGGAAAGAAAGAGGGTAGAAAAAATAATTTAAAAGGATGTATTCTCCAATACAAGTCATGGGGCAGTTCAAGGTTCACATAATTATTTATGATATTTTCACTTCATTATGTCCAAACGTTAATACCATTCTCAGTACTTAATACAAGTTTCTTCTTCTATTTAAAAAATAAAATTAAAAGAATAGTCATCATTGTATAGATGAAAATAGGTGAGTATTTTTGCAGTGAGTTAAAGGCGGTGCCAAATTCCAATTTTTGTTACACATTTATTAATATTTTAACTTTGTTTTACACAACTTATCTTCGCAGAAGACGGTCATAAATGGTTAACGTGCAAATTGAGCTGTAACATACAAATTATATACACCCATGGCTCTGCTCTCTGTATCCTGTGATGGAGGTGTAGCTATAGAATGCGTGTCTAAGCCTACCTGAACCCCGAAAGCTATTAAATTGCATACCAACATAACAACTAATAATGAAAACTATGACCTTCTGTATCGACATGGCTATAATCCCTTCCGTAGATGATCACTCTATTTCATGTACTCTGAATCGGTTAATATTAGAGGTTCATTTACTTTGCTCAAAAGTAGTTAACTTTCTCTGCCATCCAGCTAACTAGAAACTAATTGATGAAACAAACAATGATCCTAAGCAAAATTTTACCAAACTCGACTTATCCAACAGAAAGAGCACAAATCCGATACGAGAAGCACCTAAAGACAACTAAAAAAATGTCCCGCTATAATCTTGCCCAACTTTTCTCCCGATCCAAATTGGAACCTTAACTGACCGCATCAAGGCTAACAAAGAGGTCATAACCCTAGACACTATCAGATCTGGCAGGCAGGCATGCACCTTCCTGGTGGAGGAACTAGGAGAAATTGGGGGCGCTTTGGCTGGGTCTCCAGGGTCCACCGCCTGGCTTAGCGGAATGGAGGTGGATTCCTTCTCTTCCGCCATGTTTTTTTTCCCTATCCTCAGCGCGCTTTACCTCTATCTCCCAATCTCGACACCGACGTGGAATAGCGAGACTTGACAAATGCCCTAGTCTTCTTCATCTTGCCTCCCTCCGCCGCTACTACTCTGAAACCCTAGAAAACAAGACCAACTCGTCACCTCTCCTTTCTCGAAATGCGAAGAAGGGTTCCTCTTCTTACCCAAAGGGAGGAGGTGGAGGAGATGCGTCGTGAGTCATTCCTGATCGGGAGAGGAAGAGGCGTCGATCTAAGAAGGGGAAGAGGGAGATGAAGCTGAGAGAGATGGTTGTATACGGTGCACGGCGTGATATATGTTTAGGTTTGGAGAAAAAAGTGAAGTGTTGTAAATTTCGGCTAAGTATTGGTGGGAAAATTAAATTATTTTATTTTATCATTGACACCGGGTTTTAAAAACCGCTGTTAAAATCGGTGTCTATTAACAAAAAAAAGGCGCTCATACACATCGACTTAAAAAATCGATGTCTATGAGCGAAAATCTGCGTTTATAGACACCGATTTTTGGAAAAATCGGTGTAAAATACTCAAAGACATCGATTTTTGCTTAAAACCGTTGTTGTTCCACCGATGTCTATGAGGGTTTTTCTTGTAGTGAAACTTGCGTGTTGGCTCTGAGTGCCTCCCTCCACAACGGATGAGTTTGTTTGTGGATCACTAGATCAAACTTCCTTTATGGATGGTTATAGGAAATTATTTAGGATGTGTGTGATCTTCTCCAACTGAAGGGTACAATTCTATTTAATGGACTTAGTATCAAATAATGGTATACACTTAGACGCATTTAATAGTATCCTTCCCAACGGAGTCACTGCTATTATTTGTGTGACCAAAGGGATACCAACTATTAATTTTATTTGTCATAACATTAGGATGACAAGATAATAAAATTAATGGGTAGAACCCTCCTCTTACAAATATTGAATTTGTATACATCCACACAAACGTGGCATGCAAAATTCACGGTGCTTTGAGGTGTTGGTAAATTTAAATAGTATTATTTGAGGAATCAATATTATTCTAAATTTAGAGTCTTGACCAAAGTTTATTTTGTGATTCTTAGGATGACTTTCAACCCACTGGCCATTATACTGAAAAAAAACAAACTTACTAGTCCTAATTACATAGATTGAAAAAGAAACCTGGACATTGTCCTAACTGTTGAAGACTATAAGTTTGTACTATTAGAGGTCTGCCCTAATGTGCCTAATAGTGATTCTAATGAAGAGGAGATTGAGTCTCATAAGAAATGGGTAAAGGCAAATGAGATGACACGGTGTTACATTTTGGCTTCAATGTCAAATGTGCTGCAACATCAGCATCAGGACTTGCCAACTGCTTATGACATAATGAACAATCTCAAGGAACTCTTCGGACACCAGAATCGGGCTGCTAGGCAAGAGGCAATGAGAAAGTTAATGACAACCACCATGTTAGAGGGGACACCCATAAGGGATCATATCCTCAAGATGATGGCTTATTTGAACGAAATACAGATCCTTAGAGCTGAAATCGATGGGGAAACCCAGATCGATATTATTCTCCAAACGCTACCCAAAAGTTTTGAGCAGTTCTGCCTGAACTATAACATGAACAAAAGGTCTTATACGTCAACGGAACTTCTGACAGAACTTCAGGCAGCAGAAGGAATATTTCGTCATAGTTCTCAGATACACTTTGCTGAAAATGTTTCTACTTCTAAGTCGAAAGACAAGAAGAAGAAGAAACAGGCTGGCTCAGCAAAGAAGGTGAAAAGATCTCTAGGTACTAGACCTAAAGCTGGAGTGACGAAGCCAAAGAGTAAGTGCTTCATCTGCAAGCAGACTCGACATTGGAAGGCGGAGTGTCCTCGTAAGAGAGAGAACAATAAAGGTATATCTTATTCTCTAGTAGTTAAAATATGTTTAGCGATGTTATCTACCAGCACCTTATGTGTAGATAAAGAAGCCACTGATCATGTCTGCAATACATTGCAGGGGTTCCAGGAAACCCGACGACTATATAAGGGAGAGATAACCATCTATATGGGCAATGCTACGAAAGTGGCGGCTGTTGCAGTGGGAGACGTCTACTTATCATTTGATAGAAATAGAAATTTAATTTTAAGAAATTGTCTTTATGTACCAACTTTTAGAAAGAATTTAATTTCAGTTTCTAAATTATTTGTGGATGGATATTCTATTTCTTGTTATGACAAAGTAGTTATCAAGAAGAATAGGGTTATTATCTGTTATGGTACATTAATAGGCAATTTGTATACTCTAAATTCAATTTCTCCCACAAAGCAACCATAAAAATTAATAACACATCTTCTAATTCTAATAAGAGAAAGGAACCATCGGAAATGAACCAAACATATCTTTGGCATCTAAGGCTTTGACATATTAACTTGAGTAGGATTCAAAGGCTTATAGCTGATGGACTGTTGGGTTCATTAGTGTTAGAAAACTTTTCAACTTGTGAATCTTGCTTGAAAGGTAAAATGACCAAGAGATCTTTTAAGGCCAAGGGGTATAGAGCCAAAGATGTATTAGAATTAGTTCATTCTGATTTGTGTGGTCCTATGTCTATCCAGGCAAGAGGTGGTTTTGAATATTTTGTCTCCTTCATAGACGACTATTCGAGATATGGGTACATTTACTTGATGCACTATAAGTCTGAATGCTTTGATAAGTTCAAAGAATACAAGGTTGATGTGAAGAAACGTCATGGTAAAAGTATCAAGACACTACGATCTGATTGTGGTGGCGAATACCTCTTTGGAGAGTTTAGGAATTACTTATCAAAAGCTGGGATTCAATCCCAATTGTCTGCACCTGGTACACCCCAATAGAATGGTGTGGCAGAATGAAAGAATAGGACTCTTATGGAAATAGTGAGATCGATGATGAGTTATTTTGAATTACCATATTCGCTTTGGGGATATGCTCTGGAAACAATAGTGTACATTCTGAATATGGTACCTTCTAAATCAGTACCCTTTACTCCCATGGAATTGTGGAATGAGTGTAAGCCTAGTCTGAGTCATATTCCGATATGGGGTAGTCCATCACATGTGCTAAAGGGAGATACTGACAAGTTGGAATCATGTACATAAGTTTGTTTGTTTGTAGGATATCCTAAGGGAACGAAAGGTGGTTTGTTTTATAATCCTAAAAGTCAGAAGATCATTGTTAGCACCAATGCTCGATTTTTAGAGGAAAATTATGTAATAAACCATAAACCCATGAGCGAAATTGTTCTTGAAGAAATGCGAGAGGACACGCCTACTTTAGTACCAACAGTACAAGATGAAATATCACAAGAAACTGCAACACATATCACAAATGATACACAACCACAGACAGTGCCTCGTCATAGTGGGAGGGTTGTGAGGCAACTTGAGAGATTCATATTTTTGGGAGAGTCTTCAGAATTGATCCCTGGTGAACATGAACCTGATCCTCGGACATATGACGAAGCACTCTAAGATAAAGATGCAATATCTTGGCAAAGAGCGATAAATTCTGAAATAGAATCTATGTATTCTAATAAAGTCTGGGAGCTTATGAAATCATCAAATGGTGTAAAAGTCGTTGGATGCAAGTGGATCTACAAAATGAAAAGAGGGATAGATGGAAAGGTGGAAACCTTCAAAGCAAGGCTTGTTGTGAAAGGGTATACTTAGAAAGAGGGAATCGATTATGAGAAAACCTTTTCACCGGTGACCATGCTTAAGTCTATCCGGATACTCTTATCTATTGTCACTCATATAGATTATGAGGTTTGGTAAATGGATGTCAAGACAGCTTTCCTTAATGGAAGTCTTGAAGAGAACATCCATATGAAGCAACCAGAGGGGTTCATTGAAAAAGGCAAAGAGCATCTAGTGTGCGAGCTAAAAAGGTTTATTTATGGACTAAAGCAAGCTTCAAGGTCTTGGAACATCCGGTTTAATGAAGTAATCCAATCATATGGATTTATTCAGTGTCCGGATGAGTCTTGTGTATACAAGAAGTGTGATAGAAACATGGTGGTATTTCTTGTACTATACGTAGATGACATTTTGTTAGTTGGAAATAATATTAAAGTGTTGTCGGAAGTAAGGGTATGGTTGTCCAAGCAATTCGATATGAAGGACTTAGGAGAATGCGCACATATTCTTGGGATCAAAGTAATAAGGGATCGTAAGAAAAGGATGTTGTGCTTGTCCCAAGCTTTATATATCGATACAATCCTTGCTCATTTGAGCATGCACGACTCCAAGAAAGGTTTTCTACCTTTTAGGTATGGAGTAGCTTTATCTAAAGAGATGTATCCGAAGACATCAAAGGAGATAGAGGACATGAAGGCAGATCCTTATGCTTCGGCTGTCAGAAGCCTAATGTATGATATGTTGTGTACGAGACAAGATATCTTTTTTGTCGTGGGCATGATTAGCAGATATCAAAGTAACCCTGGACAAGGACATTAGATTGTTGTAAAGTATAAATTAAAATACCTGGGAAGGACTAGAGATTATATGTTGGTTTACCAAGCAGATGAATTGCTCCCTGTGAGTTACATGGATTCTGACTTCCAATCAGATAGGGACAATAGTAAGTCTACATCAGGCTATGTGTTTACTTTAGGAGGTGGAGCCATTGCATGGAGGAGTGTTAAGCAGAAATGCGTTTCAGACTCAACCATGGAAGCTGAGTATGTGGCAGCCTCTGAGGCAGCCAAAGAAGGTGTATGGCTTAGGAACTTCCTAATGGACTTAGATGTGATTCCTGGTTTGCCCAAAATCATCACAATTTATTGTGATAATAGCGGTGTAGTAGCAAACTCGAAGGAACCATGAGCCCATAAGGCGAGTAAACACATAGAGTGCAAGTACCACCTGATACGAGACATCGTAAAGTGAGGAGAAGTTGTTGTCGCTTAAATTGCATCAGCAGATAACCTGGCAGATCCTTTCACTAAGGCCCTTCTGGCGAAAGCTTTCTATCGACATGTTGAAGGAATGGGAATCAGATGTATGACAGCATTTAAGACAATATAGTGTTTTAATATAAGTGGGAGATTGTTAGAGTGTATACTAAAAGCCAAGCTTTTTGTAAACATTTATTTTTGAAATAAAGAATCACATTGGTCAAATGTCTACATTTATATGCTAAGTGTAGTTGTTCAATTAATTTATATTGTAGATAACATTGTGTGTGGTGTCACACACAGAAGATCATATTATCAATTCCTTATAAATTATAAACAGGAACTCACGACTAAGATGGAAAGGAACAAACCATTGGAATAGTCGTAGTGTAATTTGATATCAGTTTATCTTAACTATAAAATTACACTAGTACACTCTGAGTGAATTGAGCAGGACCATTTAAGGTAAGTTCTTTTTATACTGACTACATAAAAGAACAAGACCTTTGTTATTATGGAAGTGTGTGCTCTTAATCCTGATATAATAACAAGCACATATATCTAGTATTTATTTCTTTGACTTATCAAAGGGTATGATTTAGTTCGATGAATTAGTAGGCCCGATAAGTTGGAAAATGATATTATTTATAGTATGTGTTGTTGATTATAGAAGGAAACTGTGTCCTAGTAATCTAGGTTGATAATGTCCCCAAGAGGAGCTCATAAGGATTGTCATGTAAAGCCTGCAGGTGGACTTAGTCCGACATGATGATAAGGTTGAGTGTTACTACTTTTGGAGATAGATATTAATTAAGTGAGTTGTTAGTAACTCATTTAATTAGTGGACATTTTATATCTTAAACACAAGGAGATTAACACACTCATGATAAGAAGGAGCCCAAAATGTAATTTGGGATTGGTGCGGTAGTTCAATAATAATTCTTTAGTGGTATGAATTATTATTGATGAAATTAAGTTGGGTGTTCGGGGCGTACACGGGAAGCTTAATTTCATCGGGAGATCAAAACCAATTCCTCCTCTCGGCCCCTATCGTAGCCTCTTATTTATAAAGTATTATACCCACCCATACCCACCTTAAGGTGGCCGACCAAGCCTAGGTTAGAGCCCAAGCTAGGGCCGACCAAACCAAGGTGAGTTGGTTTCAACCCTAGCTTGAACCCAAGCTTAGGTGGCCGGCCACAATAAATTAAAAGGTTTTTATTTTTTTTTAAATCTTTCTTATGTGGAAGCCATGGTTTTAAAAACGAGTTTAAAATTTAAATCTTTCCTTTTATAGTTTTATACAAAAGATTAAGTGAAAGGTTTGATATTTTTCCTTATTTGTAGTTAAAAGGAAGATTTTAATTTTTGATAAAACTTTCCTTTTTTGTAACCATCCTCATGATTTAAAAGAGAGTTTTAAAATTAAATCTTTCCTTTTATAGTTTCTACAAAAGATTAAGAAAAGATTTGATATTTTTTCTTATTTGTAGATTGAAAGGAAGATTTTAATTTTAGAGAAAACTTTTCTTTTTGTAAATCATCCACATGTTTTAATAGAGAGATTTTAATTTATAAAAGTTTCCTTTTATAACCAACCATAAAGGGAATTTTAAGAGAGAAATTTTTATTTTAAAAAATTCCGGAAACAAATTAGGAAGTTTTAATTTTGTGTTTAAAACTTTCCTTGTTTGGAGGGATTAAGGTGGTCGGCCATATATAGTATGAAAGGGAAATTTTATTAAACTTTCCTTTCATTGGCAAAGAGAATAAGGAAGTTTAATAAAACTTTCCTTATTTGCCAAGACCAAGGAATATAAAAGAGAGGGTAGAGGTGCCTCACCTCATAACAATATCTCTTCTATTATTCCTCTCTTCCTTGGTTGGTGGTCGGCCCCTCTCTTCCTCTCCCTCTTATATTCTTCTTCCTTGGCCGGCGGTATCTTCATCTCAAGGAGTTTGGTTGGTGGACGGATCTTGCTAAAGGAAGAAGGAGAGATAGGAGGTTTTGTTTTTTAGCATCCCTTGGAGCTTGGTGGTGGTCGAACCTCATCTTCTCTTGGAGTTCTTGTGGTGGCCGAAACTTGCTTGGAGAAGAAGGAAGCTTAGGTGGTTCTCGTCTCGATAGATCGTCGCCCACATAACGTCCGAGATAAGAAGAGGAATACGATAGAAGATTAAGAGATTGTTGCTTACAAAGAAATGTATAACTAGTAATTCTATTCCACATCATACTAGTTTTCTTTGTATAGATTTTGAAATACCAAACACAAGAGACTAGTGATTCTAGGTTTCAAATTTGTGATTTGAGTTTGTGTTTCTTTTATTTTTTCAAACTTGTGATTCGATTGTTCTTGTTGGTTAAACCTAGGGTTACTATAAGGAAATTAAATATTAAATTTCGTTGAAAGGTTTTGTCTAGAAAGTGGTGGATGCTCCCATACCCAAGAAGGCCTAGTACCTCTCCATGTTTAACCTGGAAGCCGATCTCTACAATTAATATTTAATTGAATTTATAACATGGGTGGATTTGGATCAATAATGCTAAGTATCGTTTGCGATCCAATTCTAAACCTCTAAGAATAGATAAGTTAAATTTGGAATCAACAATGTTAAGTTCCGTTTGCGATTCCTAATTTAATTTCTAAAGAACACAATAAGTTGTTAGGAATGGTTCAGTACTGTTGGTGCGGTTAGCACTAACAGTCTAACTCAGGTTTTGATGAATGACAAATTAGGTTAAGTTAGGTTTGTCATTATCTAACACTCTGATCGAGTGTGCAGGGTAAGTCCAGACAGGTCGACGGGCTAACCAGATGTCTAGCACGAAGTCCAAGCGGGTTGACGGACTGACCAGACGCTTGGCGAGAAGTCTAGCTAGGTCGACGGGCTGACCAGATAGTTGGCGAGAAGTCTAAGTGGGTCGACGGGCTGACCGGACGCTTGGCGAGAGTCCAGCTAGGTCGACGAGCTTACCAGATAGCTGGCGAGAAGTCCAGACGGGTCGAAGGGCTAACCGGACGTCTGGCAGGTGAGTAAAGGTAAGTCACTGGAAGGGAGTGACTGTGAGGACGCATTCCCGGGAAGGGAACATTTGGCGTCGATCCGGCTTAGATCCATTTCGGATATCTAAGTCGAGATCGTGACTAGATTCCGGTCTCGGAAAGACGGAATCTAAGTCATACTCTTTTTATCAAATTATAAACTGAACTAACACTCTGTTTTACAGGTTATAAATTATATATTTGCCTCAGACTAACCTTGTTTTGCAGGAGAAGGAATTTCTAGAGAAAGGAGGTCCGGGCGCCCGGAGGCAAATAATATCCATTTCGCGTCATTGCCACGTAGAGCTCGCTGGTTGGACCTGCCACGTCTCACCAGGGCGCCCGGAAGGGATCCGGGGTGCCCTAAGCCTCATATAAAAGAAGGGGCAGGGGTGAAGCTTCTACAACATCTTTGAATTGAAGAACTCGCTCTCCTGTGCTCCTGCGACGCTGCAAAGCTCCGACAAACGCGCTGCTTCTCTTTCTAAGTCTCTTATTTTGTCGGTATTGCTTTAATTCTTTCATTAGCGTTTTCTGTACTTAGTTTGTAATATCTTTCGAACTGCTAGTGAATTGCCCATCGAAAGCACCCTCGTGTGTGGGCCTTGGAGTAGGAGTCGCCAAAGGCTCCGAACCAAGTAAAATTGGTTCTTGTGTTAATATTGCATTGTTTTACTTTTCCACTGCGCATACTCTTATCGACGAATTTTTTACAATCGATATTCACCCCCACCCTCTATCGAACGTCTACGATCCAACAAGTGGTATCAGAGCAGGTGCCGCTCTGATTTGGTGCAACCACCAATCAGGCAAAGGGGGTGTTTTTTTAAAAAATTAGATATTGTTTGTCTTTAAAATAAAACCTTTCGTTTTCAAAAAATAAAACCACCAATCAGGTACGCCTTTCGTTTTTTCCCTCCAAAATTACTTTTGAAAAATACATCATCATCTTTTCACCATTATTTTGTATCGACAAAATATTACATTTTCAAAATTTTGAGATAATATTTTTTTATTAATATTTTAATAATGTTTTATTATTTTTTTAAAAAAATACTAGTGAAATATTATTTTTTCCAGCACTGCTAATCCAAGACCAAGTCTTGGGATTTTTCTTGTTTGTTTCTCTGTGTGCAAGAATAATGTGTCTTCAAGAAGGATGGAACCCCAACGAACCACCACCGTACGATCAAGATTTCAACTACTGGAGGCGAAGAATGGAATGTTTCTTAGGAAGTCTAAACTTTGACTATTGGCTGATATTGAGAAAACCTTCTCAGAACTCAGAACTAAACACAAATGTAAGTAAAATTATTTGTAATGTTTTACCTAACAATGTGTTATGCAGACTAGAAAAGTACAAAGATGCACATGAGCATTGGAACCAGTTGATCAAACTTCACGAGGAGCCGATGGAGCTCGAGGATTAAGTAAAAATCGAATTCAAACTTGGGTCAGATCCAATCGAAAAGCCTACTGAATTAGGGGATGCAGTTAAGGTGAGTAATATTTACCAAAATACCACTACTAATAGTAGTTTAAAGAATATACATGTTACTTTGGATATTTCTGAAAATATCTATGAAAATAGTGTAGTTGATAATACTTACAAAAATACCCCTAGGATATTTTCTGATAAAATAAATATAATTAATTTAGAAAATTCAGAAAATATGAAAATAATTAATAACCCTAAAAATTCAAATTTAAACATAAATAAATCTGAAAGTTCAAATAATAATGATGATAAGGTCAATATTAATCCAGACACAATTAATAAATTGTTTAATAATCTAGACAACATCAGGAAAATCCTATCCAAATCCAAGATAATTTAATTAACAAGAAATTAAATGTTAAAGATAACATATTAAACAAAAATAATATAGAAAATTTAAAATCAACAATTAATAAAAAGCTAAAAGATAAACCTTTAAAGAAATATAATTCAAACATTTTAATTAATTCAAATTTAAAAATTAGTAAAAACGTAAACATTAAGACTAATCTATTAAATAAAGAGAATTCAATTAACTTAATAAAATTAAAAGAAAATACAAATATTAAATACACTCTCTTAAAGAAAGAAAATTTGATCAATTTAATTAATTCAAAATTAAAAACTTAAATCTAAATTACAAATTAAACATTAAATTTTAACCAAAACTTAACTATAATAAACCTAGAACTAAAAATTAAATTAACGACCAATAATTCAGGGGGAGGCTCCAGAATAGTTGGCACCTCCAAAACTAACCTACCCGACAGGGTAACCCTAACCAACCTACCCGACAGGGTAACCCTAATCAACCTACCCGACAGGGTAACCCTAACCAACCTACCCGACAAGGTAACCCTAATCAACCTACCCGATAGGGTAACTAGGACTAGTTAAAAAGGGTTTAAGTTTAACTTGAAAAATGGTACTGGTGAAGTTTTTGGATGATAGTACGTTAAGGAAGCTTAGTCTATGCATGTCTAGGAAGATATGACTTCGACCTGGTGCATTTGGCTAAGTAGAACTGACCGAAGCTACCCTTTATGGATCCTAATCAGTTTGACCAAGGTTTTGTACTAAGTCAAGTGGATAGAACTATTTGGAAAACCTCGAAGGCATGGTTACTTTAATGATGTCCGAGTGACTCACCATAGCCCAGAAGTTTATCAAAAGAATGTCAATTTGTTGAGTCCAAAGCTAAACCTGAATCTAACACAAAGTTAAACCAAACCCTATAATTGAATTAAATTCATCTTACAAAACTATAGGATTCCCTTATTGATAATTTAGATCAGGTGAGATGACTAAGGATTTAAATTAAATTAAAATTCAAACGAAAATGAAAATTAAATTAAAATTAAGTTAAAAAAAAATAGTAAACTAAAATTAAAATTAAGTTAACAAAAAATTATTTTAAAAATCTTTTTAATTTTTCCTAAAAAAAATCCTTTTATGTTAAAAATCTTTTTAACTTAAAATTATTTCAAAAATCTTTTCAACTTAAAATTATTTTCAAAAAACTTTTGAACTTAAAATTATTTTAAAAATCTTTTTAACTTAAAATTATTTTAAAAATATTTTTAATTTAAAATAATTTTTAAAAAAAAACTTTTTAACTTAAAATTATTTTAAAAATCTATTTAACTTAAATTCATTTAAAAAATATTTTTAACTTAAAATTATTTTAAAAATCTTTTTAACTTAAAATTATTTAAAAAATCTTTTTAACATAAAATTACTTTAAAAAAATTTTTAACTTAAAATTATTTTAACTCTAATATTATTAAAAAAAATAAAATAAAAACCTTTAAAAATCATTTTTAAAAAATCATTTAAAAAATTATTTTAAAAACTTTAAAAATCATTTTGAAAAATCATTTAAAAATTCTATTAAAAAATTATTTTAAAAACTTTAATAATTTTAAAAATCATTTACAAAAAAACTTTAAAAATCATTTTAAAATTTATTTTAAAAATTACTTTTAAAAAAATTTTAAAAATCATTTTAAAAATTACATTAAAAATCATTTTTAAAACTTTAAAAATCATTGTAAAAATTATTCTAAAATCATTCTAAAAACATTAAAAATCATTTTAAAACTTATTTTTTATTTAAAAATTCTTTTAAAAAATTATCTAGATTTTTTAAAAAATTATTTTGAAATTATTTTAAAAATTATTTATAATTTAAAAATTCTTTTAAATAATTATTTAAATTCTTTTAAAAATTATTTTAAAAATCCTTTTAAAAATTATTTTAAAAAATTCTTTAAGAAAATCCTTTTAAAAATTATTTTAAAAAACCTGTTAAAAACAATTTTAAAAATCCTTTTAAAAACTTTTTCAAAAAATTGTTTTTAAAAAAATAATTTTAAAAATTCTTTAAAAACTATTTTAAATTTCATTAAAAACTTTTTTTAAAATCATTTTAAAAATTCTTTCAAAAATTATATTTAAATCTATTTTAAAACTCTTTTAAAAATTCTTAAAAACTTTTTAAAACTCTTTTAAAAAATATTTTAAAAAACTATTTAAAAATTTATTTTAAAAACTCTTTTAAAAATTGTTTTAAAAATTCTCTTAAAAATTATCTAAAAACTCTTTTAAAAATTATTTTATAAATTCTTTCAAAAATTATTTTAAAAAGTCTTTTAAAAATTATTTTAAAAAAAATATTTCAAAAATCAATTTAAAAATTAATTTAAAAACTCTTTTAAAATTCATTTTAAAAATTCTTTCAAAAATTATTTCGAAGAATTATTTTAAAAACTCTTTTAAAAATTATTTTAAAAATTCTCTTAAAAATCATTTAAATAATCTTTTAAAAATTCTTTTAAAAATTATTTTGAAAACTCTTTTAAAAATTATTTTATAAAATTCCTTTAAAAATTATTTTAAAACTTTTAAAACTCATTGAAAAATTATTTAAATTATTTTAAAATTCTTTTAAAAATTATTTAAAAACTCTTCAAAAAATTATTTTAAAAAATACTTTTAAAAATTATTTTAAATCCTTTTAAAAAACTATTTTAAAAACTCTTTTAAAAATTAATTTGAAAACTCTTTTAAAAATTCTTCGAAAAACCCTTAAAAAAAATTAAAATCTATTTTGAAAATCATTTTAAAAACTATTTTTAAAATTATGAAAAAAAAGAAACTTTAAATCATTTTGAGAAACTCTTTTAAATATGATTTTTTACTTTAATAAAATTTTGTTAACTTAAAATAATAATAATAATAAATTATAGATCATTTTCACTGTACAAATTATTATTTAGACTTTAAACTTATTTTTAATCTTAAACATTATTTTAACCTTAAAATTTGTTTTTAACTTAATTTAACTTAACTGAAAATTAAAACTTAAATTAAAACGTAATATTGAAATTACAATTAAAATTTAAAAAATTTTAACTTTAACTTAAACTTAAACTTAAACTTAAATTAAACACTAATATTAATTTAAATCTAAAATCAAAATTGATTACAATGAACTTAACTTGACTAACCAAGTGAAAGTTGCTATCTTTTGATAGTCAGTAAGTACCTAATTGGTTAGACAGCTATTTTAGATGTCAGGTTTATGGGGAGGATTAAATCAACAATTAGCACTAAAATTATTTTCTCCAGTTTAAACATAATGTTGGATCGAGACGCGCTAGAGGGGGGGGGGTGAATAGCGCTCGTGGCTATTTCGTTCGATTCGTAAAACTATCGGAGTTAAAACAATCGAGTAAATAAACACAGCGGAATAAAAGCAAACACACAGACACAGGAGATTTACTTCGTTCGGAGCCTGTAGCGACTCCTACTCGAAGGCCCGCGATCCTTGATCGCTTTCCGTGGACAACAACTATAAGCACGAAATTATTACAAGCTAAAGACAATTTAAAACAGTAATTAAAAATACCAACGACACTTTAAGAAATATCAGATTTGGAGCACCGTGTCATCGGGAAGTAGTCGCAGCACTTCTGGGTCATTTCGTTGACAGCATGTTGAAGAAAGGTTGCTTGGAATTTGTTGTTCTTAACTGCTGGTCGAAACCCCCTAATAAAAGGTGTTCAAGGTGCCTTGAATTCCTCCGAAGGCGCCTCCATCCCTTCCGAATCGCTCGTGCAGATCAGCGCTGAACAGTCGTCGCTTATCGCCTTGGAGGCGCCTTCATCCATCTCCAAGGCGCCTCCAATGAGGCATCCAAGGCGCCTTCGCGCACCATGAAGGCGCCTCCAGCGGGTCTGTGCAACCACCACTTTAGCACTCGAGGCGCCTCCAAGCTCCATGGAGGCGCCTCGGACACTGTTTATCCGAGGCTTAACCTTGTTCTTTCGTACCTGCAAGACATATTAGATCAAAAACACAAACATATCCTGCAAAACAAAAGTTCGCACATATAATATCATAAATATGAAGTTTGACAGTCATCGGACTGTCCGGGTCTGACTTCGAATTTCCAACCGGAAACCCTAGGTTGACCCGACGCCTACTGTTCCCTCTACGGGGAACACGTCCTCACCTACTCCACTCAGGAGATTTACCTGATGCCAATGTGATCCTCCAGATCGACTGGACTTTTGCTCGGTGCTCGATGCTTCCGAACTTTCTGCTGGACTTCCGCTTCCCGGCTGGTGCAGTCTTTCACCTGGATCGCGACACCAGGACTTTCCACCTAGGGTTACCCCCTCCCCCTAGGACTTTTGCCTGAAGCATTCGACCCACCAAGACTTTCCGCATAGGGTTACCACCCCCTATGACCTAGGGTTACCACCCCCTAGGGTTTTCACCTGTCTAACCACAGTTAGGACTTTCCTGAAACACTTAGTCAAGCACGTTAGATCACAACACACCGTAACTTTGAATCCTTTGCCATTATCAAAACTCAGGTTCGATCGTCGGATGCTTCCCGCACCAACAATCTCCTCCTTTTTGATTATGGCAACCCAAATTCAAAGTTAAGTTAAAACAAATGCATAAATATATTAAAAGGTTTAAGTGAGCAAGCTTAAGTACATAAATTCAAATAAAAGCATAACTTAAGCTAACACTTAAACTTTGTGAAGCTCCCCCTTAATACAGGGCTTCCTTTTGCTTTTGAATTAGATAGATTTTTTACTTTTGAATTTCCTACTCTCCCCCTTTTCTATTTATCAAAAAATAAGTCAATTATCAATTTTTCTTTTTGACCTAAACTTTTGAAAGCAATGAGTTAAAATGTTGCAAAACTATAATTTTTAATACTTTTGGCGGAGTAAAGAATGAATCTGAGGGGTAACTTAGGAAAAATATCTTAGCAAGAATTTTATAAAGTTACTTAGCTAAGCCTTTTGCAAACATTATTTTTGAAAATATAGCTTAAGTTAAAAAGGGACTTAGCTTAATTTGAATAAAATAATACTTATTTTTGAAAAAAAATAGGAGTAAGAATTTGTAAATTTTTTTTGGACGAAGAGGGAGTAGCTAAAAATTTAATTTAGGTTTATTTATTCAGTTGGTCCTTAAGTCCAAGCATGAGTCAAGTTATATAGTTGTTAAATTATTTAAATTGTTTTGATAAGGTATCAGAGCCCTAAAGTACAAGCATGCTTAAGCATAATATTTCCATTTTCTTCACCAACTGTCTAACCTTTAGCTACTTGTTGATTGCCTAGAGGGCAGCAGCTTTCATTTGGTTAGTCAAGTTAAGTCATTTAGTCCAGTTAGATTTGACTAAAGCTGGAAGACTTGACTTGATTGCGGTTAATAAAGTATTTAACGCCCAGACTCATATTGATAAACAGAAATAAGCATTCTTGAGTCCAGACTGTACCCTATGCATCTCACACCATTCTATGTTTTTCAAACACAAGCAAGGTATACCTAGGTATTTGTGAGATGCTCTAGCTTAAATCTATGGGAAAATGATTTCTAGGGTGGAGCCTACACTAAGTCCAGTTTTTGAAAATTCTAAGAAAAGGGGATTTTGAAATCATTCTTTTTCCTAGATTTTTAAAACCAATTTAAAAGTGATTTTGAAATTATACTCACAATTTTGAAAAAGTGATACATAAGTACTAAATTAAATATAAGTCAGCTAAACATCAGATAACCAAATTCAAGATACAATCCAAAAGATGAGTACGATATCCAGATCCAAGAAGTGAGTGACATATCCAGACAGTCTAAAAAGATAGAGTCAAGCAAGTGGATCGTCAGCTGGAGGATCGGCTAAAGGCTGCTCGGGCGCCAGCGGAGGCTGTCCCTGATGCCGTATCTCGCCTCGGAGAGACGCGAACCCTGCAGCCATCTCAGATCGCATAGATCAAAGGAAGCGATGGCTATCTAATACAGCTCGTCGCGTCTGAGAGGACTGGATCTCAAGGCGAGTGAGTCTATCCTCGACAGAGAGTGGTGCCGAAGATGAAGGCCCGGCTGATGTGGAGGGCCGACATAGGTAGAAGGATCTGTGAAAAAGTCCTCTGCCAGGAAATCGGGTCACTCCTCATCCGCATCTAGTACGTCCTCGGCCTCTGGAGCACCAGGGGCAGCAACTGGTGGTGGTCGGCCCTTCTAGGCAAGAATCCCCTCAACAGTGACCTCTGCTCCTGCTAATCTAAGGCTACGCTGACCTTGTCACGCCCCCAAAGGAGTACCTGCCAGACAAAAATCCGACAGCATCTCCCCTGTACCGGTGACAATATGAAGCATCACTACAAACAAAATATACATCAGCCACATGCGGTTGGAATATTTATATACACAACCACGCAGTTATAATAACAGCCCACTCGGCTGGAATGAAACAATCACAACCACGCAGTTATATATAAAACAACCCACATGGCTGTACTAAAACATAGCGGAAAAATGAAGAAAAGCCCACACAACACAAATAAATACAATGCATTCCGGCACGGCTTAAACAAAAATACAACACCAAAACCATAGGATAGCCACATGACTATACACAAATACAATGCCAAATATAAGAAAAGAATATACAAAAGAAAACAATCACGATCTTCGGATGTGACGTAGGACCCGGCAGACAGGATACTCCGAGCGACACCAACCATCTACAGGCTACCTGAAAACATAAATGTATACATGCGGTGGTGAGTATAGGTAACTCAGCGGGTAATAGAAAAGATAGTGCATGGACTATACATAAACATGGAGATCACAAGTATACAGTCTCAGTAGGGAATAAGAACATGATCATACTATCATAATCAATGCATCTCAACATACCTGACATAATAACCTGACATAAACTGTACAACCCACAACTAACATAATGATAGATACATACCCAATCTGGAATCGACACATGGTACAATGATCAGTAAACTCACCGGATCTGCAACAGATATACCCGTGACACCTGTGCAATATAAGTACGACTGCATATACATGTAAAATAAATGACATGTATGCAGCATGGCAACCAAATGCAACAACCATATCTCAATCAAGTGCAACAACGACAATCACATGCAACTAGTATCTACTAGACATGTATACAAATGCAGATGCACCGCGCATCAAATGCAGGAATAATAACTGCGTATGCATGCTCCATGGTCACCCCCGATACCTCTCCAGACACCACGACCCCAATATGGCCGAGAGGCTTGGGTCTGTGACAACTGTACTACCCTCCAATCCACTATATAGCGGTCGAGGCGGACAGTCCACTAGTAGCTATCTAGCTATATAGCATCAGGGTCCCTGACTGCTCACAACGCCGGATCTCACTAAATCTCGTGACCGGGTGGCACGACAGGACGAGCGGCAACTGCTCTAGCTACCACTACCCATGAGTGGCCGAGTGTGTGGCGCTAAACCAAACCAATTGATGACTCTCTCACCACAAGGGAGACAATGGTCATCAGATGCAATGAATGATGAACATGATATATATATATATAATCATCATCCATGCAACACCCCAAAGCTCATAAATACCTCCAACATGAGTATAATCGTCATGATACCTCCACGTATCCCACCAAACATATGTACACACTACACATGTATAATCAACCAAAAATCTCCAATAATCCCACCAGACACATGTACACAAAATATAAGTACAATCAACATGTATCCTCCAGTAAAAACACAACAGACATGGGTATATACCCCAAATATACAATCAACACAACTCCTCCAAAAGTACATGACAAATACGTATGTACACACCACATGTAAATGCACGGTCAACAAGATGACTCCTATAACACATACCCACCTAACATAGTCCACAACATATACCCAATCAGCATGGGAATACCAACAACCCGACAATCCCTATAAGACATACTCTACACGTGTAATCACAACAGAGTAGATATCAAAAGTTGAGACTATATATGAATTAAATAGATCATCACAAGGGTCAAGCATAAGTATCATGCAGGAAAAACAGCAACCGATCATGATAGAAGATAAAGCAGCCTAAATCATCCAGTAAAAACCATGCACTAAGTACGAGAAAATCTACATAGAGGTCAAGGAAGAAATACCCGCCTTGATACATAGATTGTGTCCAAAATAAATCCCACGTCATGATGATCATCCCATATCAAAGTCCTGTATAAAGCAATATATATATTTTATTTAGCTAAATTAGTTAAATAAAATCTCTACCTAATTAGGATAACTCTACCAAAAATCTAATCTCTGATAAATCCTCCAATTAATCCTCAATCATACAACCTTATTAGCATGAGTTTATACACGATTCATCTCCAAAAAATCACCCAAATCAACATATCACAATACTTCCAAATATGATAATCATCCAATCATTTAATCCACTAAATCAACCACTAAACATCATGAATCAAACATGCATAATTCTTCCACATAATCAATCCCTAACCCCCACATCTGATAATCCAACCACAATCAATTCAATGATCCTAAGAATAATCACATAACCAACTATATCAATCAACAACTAATTAACCAAAACGCAACAATTTTCAACTAGAAGTAAAACCTTAATCCTTCTTTCAACCTTCCAATTCAATAATCATTCAATCAACCAAATCATCAAACCACAATCAATCACAAACTCCAACATGATTCATCTTTAAATTCTCACCCATATCCATAGTTTCCAATCCAAAACCCCTAATCTAATATCAACATGGATTCAACAATACATGCTAATATATCTAAGCAAGAACAAAATCCTACAACTCATAAAAAGACCTAATTGAGTAACATACTACTAAGAATCAGAAGTACATACACTCACCTTGAGATAAGGTAACCAAATCCAGTAGCTCACAGCACCAAGATCCCTGTCCATAAGATACAAGAGCACACACATACCTACTCTTTCAAGAATCAATCCACAACACAATTGTGCAGCAGTGTATATGCTGAAATCGAACCTTACTTACCTCAATAGAACCCTCACCTCCCTACGCCGCTTCTTTCCAAAAACCAACACAGAAATTAACAGTAGAACCATTAATTTGCTGAAATCCTTAACAAACATAGCCCTACTCACCTCAATCGATCTCAAATTCCCCAGTCGAGACTCCCACAGCTTCAAGAATTGGAAACAAGACAATGATCAGCACAAGCACCATACTGATTAACGCCTCCTCTAATCCAGAATAAGAAGCTTACCATGATTAGAGTTAACTAAGCAAGATCTTTGTAGCTTTACAATTCTGAACGAAGCCTACCTTGATCGATTGCCTCCAATGGTGTTGTTCCGATCTGATCCAGCAAGTGTGGAGCTACCGATCAATCCCCGGCGAACAGATTAAGGAGAAGACGATCGATCAGCTATAGTGTTAGGGAGCGGGTCAGAGAGTATCAAGAAAAGAAGGCTAGCTTACCCTCTGTGTTCACGTGACTCCAAGCAAATAAAGATGCCTGGAAACCCTAGAATTAGCGCCCCTTCTCCCCCCTTAGGTCAGCAGCCCGCGTGCAAGGGAAGAAGATGCGGCTACTGATGGCGGCGATCAGCGACCAAGGCTCGTCGGCGTCGAAGGTTAGTAGTCTGCGGTGATGAGAAGTCGGAAGAGGGCGGCGCGTGGATCGGCATTCAACAATCAGAGGAGAAGGAAATCGGGATTTTAGGGGAAATCGCAAGAAGAGGCAAAAGCTCGGGTTCGGTGGTTGGCCGAAGCTCGATCGCGAGAAGGGTGAGAATCTCCATGCCGCGATAGGGAGAGGAAGGAGGGAGGCTCAGCCGGCGGTGCACCAGGCCTCGGCGATCGGTTCCCTTGTGGCGTTGTCTGCTCCGATCGCGTGAGAAGGGGCGGAGAGGAAGAAAGTCGGGGGCAGGGGAGGAGAAAGAATCGGGAGAGCAAAATAAAGAAAATAAAACTTAGGTTTAATTATTAAACCTTTAAGTTAAATCCTAGATCAACTCCCATTTAATTGGGTATTTCAAATAGGCCTCCACTATACCCCGAATCCATCCCCTCGAAATGGGTCATACGAACTCCGTTTAAATCCCCAAAAATTTCTAAAAATTCCTGAAAAATCTAATAGGATTTTTCGTCCAATAACATTTATTATTTAATTTTGCGATATCTTACATTCTCCCCCACTAACAAAAATTTGGTCCCCAAATTTACTACTCAACTCAGGGATCCTCATCCAAGGGTAATAACCAAACAACTAACATCCTCATATACCTATCCATCCAAGTATAATAAACAAATCTCCAACCGTGATGATCCACCACCAAATGAATAACGATAACTCTGTGGATTATGAGCTCACCCTACTTCTGCTACTCCCATACTATTACCTAACCAACTGTGGATAAATTAACTACATCTAAAATCCAAAATCCACTATCAATAGATCCTCCAATATCTGTAAAGGGCGCTCAAACTATCCATCAATTCGAGAGCAGAATCTATACTAAAACGAAACTCCTAATCTAAAGTCTGCTGTAACCACAGTCAAAACCATGACATGAAATCACTGATCTCCATCCAAAACAATACTCAGAGATACATCATCCAGTCTGGAAATCCCTCTAGAGTATAATCTTGCTACTCAGTCCAAATGAATCTATCCTACAAATCAATAGCTAGGGAGTATGTTGTCGCCCAACAATGATTACCCAAACCATTATATCCTCTCCATGTCCTGGGTAATCCCATAAACAAGTCCATCAAAACATGCTCCCAACTCCGTTCTAATATCCAAATCAACGGAGGCAATCCTATTAACATCTGATGTTCAGCCTTCTCTTGCTGACATACTAAACCTCAAGCTACTAAATCCACGATGTCTTTCCTTCATATCGTTCCACCAATAAGAATGCTCCAAGTCTCCATACATCATACACCACCCGAATGTATCGCAAATCCAGATTAATGTGTTTCTTATAGTAACTCCTCTCGGATAAGAAGTGACTCGGAAACACACATAATCTCTCATGAAAATAAAAATCAAATTTTCATTTCATGAGAATTCTAACTACTGATACGAGACCGCTCCGCTCATACCACGTCGGAACTACACCATCTCCCAGATACGATACATCTGTGTAGAGTACAAATCCGTCTACACTAGAAAGCATAACTAAGACGGTGTAGTTATCTAAACTGATCTCATAAACATCTATCCAGGAAAATTCCATACTCTTCCTAGACAATCCGGTCAACGACATATCAATGCTAGAGAAATCCTCCATCAATCTCCGGTATAGACTATGACTATTCCCAACTGATAACAGCCTCTATCTCCTGTGGATCCACTGATATCCCTCTACCAGAGACAATGTGTCCCAAAAACTCGTAAAAGACAATCACAATACGTACTACTAACTTCACATATAGATGTTCACGTCGAAACATCTCTAGAACTATGCGAAGCTAGTGTACGTGATCCACCTCGGATGGGGAATAGATCACAACATCGCCAATAAAGACAATGAAAACTGATCCAAACACCCTAATGATACCAAGTACATCGAATCCATAAAACGTCTAGGGCATGGTATGCCTAAAATGCTAACACCAATGACCCATAATGTACGTACAATAGGCGCACTCAACCGTAGGATCCTCAACAACAAGCCTATGATCAAATCACCAACTACAAATCACCAAATCCATAAATATCACACAAGTGCTACTCCTCATGTCTCTATCAGCATCAAATACTAAATAATAGATCATCAAATCAAATATCCACTAATAGATCATCGAAAGATAACATATCACCACACCTGATCCCACAACATCTACTAATCATAATCATCCTTAGTATCAATCAATCATACCAGATAGTCTCCTAAACAATGATAGAGAAAAACAAAAGCATCCAACCCTCAACACCTACTGCCAACAAACTAAATGTATCCATAAAGTCTGCCAAATCTCATCATCTCATCCTTTCTGATAATCAAATATCCATAGTAAAAGAATATCAATCCAAAGTCAAAGGGTCACACAATCTCCTGACTAAGAATCTACCCATCAAGAAAGTATCTCCGCAACTCTCATAATCATCCCATATATGTCCCTCGACAAATATCGATAAAAGGTCAAACCCTCTAATCTGCGATATAGACTACAATATCTGGTAAAATGATCACGTGGTCAAGGTCTTGAGCCACCTAATAAAGACAATATTAGCTGAGTCGTCTAATCATTGTCTTGCACCCCATCATACTGTGATTGCTCCACCCTGAGGTTCAGAAACCTCCAGTATCGAGCAATGAACACAAAGATAGAGGAATGCTACAACTGAATAGCTGATCAAAATATCTGTCAATCGACGCTCTACCCATCGAAGATCATCATCTGAAATTATACCTAGTTATGATCGGAAATTCTAGGTATTACTCAACTAATACCACTACCTCCGTATCATTACAGGTCGTAGATCACTAGGTACATCAAGGATATCTAATCATATCCAATAGTTCCATGAGTCAGGATCTCCCATGGAACAATGCTAGGCGAGTCGACTGATCATCGCCTTATAATCCATCATGCTAACGGAGAAGTAGAGAACTACTTTCTCTCCAAACACCTCAAGGAAATCACTAAGTGATGACCTGATCTCCAAAAACATTCTCTGCTTCTTCCTTCACGTGGTACCGGGTCACGTAAAGGTTAAGCAGCTAACTTCAACTCTCCCACGTCAGTACAAATCATATATCCAAATGTACTCCCCAACTCATACACCCTAGTAGTGGATCCATCTCATAAGTGTTAAGCAGGTAGCTTTACACTGCCACATCAGTGGAGGTATCCTATCCGAATGTACCTTCTAAGTCATCCTATCAGGTACAAACAGTCCATGGTCAAAGTCCTCATGGAATAGGATACGACAACCCTCTACAGGCTGACCAAGATGAAAATGGTATACGGCTAACTCAGTCCTCTCCATGACGGTACAAGTCACGTACTCAAGTGAGTCTCCCAAATATCTAACCCAACACAAGTAACCCCAAAGATCAGAATCTCTAAAAATAGAGTAAGTTGACCTCCTACTGATCGGATCAACATAAACAAATCGATCAACTACTATATGATCCAACAAGAGTATATCAATCCTCCACTAATCAAACTACGGTAAATGATACACAACTACCCAAGTCAACAAGGGTAATAAGTCAACCATGTAAATCAATCAAATAGGTAACCCACTACTAACCGAGTCAATATGAGGATACAGATACCATCCACTATCTAACTAATAGTAGCCAAGACAAGTATGGGACTCTAACTCTCAACCAACTAGTAGTAACAGACACCAAGACTACTAGTAGTATGATATGAGGAAATCCCCTGAGACTGTAATCCTTGATCTCCAGTAGGTCAACCGTGATCAGTGATTGACCCAACACATGCAATGCATGCAACAAACAAATAGGCAGGTACTAACAAGAGTACTAACAGATGTCATAACCAACTATCATGGACAACAATACATACACCAACAGAAATACATGATAACAATATGCAAACATACCTCCTATAGCCTGGAGATGTCCTGCTGCTGCCTGGTCCCAAAACCCGAAAAGTCACATCAAGAAAACCGAAATACGAAATCCAAAGACACGAATAACAGGCATCGTACCTGCTCTGATACCACTAAATTGGTATCAAATAAATCTCGAAAATCCAAAATAAAAACAAAACAGGCATCGTACCCGCTCTGATACCAAAAATTGTCACGCCCCCAAAGGAGTACCTGCCAGACAAAAATCCGACAGCATCTCCCCTGTACCGGTGACAATATGAAGCATCACTACAAACAAAATATACATCAGCCACATGCGGTTGGAATATTTATATACACAACCACGCAGTTATAATAACAGCCCACTCAGTTGGAATGAAACAATCACAACCACGCAGTTATATATAAAACAGCTCACACGGCTGTACTAAAACATAGCGGAAAAATGAAGAAAAGCCCACACAACACAAATAAATACAATGCATGCCGACACGGCTTAAACAAAAATACAACACCAAAACCATAGGATAGCCACATGACTATACACAAATACAATGCCAAATATAAGAAAAGAATATACAAAAGAAAACAATCACGATCTTCGGATGTGACGTAGGACCCGGCAGACAGGATACTCCGAGCGACACCAACCATCTATAGGCTACCTGAAAACATAAATGTATACATGCGGTGGTGAGTATAGGTAACTCAGCGGGTAATAGAAAAGATAGTGCATGGACTATACATAAACATGGAGATCACAAGTATACAGTCTCAGTAGGGAATAAGAACATGATCATACTATCATAATCAATGCATCTGAACATACCTGACATAATAACCTGACATAAACTGTACAACCCACAACTAACATAATGATAGATACATACCCAATCTGGAATCGACACATGGTACAATGATCAGTAAACTCACCGGATCTGCAACAGATATACCCGTGACACCTGTGCAATATAAGTACGACTGCATATACATGTAAAATAATTGACATGTATGCAGCATGGCAACCAAATGCAACAACCATATCTCAATCAAGTGCAACAACGACAATCACATGCAACTAGTATCTACTAGGCATGTATGCAAATGCAGATGCACCGCGCATCAAATGCAGGAATAATAATTGCGTATGCATGCTCCATGGTCACCCCCGACACCTCTCCAGACACCACGACCCTAGTATGGCCGAGAGGCTTGGGTCCATGACAACTGTACTACCCTCCAGCCCACTATATAGTGGTCGAGGCGGACAGTCCACTAGTAGCTATCTAGCTACATAGCATCAGGGTCCCTGACTGCTCACAACGCCGGATCTCACTAAACCTCGTGACCGGGTGGCACGACAGGACGAGCGACAACTACTCTAGCTACCACTACCCATGAGTGGCCGAGTGTGCGGCGCTAAACCAAACCAACTGATGACTCTCTCACCACAAGGGAGACAATGGTCATCAGATGCAATCAATGATGAACATGATATATATATATATAATCATCATCCATGCAACACCCCAAAGCTCATAAATACCTCCAACATGAGTATAATCGTCATGATACCTCCACGTATCCCACCAAACATATGTACACACTACACATGTATAATCAACCAAAAATCTCCAATAATCCCACCAGACACATGTACACAAAATATAAGTACAATCAACATGTATCCTCCAGTAAAAACACAACAGACATGGGTATATACCCCAAATATACAATCAACACAACTCCTCCAAAAGTACATGACAAATACGTATGTACACACCACATGTAAATGCACGGTCAACAAGATGACTCCTATAACACATACCCACCTAACACAGTCCACAACATATACCCAATCAGCATGGGAATACCAACAACTCGAGAATCCCTATAAGACATACTCTACACGTGTAATCACAACAGAGTAGATATCAAAAGTTGAGACTATATATGAATTAAATAGATCATCACAAGGGTCAAGCATAAGTATCATGCAGGAAAAACAGCAACCGATCATGATAGAAGATAAAGCAGCCTAAATCATCCAGTAAAAATCATGCACTAAGTACGAGAAAATCTACATAGAGGTCAAGGAAGAAATACCCGCCTTGATACGTAGATTGTGTCCAAAATAAATCCAACGTCGTGATGATCATCTCATATCAAAGTCCTGTATAAAGCAATATATATATTTTATTTAGCTAAATTCATAAGAAATAAATTAGCTAAATAAAATCTCTACCCAATTAGGATAACTCTACCCAAAATCTAATCTCTGATAAATCCTCCAATTAATCCTCAATCATACAACCTTATTAGCATGAGTTTATACACGATTCATCTCCAAAAAGTCACCCAAATCAACATATCACAATACTTCCAAATATGATAATCATCCAATCATTTAATCCACTAAATCAACCACTAAACATCATGAATCAAACATGCATAATTCTTCCACATAATCAATCCCTAACCCCCACATCTGATTATCCAACCACAATCAATTCAATGATCCTAAGAATAATCACATAACCAACTATATCAATCAACAACTAATTAACCAAAATGCAACAACTTTCAACTAGAAGTAAAACCTTAATCCTTCTTTCAACCTTCCAATTCAATAATCATTCAATCAACCAAATCATCAAACCACAATCAATCACAAACTCCAACATGATTCATCTTTAAATTCTCACCCATATCCATAGTTTCCAATCCAAAACCCCTAATCTAATATCAACATGGATTCAACAATACATGCTAATATATCTAAGCAAGAACAAAATCCTACAACTCATAAAAAGACCTAATTGAGTAACATACTACTAAGAATCAGAAGTACATACACTCACCTTGAGATAAGGTAACCAAATCCAGTAGCTCACAGCACCAAGATCCCTGTCCATAAGATACAAGAGCACACACATACCTACTCTTTCAAGAATCAATCCACAACACAATTGTGCAGCAGTGTATATGCTGAAATCGAACCTTACTCACCTCAATAGAACCCTCACCTCCCTACACCGCTTCTTTCCAAAAACCAACACAGAAATTAACAGTAGAACCATTAATTTGCTGAAATCCTTAACAAACATAGCCCTACTCACCTCAATCGATCTCAAATTCCCCAGTCGAGACTCCCACAGCTTCAAGAATTGGAAACAAGACAATGATCAGCACAAGCACCATACTGATTAACGCCTCCTCTAATCCAGAATAAGAAGCTTACCATGATTAGAGTTAACTAAGCAAGATCTTTGTAGCTTTACAATTCTGAACGAAGCCTACCTTGATCGATTGCCTCCAATGGTGTTGTTCCGATCTGATCCAGCAAGTGTGGAGCTACCGATCAATCCCCGGCGAACAGATTAAGGAGAAGACGATCGATCAGCTATAGTGTTAGGGAGCGGGTCAGAGAGTATCAAGAAAAGAAGGCTAGCTTACCCTCTGTGTTCACGTGACTCCAAGCAAATAAAGATGCCTGGAAACCCTAGAATTAGCGCCCCTTCTCCCCCCTTAGGTCAGCAGCCCGCGTGCAAGGGAAGAAGATGCAGCTACTGATGGCGGCGATCGGCGACCAAGGCTCCTCGGCGTCGAAGGTCAGTAGTCTGCGGCGATGAGAAGTCGGAAGAGGGCGGCGCGTGGATCGGCATTCAACAATCAGAGGAGAAGGAAATTGGGATTTTAGGGGAAATCGCAAGAAGAGGCAAAAGCTCGGGTTCGGTGGTCGGCCGAAGCTCGATCGCGAGAAGGGTGAGAATCTCCATGCCGCGATAGGGAGAGGAAGGAAGGAGGCTCAGCCGGCGGTGCACCAGGCCTCGGCGATCGGTTCCCTTGTGGCGTCGTCTGCTCCGATCGCGTGAGAAGGGGCGGAGAGGAAGAAAGTCGGGGGCAGGGGAGGAGAAAGAATCGGGAGAGCAAAATAAAGAAAATAAAACTTAGGTTTAATTATTAAACCTTTAAGTTAAATCCTAGATCAACTCCCATTTAATTGAGTATTTCAAATAGGCCTCCACTATACCCCGAATCCATCCCCTCGAAATGGGTCATACGACCTCCGTTTAAATCCCCAAAAATTTCTAAAAATTCCTGAAAAATCCAATAAGATTTTTCGTCCAATAACATTTATTATTTAATTTTTCGATATCTTACAGACCTAACTCATCATAAATGGTAAGTGGGATGAGTACCCCTCTAGTAATGTCTATCCTAGAGCCGGAGAATATCTGGGTCAGGATATGGAAGTAAGGCATATGAATCACTCCAGATGTAACTGTACTAGATGCAAGAATAATGTTATGAAACATATGGAGAGCGATGTATATATCTAGGCTCTGGCTGAGGGCGTACAGAAAGAACGAGTGGGACGGTCGCATCTTCGAGACGTCTTGAGATAAGATGGGTAGAATGCATGCTGTCAAGACTCTGTACATAGCATAGTCCTGAACGCGAAGAAGAGTGGATCTGAACTCGGTCAGACCCAAGGGTCTCTCCTCCCCAAAAAAATGCATGTAGATGTCATCTAAGGTAATGTGGGAATAGGGATCACCAAAAGGTAGCTCCCTACTCGGGTAACACAAGAATGTACACTAGGACTCCCTAAGCTCTAAGCTGGTGCGAAGTAGGGAGGGAGTAAACTGAAGGTCAGTACCACCAACTCTGGTGGAATAGGTACTATCATCAACCTTTTCAAGGTTGTGATAGAACTGGGCACACAGTTCTTGGTTGACTGTAGTGGTACAGTCAACCAGTTTATCTAGATGATAGTAGTTTATCATCTAGATTGCGGGTTGAGAGAATTGGGATAAAAATTCCCTACCAATATATCTAGATTTAATAGACTCAAAAGTAAACCTAGCGAAATCTATCCTATGCTGTTCCGAGGGGAATCTAGGGTCCATGGAAGGGGCCCTAGCCGGTGTGGGATCCACAATACGACGCTTCCTATTGTTGACATTATATAAGAAAAATAGCAAAACTAGCACGAAATTTATGTAATAGATGATTCAGAAGAGTTTAGATTATACCTAGGAGGCATTGCTAGGATTAAAGGAGGAAGAGATGGGTTGAAGGCGCCTTGGTTGGGAAAAATCACACTTGGGTTATGTTTCGACAGAAAGCGAACAGAAGGAGGAGCTTCTGTTCATGGCAAAAACGCTGAGGGAAGGCGCCTTTGGAGGCGCCTTAAAGGCTTCTCAAGGCGCCTTAAAGGCTTCTCAAGGCGCCTTAAACAGGTCGGTGGGAAATTTCCCGCCACTGTTGAGGGCGCCTCCCCCGTGTGGGAGGCGCCTTCATTCAGGCGCCACGTGTCCCCTTTTTTTTTTTAAAGATTTTGAAATTGATTTTTAAAAGATTTTGAAAAAAGATTTTTAAAGTAATTTTGAAATTGATTTTAAAAAGATTTCAAAAGATTTTGAAATTGAATTTTAAAAGATTTTTAAAGTAATTTTGAAATTGTTTTTTTAAAAGATTTTTAAAGTAATTTTGAAATTGTGTTTTAAAAGATTTTAAAAATATTTTTAAAGTGATTTTGAAATTAAGTTTTAAATATTTTTAAAATAATTTTGAAATATTTTGAAAATATTTTTAAAGGAATTTTGAAATTAAGTTTTTTAAGAGATTTAAAATAATTTTGAAATATTTTGAAAAGATTTTTAAAGGAATTTTGAAATTAAGTTTTAAAGATTTAAAATAATTTTGAAATATTTTGAAAATATTTTTAAAGGAATTTTGAAATTAAGTTTTAAAGATTTTTAAAGTAATTTTGAAATTGATTTTTTAAAAGAATTTTGGAATTATGTTTTTAAAAGATTTTTAAATGATTTTTAAAAGACTTTTTCAAATAATTTTGAATTTAAGTTTTAAAAGATTTTTAAAATGATTTTTAAAAGACTTTTTCAAATAATTTTGAACTTAAGTTTTAAAAGATTTTTAAATGATTTTTAAAAGATTGTTCAAATAATTTTGAAATTAAGTTTTTAAAAGATTTTAAAATTATTTTTAAAAGACTTTTTCAAATAATTTTGAATTTAAGTTTTAAAAGATTTTTAAAAGATTTTTTAAATAATTTTGAAAAAAAATAATATTAATTAAGAATTTAATTATAGAATTTGAATTAATTATACTTACGAATTTAATTTTGAATTTTTTAAATTTCTTAGTCATCTCACCCGATCTAATTTTCAATCAGGTACTCCTATAATTGTTGTGAGATGATTTGAGGTTCAATTTAAGGGTATGGTTTAACTTTGTGTTAGATTCAGGTTCAGCTTTGGGTTCAACAAGTAAGCGTTCTTTGGATAAATTTCTGGGCTATGGTGAGTCACAAGGACCTCATTAAAGTAACCATGCCTTCGAGGTTTCCCAAATAGTCTTACCCATTGAACTTAATACTAAACCTTGGTCTAACTAGTTAGGATCCATTTAAGGGTAGCTTCGGTCAGTTCCACTTAGCCAAATGCACCAGGTCGAAGCCATATCTTCCTAGACATGCGATGCCCAAGCTTCCCTAACGTACTATCATCCAAAAATTTCACCAGTACCGTGGGTCAAGTTAAACCTAGCCCATTTTATTTAACCTTAATTACCCTACCGGGTAGTCTACTCTTGTTTACCCATTTCGGGTAGATTAAGTTCGGTTACCCAGTCGGGTAGTTTAGTTGGGGGTGCTAGCTATTCTGGATCCTCCTTCTATTTTTTATTTGACTGAAGTTGAATTTTGAATTTTTTAATTAATTTTGAATTTTGAATTTTAATTTAAGTTCAAATTTTTTAATTTAATTTTGAATTTTAATTTAATTTCAAATTTTTAATTTAATTTTGAATTTTAATTTAATTTCGATTTTTTTAATTGAATTTTGAATTTTGAATTTTAATTTAATTTCAAATTTTTAATTTAATTTTGAATTTTAATTTAATTTCAAAATTTTAATTTAATTTTGAATTTTGAATTTTGAATTTTAATTTAATTTCAAATTTTTAATTTAATTTTGAATTTTGAATTTTAATTTAATTTTGAATTTTTAATTTAATTTTGAATTTCAAATTTTGAATTTTAATTTAATTTCAAATTTTCTTTTTGCTTCCTCTAGATCATAGCCTCAATATGGTCTATCGAGGTAGTGTATTTGATCCTTTGAGATCCAATATTGACCAAGTCCAACTTGATTGATCAATTTGGACTTGGGGACCCATGCTTGGACTGTTTTTCTATTTATTTTTTTTACAAGCGATAAGTAGGATTTATATTTTCTTTTTGGTTTAAATCCTAGACCAGTTCTATTGTAAACGGCTTTTTGTGTCCCAAGAATTAGGTCAAGATTCTTGGAACCTAAAGAAAACCGTTCTAGTGTTTTCTCCAGATCCTTTACTTGAGTTTTCAGACTGGAGTTCTCTTCTTCAAGTTTTTGAACTTGAATTGAGTTTCCAGTCTGAACTGGTTCAGTCAAAGATTTGGAGTCAGTCACTTCTTTAAGGACAGCTACTTCCTTTAGAAGTGACTTAATTCTAAGATTCGACTTAGTTAATTTGCGTAGTAAATAATTGACTAAGTTATTGAGTCGAGGGATACTTACAGAGGGAGCGGGCCCTTCGGAAACGGATACGGATCCGTGGCTTCGCTCGGACTCGGCCTCCAACTCGATCTCGCTCTCGGATTCGTCGATCTGGTCCCGGACCATCAGCGCAAGTAAACTCGTCTGATCGAGTTCATCGTCGTCGTCTTCTGAGGAAGATTCGTCCCATGTTGCTTTTAAGGCCTTCTTCCTTCTTTGCTTCTTTGCATCCTTTTGATTAGGGCAGTTGGCCTTGATGTGCCCCTTCTGGTTGCACCCGTAGCAGATCACTTCGAACTTTACCTTAGAACTTGGTTGGGCCTCCTTGGATTGGACTGCCTTCTTTAGGTCCTTCTTGTTGAAGCCTTTCTTCTTCTTGTAGAGTCTCTTCACAAGGTTCATGAGCTTGGTTGTTAGTTCTTCATCTTCATCATCTGAGTCGGGTTCTTCTTCTGACTCTGGTTCAGTTCTTCATCGTGATCTCAGTTCGCGCGTTCGACTGGTACCTGCAACCAAAGCAACCCCCTTCTCGGTTGGCTGTGCATTAGTCTGCTCATGTAATTCAAACTCACAGAATAATTCATCTAACTTTATTGAAGATAAATCCTTGGAGACTTTGTAGGCATCTACCATTGATTCCCACAATGTGCTCCTCAGAAACGAGTTTAGTGCGTACCTTATGACGTCTCGATTCTCTACCTTTTGCCCGATTTCGTGGAGAGAATTGAGGATGTCTTGAATGCGTGCATGTAGCTGGCTTGCCGTCTCATTTTCCTGCATTTTTAAGTTATACAATTTATTGAATAATAAATCACGGTTACTTACTTTGGTATTAGAGGTCCCTTCGTGAAGCTCGATCAGCTTCTCCCATATCTCCTTGGCGCTTGAGAATGGACCGACGCGGTTTAGTTCCTCCTTTGTTAGTCCGCACTGGAGGTACATGTTGCTCTGGCATTTGCCTCCATCTTCTTGATTAATGCAGGTTCCCAATCCGCGCAGGGTGTAGGATTGCCGTCTTTATCCATTGGCAAATCCAAACTAGTCTTGACGATCATCCACATCTCGAACTGGATCTTCAGGAAGTTCTCTATTCTGCCCTTCCAGTAACCAAAGTCCTCTCCAGTGAAGAGCGGGGGACGGATAGTGCTATAACCCTCTTGTTGGGCCATTTTAGATCAACTAAGAAAAAAATAAACAACAAGAAAATTCCTAGACTTGGTCCTGGATTAGTAGTGCGGGAAGTATTTAAAAGAAAACAGACTCGAGTGGTGTTGCACCAACTTCGAGCAAAAATCGATTCGAGAAAAGAATTAGAATATAGCTATGAAGCTAAATTCTAATTGACTCCGAAAAAATCTGAAAATACCACGAAAAAAAATTGTTTTGAATGGTGGTTGCACCGATTCAAAATGACCCCACTCTGATACCAATTGTTGGATCGAGACGCGCTAGAGGGGGGGTGAATAGCGCTCGTGGCTATTTCGTTCGATTCGTAAAACTATCAAAGTTAAAACAGTCGAGTAAATAAACATAGTGGAATAAAAACAAATACACAGACACAGGAGATTTACTTCGTTCGGAGCCTGTAGTGACTCCTACTCGAAGGCCCGCGATCCTTGATCGCTTTCCGTGGGCAACAATTATAAGCACGAAATTATTACAAGCTAAAGACAATTTAAATCAGTAATTAAAAATACCAACGACACTTTAAGAAATATCATATTTGGAGCACCGGGTCGTCGAGAAGTAGTCGCAGCACTTCTGGGTCGTTTCATTGACAACACGTTGAAGAAAGGTTGCTTGGAATTCGTTGTTCTTAACTGCTGGTCGAAACCCCCTTATAAAGGATGTTCAAGGCGCCTTGAAGTCCTTTGAAGGTGCCTCCATCCCTTCCAAATCGCTCGTGCAGATCAGCGCTGAACAGTCGTCGCTTAACGCCTTGGAGGCGCCTTCATCCATCTCCAAGGCGCCTCCAATGAGGCATCCAAGGCGCCTTCGCGCACCATGAAGGCACCTCCAACGGGTATGCGCAGCCACGTCACTTTAGCACCCGAGGCACCTCCAAGCTCCATGGAGGTGCCTCGGACCTCGGACACTGTTTATCCGAGGCTTAACCTTGTTCTTTCGTACCTGCAAGACATGTTAGATCCAAAACACAAACATATCCTGCAAAATAAAAGTTAGCACATATAATATCATAAATATGAAGTTTGACAGTCATCGGACTGTCCGGGTCTGACTTCGGATTTCCAACCGAAAACCCTAGGACGACCCGACGCCTACTGTTCCCTCTACGGGAAACGCGTCCTCACCTACTCCACTCAGGAGATTTACCTGATGCCAGTGTGATCCTCCAGATCGACTGGACTTTTGCTCGGTGCTCGATGCTTCCGGACTTTCTGCTGGACTTCCGCTTCCCGGCTGGTCTAGTCTTTCACCTGGTTCGCGACACCAGGACTTTCCACCTAGGGTTACCCCCTCTAGGACTTTTACCTGAAGCATTCGACCCACCAAGACTTTCCGCATAGGGTTACCACCCCCTATGACCTAGGGTTACCACCCCCTAGGGTTTTCACCTGTCTAACCACAGTTAGGACTTTCCTGAAACACTTAGTCAAGCACGTTAGATCACAACACACCTTAACTTTGAATCCTTTGCCATTATCAAAACTCAGGTTCGATCGTCGGATGCTTCTCGCACCAACACATAATACTTTTTTCAGTTTTGAGATTGAATTTCGGTTTTTAAATTTAAAAACTCTTATAAACTTAGTCAGTATTGAAAAGTAGATTTTTAAAACGTAGTTTGAAATCTTTAATTTTGAAAACTTATGTTTCAAATGTTTTTTAAAACTTAGGTTTGAAAACTAGCCTCTATAAAACTAAATTCTTCAATTAGATTTTATAAACTAAGATTTTGAAGCTGTTGCAAACTTAGTTTTAATCAGTTTTGAAAAGTAAATAGTTTTTAAACTTAGACTTGAAATTTTTGATTTTTTCATGTCTGAAAAATGTTTCAAAATTAAAACTTATGTTTGGAAATTTTCTTGATAAATCTAATTTTGAAAACTTAGCCTTAAAATTTTGATTTTGAAAACTTATATTTGAAAAATGTTTCAAAATTGAAACACATTTTAAAAATTTAAAACTTATACTTGAAAATTAGTTTTTTTACTCTTTATGGAAAATTCTTGTTGAGTTCATTACCTTTAAAAATTACTAAATCCTTAGTTATTTTTCAAAACTTAGCTTACAAACGATAAGAAATAAAAGCTAAATTACTATGTGTTAAAATTTAAACTACCCCCAAGTTTGACATCATTTCTTAAAAAAATTTTACTTTGTTTGTACTCTGCATTGTTGATTATGTCCTTATTTGATGAATGCCAAAGGGGGAGGGATAGGTGGTTAAGTTAGAGCAACTAAATGTAAATTTGAAAAACTAACTTAAAACCTTAAAAACCTCAAAAATCATGCTTGATTTTTGCATATGTTTTAACTAACTTAACCAAGTTGTCATTCCATCAAAAAGGGGGAGATTGTTGGTGCGGTTAACACTAACGGTCTAACTCAGGTTTTGATCAATGACAAATTAGCTTAAGTTAGGTTTGTCTTTATCTAATACTCTGATCGAGTGTGCAGGCTAAGTCCAGACAGGTCGACGGGCTGACCGGATGTCTGGCACGAAGTCCAAGCGGGTCGATGGGCTGACCGGACGCTTGGCGAGAAGTCCAGCTAGGTCGACGGGCTGACCGAATAGCTGGCGAGAAGTCCAAGCGGGTCGACGGTGTAACGACCCAGCCCTTTGGCCTCTTGGGTGGCCCTTGTGGTGGTCCAACTGGCGGCTCTTATGTCGTCGGCCCATTTGACGACCTCTCATGTCGTTGACCGACGACCCTTTGGCCGTGCCGTTACTCACTAGGACTTTCCACCCCTGGCAGTGGATTTTTGCCTTCCCCAGGATTCGAACTCTAGACCTCCAGGCTAAGTAGTGAAGTTCATGAATCCTAGTAACCAAGTGAGATCGCTCACTTGGCTACCAGGATTCATGAACTCTACTACTTAGCCTGGAGGTCTAGAGTTCGAATCATGGGGAAGGCAAAAGTCCACTGCCAGAGGTGGAAAGTCCTAGTGAGTAACGGCACGACCAAAGGGTCGTCGGTCGACGACATGAGAGGTCGCCAAATGGGTCGACGACATGAGATGTCGCCAAATGGGCCGACGACATAAGGGCCGCCAGTTGGGCCGCCACAAGGGCCGCCTAAGAGGCCAAAGGGTCGGGTCGTTAAAGACGGGCTGACCGCACGCTTGGCGAGAAGTCCAGCTAGGTCGACGGGCTGACCAGATAGCTGGCGAGAAGTCCAGACGGGTCGAAGGGCTGACCGGACGTCTGGCAGGTGAGTAAAGGTAAGTTACTGGAAGGGAGTGACTATGAGGACGCGTTCTTGGGAAGGGAACATTAGGCGTTGATCCGGCTTAGATCGATTTCGGATATCTAAGTCAAGATCGTGACTAGATTCCGGTCTCGGAAAGACGGAATCTAATTCATACTCTTTTTGTCAAACTAAAAACTGAACTAACACTCTATTTTGCAGGTTATAAATTATATATTTGCCTTAGACTAACCTTGTCTTGCAGGAGAAGGAATTTCTGGAGAAAGGATGTCCGAGCGCCCGGAAGGGATCCGGGCACCCGGAGGCAAATAATATCCATTTTGCGTCATCGTCACGTGGAGCTCGCTAGTTGGACCTACCACGTCTCACCAGGGCATCCGGAAGGGATCCGGGGTGCCCCGAGCCTCATATAAAAGAAGGGGCAGGGGTGGAGCTTCTGCAACATCTCTGAATTGAAGAACTCGCTCTCTTGTGCTCCTGCGACCCTGCAAAGCTCCGAAAAACGCGCTGCTTCTCTTTCTAAGTCTCTTATTTTGTCGGTATTGCTTTAATTCTTTCATTAGTGTTTTCTGTACTTAGTTTGTAATATCTTTCGAACTGCTAGTGAATTTCCCATCGAAAGCACCCTCATGTGCGGGCCTTGGAGTAGGAGTCGCCAAAGGCTCCGAACCAAGTAAAATTAGTTCTTGTGTTAGCATTGCATTGTTTTACTTTTCCGCTGCGCTTACTCTTATCGATGAATTTTTTACAATCGATATTCACCCCCTCTATCGAACGTCTACGATCCAACAAGTACTTGTACAAAATTTTGTACAGGGGAACCAGTACGATATTCCGAGTATCAACCAACAATAGCCACCCTGACTGTTAACCAGCAGGCTTCTCCTATAGTCCCACTGGAAGCCAATGTGGTGGCACCAATTGTGGCCGAGGTTCCATTAGTTACACCTGCTGCCCTTGCAAGGGTAGTGAGGCAGGAAGCATACCTTATCCAGTGGCAGAAACTGAAACCAGAGAACTTCTCTGGCACCAACGAACCATGGGATGCTCAGGCATGGTTCAAAACCCTGGAGAGCATAATGGAGATACTGGATTGGCCGGAGGTAGAAAAGATAAAGTGCGTCTCCTTCTGCCTCACTGGTGATGCAAGAATGTGGTGGAAACAGGTCAAGGCAAAAAGAATAGTGAATCAAATGACCTGATTTGTCTTCGAGACTGAGTTCTTCGAAGAGTTCTTTCATATGTGAGTCACGAACAAACATTACGACGAGTTTATGGAATTCCGACAAGAAAGTTTATCAACTGACAAAGCCGTGAAGAAATTCAATAGGCTGGCTCACCTATGCCCCAAGCTGGTCAGTACAGAACGAGAAAGGGTAAGGCTAATGCTCAAGATGTTGAGGCCAGAGAGAGCTCTGAATGTAGCTGGCGGAATTAATAGACCACGGACTGCAGAAGAGTTGATTAGTAGTGCCCTGATCACGGAGCATTACTTGAACAGTATCAAGTAGCAGAAGTCAATACTGATTGAGAATAAAAGTCAAGAGAGTTCTGGCACTCAGAAACCCCAGAGCCATGGTTCAACCTGGAAGGGGAGCTCCAAGAGAAAGCAATGGAGTAATAAAAGGGAGGATCCGTAAGCAAGCATCCTAAGTATGCTACGTGTCCTATGTGTGGAAAGATGCATCCTAGAATCTGTCGCAAGGGTACTAGTGACTGTTATACTTGTGGTCAAGAGGGGAATATGGCCAAGTATTGCCCGACCAAGATCAACCTACCTCCAGCACAACCTATTCAGTATGGAGGCAAGCAGGCACAGCTACACCAGATGCAGGTCGCGTTGGAGGGTCCTCATATTAGCCAAGGCAGACTGGAAGCCCCACCAAGTTCTACAAATGCTTGAGTTTTCTCCCATATCAGAGAGGAGGTAGCAAGCGCCTCCACTATTGTCACAGGTCAGATACACTTTTTTAGTCAATATGCAACTGTGTTATTTGATACTGGGCAACCCATTCGTTTGTCTCTATAGCATTTGCCAAAAGAATAGGTATACCCTCGGAGGTCCTATGCGGACAATTCTTGATGACACTACCCTCAAGAGAGATAATGACATCTACGTATTGGCTACGTGTTGTGCCAGTCAAAATTTCAGACAGATAATTGTACAGTGATTTGATAATGTTGAACATGTCTGATTATGATGTTATTTTTGGGATGGACTTTCTGAGCAAGTATGGTGCTTCCATCGAGTGTCGTAAGCGAAGAGTCCTATTCCAACCCGAGGCAGAATCTAAGTTTGAGTTCATCGGAGAATCAAAGAAGAGAACCCAGAAATTCTTATCGGCCATAAAAGCTAAGAAAATGTTAGCCGATGGATGTGCTGGGTTTCTACCTCATGTGGTTAATACCTAGCAAGAAAGAGACCAAAAGCTAGAGGAAGTTAGAGTCATATGTGACTACCCAGAAGTGTTTCCGGATAAGTTGTCAGGCTTAGCTCCAGATAGGGTAATTGAATTTGAGATTGAACTCATCCCTGGTACCCATCCAATCTCAAAGGCACCTTACCGCATGGCTCTAGCAGAATTGAAAGAACTTCAGGGACATCTACAGGAGCTACTCGACAAGGGTTCTATTCACCCTAGTCACTCACCATGGGGGTCGTTTGGACATATGCATACCTATAAGGGTCGTTTGGTAGCTAAAGGTTTCAAGCAAATTCATGGTGTTGACTATGAAGAAATTTTTTCTCCAATAGCGATGTTTAAGTCCATTCAGATCATGTTTGCTATTGCAGCATACCACGATTATGAGATCTAGCAGATGGATGTCAAAACCACATTTCTGAATGGAAACTTGCTCGAGGATGTGTACATGACACAACCTAAGAGTTTTGTAGATCCACTGCATACTGGCAGAGTATGCAAGTTGCATAAGTCTATTTATGGACTAAAGCAAACTTCTCGGAGCTGGAATCTTCAATTCGATGATACGATCAAATAGTTTAGTTTCATCAAGAATGAAGATGAACCCTGTGTCTACAAGAAGGTTGTTGGGAACACAGTTGTCTTCCTTGTATTGTATGTGGATGACATACTATTCATTGGAAATGATATCCCTTTGCTACAGTCTGTAAAGACTTGGCTGGGGAATCGTTTCTCAATGAAGGGCTTAGGTGAAGCAGCCTGTATTCTAGGCATAAAGATCTATAGAGATAGATCTAAGAGATTGCTTGGCCTAAGTCAAAGTACATATATTGACATGGTATTACTACGGTTTGCCATGCAGAATTCCAAGAAAGGATTTTTGTCGATGTCACATGGTGTGAGTCTTTCGTAGACTCAAAGTCCCTCTTCTAGAGAGGAAAGAGACCGCATGGATAAAATCCCTTATGCTTCAGCCATAGGATCTATCATGTACGCCATGCAATGTGCTCGTCCTGATATTTCGTATGCTTTGAGCATGACGAGCAGATACCAGTCAGATCTAGGTGAACGTTACTGGATAGCGGTCAAGAATATTCTCAAGTACTTGAAAATAACTAAAGAATATTTCTTGATATATGGAGGTGATGGCGAGCTAGCTATAAAGGGTTACAGTGATGCCAACTTCCAAAATGACCAGGATGATTATAGATCATAGTCTGGGTTCGTGTTTTGCTTAAATGGTGGTGCTGTGAGCTGGAAGAGTTCAAAGAAGCTAATGTCGCTGATCCCTTGACCAAGGCTTTGGCACAGAGAAAGCATGATGGTCACACTAGGTCATTGGGTGTTAGAGCCTACACTGATTGGCACTAGTGCTAGTGGGAGATTGTTAGTGAGAGCCCTAGAGCCAATCATGTTATGATTGTTGTATGGACTCGATGTATCATATTCCTATATATATATAAAGGCATTTCATTATGGTTATTATACTTACTTGTATTGGTGCCAAATAACTAAGTATAATAGCATCCTTGAGTAGAAGGTTCTTATCTATATCAATCGATTGGTTGAATTGATGATGAGATGATATAGAGAAACTACTCTAAATAATTCCTAGTCAAGTATTAACATTCAGGGACAATGTTAATGCGATGAGACTAGCATGTCGGTCAACTCGATGACTTGATCTCACAAGTCATGGATATAGAGATATCAAGTTGACACATGGGTATGCATTGGAGAATGTATACTGAATGACCCGCCATGAGAAAGTATCATGGACGAGCGGGATAAGCGAAGGGCATCGCTACAAGGGTAACACGCTTTTCATGTAGATCTAAGGTAGATCTAGTGTAGACAAACATGTACAAGATTATTTTATATTTTTCGCATGGATCCATGGCTAACTTCGGGGTTTCCGTAACGTAAAAAGCAGTTTTTGCAGCTCGAATTGCTAACAAACTGCACACACCCTACCTAATGTACCACTAACCCATGAGTGGTTGTATGTGCTGATCATGTAACTGGCGATGTGCTCAATAATAATGGAGCCGACAATCGCTCAGCATGCAATCATGTAAGATTGTGCATGACACTAAACATGTAGACACTGACAGTATACACCTCCATATAAAATGCACCAAAAAGGAAATAAATCGTACCCTGATCTAGGAATCATAAATTTATGTACACAAATCAGATATGACAAATAACAAGTCTACTACACTGTAGGTCAATGTATGCCACTATTTCTAAGAATAGGAGTGCATGTGGCAACAATCAAGATGATATAAGCATGAATGTATAACAGATAAGAATATAGGCATACTACAAGGACCAAATAGTGACATACCAAAGCAAATGCAAATATAATCATTGCTACTAGCTATATACTATTATACATATCTAAAATGACTATATCAAAGAGATAAGTTAGAAGTACCCGCCTCAAAAAGAAGATCATATCCAGAAATCCTATGTCGAGATGCCCGTCTCGAATCAAAGTTCTGTAATACATTTTAGTTAATCATATAAACAACAACTAGCTAAATTCAGAACCCAGATTAATTAGGGAAACCCCCCAATCGAAATAATTAACCTAACTCATTATTCTAATTAGGTTTAACTCAATCTATGATTCTTTCACATCAACCCTACTTATGAGTTAATCAATTTAATCATGGCAATCCTCTATGATCCTAATGTAACGCCCCGCTCCTTCCTGCTCAAGCTGACGGGGGTTACTTATCTTTTACTTCTTATCTTATCTTACTTACTTGCTTGTTAATAATCTTTTCTACTTAAAACAGCGGAAGTCTTGTTTATAGTATATATTTTTTTTCTTTAAAACTTTTCTTTTTACTTTTCAAATCATCATCACTAACTACCTATCATATAAAGTCACATAGCATGCTTATCATGAATTTAAGCCATAATACTAATAAGCATGATGAAATGTCATGGAGTCATGGAATAACGACATAAGCATAATTCTTATTAAATAAAAGTAGGTCTTTCTCTTTTAGCCGAGCCACTACTACACACGTCCTTCTTGCCCCTCCTGCTGCTCCCTTAGTACATCCATTCCTTGCCTTTATCTGTGGTATAAGGAAAGTAAGCTATGAGCACACAAGGCTCAGTAAGATCCTTCCTACTCACAAAAACTGTAAAGTATAGCATATTCATAATGCATAAAGCATAAAGACAACTCATCATATCATGTATAGAAGCATCATATCGTAACATAATCGTAAGGTATATGGCATATCATAAAGTGCATCCTAGCATAACATAATCATGAGTATCATGGCATATCATAACATAATCATAAAGTGCATCCTAGCATAACATAACATAATCATAAGTATCATGGCATATCATAACATAATCATAAAGTGCATCCTAGCATAACATAACATAATCATAAGTATCATGCGAGATGACTTTCAAAAACATGTATCATGAAAATATATACAACATGTCTTTTGAAAACTTATTACATACATACTTAAACATAATCTTAACATGATTAGGGCCCCGGCTTGTACCACATACATAAATGCGCGCGTCCTATGTAGGTCCAAGGTAGCAAGTCTTGAACCCTACAAGGCATACATACTAGGCCCGTTTCTTAGTCCATCGACCTAGGGGCACTTAGGAGCCCATCGCTAATGAGGCCCGTTTCTTAGTCCATCGACCCCGGGGCGCTTATGGAGCCCACCCTTGGTACAAGCCATATAAAGTAAAGTAGCATGTCATACATATCATGGTTCTTATTATTTCATGCACATCATATTTCTTAACGTATCATATCATACAAAATTTGGGCACACAGCTCATCATAATAGCCTGCATAATTTGGGCACACAGCACATCATAAATACATGCATAGTTTGGGCACACAGCTCATCATAAAAGCATACATAATTGGGCACACAACTCATCATAAATAACATGCATAATTTGGGCACACAGAACATCATAAGGGTTATCGACATGCATAGATCATAAGCATACATAAATACACATAGAAGCATAGCAAGCTCTTATCATATCATGAAAACATTGCATGTGAGACACAAGGGAATCATATTTAGGTCTCTAACCCTAATATCATATAGTGGCTGAAACACATGGTTGTAAATTAGGTTAACAATAAATCATACAGGCATGTGAACCCTAAACCATTATCATATCATGTATCATAAGGAGCATCATGAGCATGTTTAGTTTAGGTTCTAGGTTTTCTAAGCTTGTAAACTCCTCATGGCCGAATATCATCAAGTATCCCATTTGCTAGAAAATCAATATACAAGCATGTGAACTCTAAACTAACATCATATCATACATCATGAGAAACAACATAAACATGTTTAGTTTAGGCTCTAGGTTTTCTAAGTCTATAACCCATCTTGGCCGAATATCATCAAGTATCCCATTTGCTAGAAAATCAATATGCAAGCATGTGAACTCTAAACTAACATCATATCATACATTATGAGAAACAACATAAGCATGTTTAGTTTAGGTTCTAGGTTTTCTAAGCTTGGTAACTTACTATGGCCGAAACTTGTGAACCATGAAACTAGGTTTTATGTGGCATAAAAGCATGGAAATCCTAAACCATTTTCATAGTATTTATTACCAAGAACATCATGAGCATGTTTAGTTCAAGTTCTAGGTTTCCTAGGCTTATAAAATTGTTGTGGTCGAAAGTTCATGGAGCATGAAAACAAGTTCTAACCACACTACAACATGAGCATGTCATATTAATTTTCATATCTTGTCTTAAGGAGGATCATGGCATTATTAGTTTAGGTTTAACAATTTTCCTAAGCCCCTAATCCTATCATGGCCGAATGCTTATGAGCAAGGAATAAAGTTCAACCTAACATATAAACATGAGCATATCATAACAACTTCATATCTTATCTTAAGGAAGATCATGGCATGATTAGTTAGGTTTAACAATTTTCCTAGGCCCCTAATCCTATCATGGCCGAATGCTTATGAGCAAGGAATAAAGTTCAACCCAACATGTAAACATGAGCATATCATAACAACTTCATATCTTATCTTAAGGAAGATCATGGCATGATTAGTTAGGTTTAACAATTTTCCTAGGCCCCAAATCCTATCATGGCCGAATGCTTATGAGCAAGGAAAAAAGCTCAACCCAACATATAAACATGAGCATATCATAACAACTTCATATCTTATCTTAAGGAAGATCATGGCATGCTTAGTTTAGGTTTTAAGATTTTCTAGGCCCTTTAACCTACCATGGCCGAATGTTTTGTGAGCATGGAATAAAGTTCAATCAACATATAGACTTGAGCATACCATGTTAACAACTCTCTCATCATAAGGTACATATCACGAAACAAAAAGGAGCATACTTGGTTTGAGTCTTAACTTACCTATTTCCTTTATTCATGTTTGGCCGAGAGTCTAGGGACATGACTCTAGTTCTAACCAAACATTCTAACATATAAACATTAGATAAATCCCTACCATAAGTTACATGTTACAAGAAACATTTTGAGCATGTCAAACTTGGGTCTTTACACTTCCTAGGTCCTTCTTTTTGTCTTGGCCGAAAGTTCCATGAAGGTATCCTAGGTTTTTAGGCAAACTAATCTCATAGAAAATACATAAGCTATTGTACCACAGGTGAGGGAAACTTACATCCTTTCGTTTGTGGTTTTTCTTAAGGAAGAAGGTACCCTAGGTGCAAAGGAAGGAGAGAGCTTCTTCTTCTTGCACCTCCTTTTGTTTCTCTTTCTTGGAAGGGGTAGATCTTGAAGGCTTCTTCTTGTAAATTAGTTTTCTTGGAGAGGAAACTTAGCTTAGCTTTTGGAATGAGGAGAGGGAGGGCTCTTGGTTTCGGTGGAGAATGAAGAAGGAGAAGGAAGGAGGAAGAAGAAGAATTAAATCCCTTGTTTTTCTTCTCCCCATCCTATTTATTCCTATGTAAATGAAGCATGTCTTCATTCATTCCCTCAACTCCTCTTTTCCCCCATTCCTTTAATCCCACGAAAATAGAGAGAGGGAGGGAAGTAGGCAATTTATCTTTTGCTTGCTTCGTCTCTTAACCAAAAGGAAGAGAAGGTAAGCAACTTGGTTTTCTCTTGCTCTTTTACTTTACCATATTTTCTCCTTTAACTACCATTTCCATTCTCTTTTATTCACTTATCATTCATTACTCTAGTGGTTCCATCCACTACTTTAACTCTATTACTTGTGGGAGGTTCAAGGTTCAATCCTTGACCTCACTTCTTCTTATTCTATTTTGGTTTCTATTTTTTTATTTCCTTTTTCTCTTATTCTTTTTTTTTTTTTATGCTCTAAAGAAAACACTCCTAGACATAGCTTAGCATTTCATGGGTGTTACACCTAACACAATTTAGCATTAGATCTAATTCTATGATACACACCTTAAATCTAAAATAAAATCCAATTACCAAATCATTACATCTTCTTTTACGGCGATTGATTGTGGCACAACTCGAACCAGCAATTGGTTGTCAACGGTGAGGTGGTCGGAACCAAATGAAATCGCTAATCCTCCAAGATAATAAGCCTAAATCAGCATCATGTGAGGATCATGGTTGGTAATCACACGGAGACAGGACAGGAGATGTAGATGCTCACCTTGCTAGTTGCTTAGCGGGCGATCTGACGAACAGTGGTGGCAGGAAGGTGGCAACTGGTTGGGACCATGACCTTCTCCAGTGAAGAGGGAATCAGGTTGAATGCTAGGGCACAATGATGAGTAGGAGAGAATCGGGCCGAAAGCTAGGGCACAGCGATGAGTAGGAGAGAATCGGCTGCCGGTGCTACGACACAGATCCTCTCCTTGGCCGAAGATTACTCCGAGGAAGGAAGGAAGAAGCTTGGTCAGCGATGGTTCGGTGGCTAGGGCACGGAAGGACGGCAGCTTCGACGTTGCAGGAGCAAACGGGGAAGAGAAGAAGGAAGGGTTGTCGGCGTCGCAAGGGAGGAGTCGGCGGCGCTCGAGCGGACGAGAGGAAGAGAAGCGACGTCGGCAAAGAGGTGGTCGGGCATTGCTCGACATCGCGAGAGAGAGGGGAGGAGACAGCGCAGGATTAGGGCACGGGAGAAACAAAGGAAAAGATAAAAAAAGAAAGAAAAAGAAAATAAAGAAATTAAACATTTCCTCGTTAAAATACGATAGCTTAAACAGGTTTTCCCCTGACCCAATAATTTATCCCCTTAACATATGCCTTACGAGCTTCGATTAAATCTCAGAAAATTTCTAAAAATTCCTAAAAATTCTGTTAAGGTTATTCACCTATTAAACCTTATTATTAAATCTTTATTTGGGGTACCATATTTTACATTTTCTCTCCTACTAATAAAAATTTAGTCTCCAAATTTCGTTATTTACCATCAGCAAATACTAGCAATAACCAACCAAATAAATGCTGAACAGAATTTAACCCATATACCTCAAGTAAAAAGATGGGAGTATCGAGCTCGGATCGTGTCCTCGAGCTCCCAGGTAGCCTCCTCATCAAAATGATATTGTCATCTAACTTTAATCAGTCGGATAGTCTCTTTCTGCAGCTGACACTCTTTGTGGTTCAGAATCCATACCGGAACCTCCTCGTAGTAATGTCAGGCTGAATGGTAATTGATATATCTGACAGAATATGTGCGCGGTCGGGTACATATCTCCTCAGCATAGACACATGGAATACATCATGAACGCTTGCCAGAGACGGTGGTAGCGCCAGACGGTAAGCTACCGCTCCAATCCTCTCCAAGATCTGGAAGGACCCAATGTATCGTAGAGCTAGTTTACCTCAGAGACCAAATCCCTTCACCCCTTTCGTGGGTGAGACCCTCAAAAATACATGGTCGCCAGTAGAGAACTCCAAGGGTCTCCGTCTTTGATCAGTATAACTCTTCTGATGATCCTACGCCTCGGACATCCTCCTTATGATAGTGCGGACCAACTCTGTCTCCTGCTGAGCTCTCTAGGGTCCTAGCAGCTGGGCCTCCCCAACCTCCTCTCACAGGATGGGTGTCCGACAAGGTCTACTATACAACACTTCAAACAGTGTCATCTGAATAGCCGAATGATAGCTGTTGTTGTAGGCGAACTCTACTAATGGCAGGTGGTCTTCCCAGCCGCCTTCGAAATCCATAAGGTAAGACCTTAGCAAGTCCTCTAATGTCTGGATGGTCCATTGTGACTGTCCATCTGTCTACCAATAGAATGCTATGCTGAATCGGAGTTGTGTGGCCAAGGCTTGCTGCAGACTCTGCCAGAACCTAGATGTGAACCTTGGGTCTCTATCCGATATAATGCTCAAAGGAACACCATGCAATCTGTTGATCTCCCGGCAATACAACTCTGACAATCGGTCCAGAGAATCAGTCTTCTGAATCAGTAAGAAATGTGTGGATTTGGTTAAGCGGTCAACGACTACCCAAATCGCGTCATGGCCTCGTTGTGTCCTAGGCAATCCCACCATAAATCCATAGTGATGTGCTCCCATTTCCACTCTGGAAACGGAATCCTCTGAAGTAATCCGGCAGGTCTCTGGTGCTCGGCCTTCACCTGCTGACATACTAGACATCTAGCTACAAACTCCGTGATGATTTCTTCATGTCGTTCCACCAATAGGAGCGCCTCAAATCTCGATGCATGCGAGTTCCTCCTAGGTGGATCGCAAATCAAGAGCGATGTGCCTCCTGAAGTAGTTCTTCCAAGACCGGATGAGATTGAGGTACGCATAACCTGCCTCGAAAATAAATAATGCCCTCCTCATCTCGAGTGAACTCGGTCTACTGCTCGGAAGCTATCTGGCTACTAATGGATTGTAAGTGCTTATGTAAAATACTGAAAAAAATGTCGGATAATAATAAGGGAAGTTTCCGGAATTTTTGGAAATTTTTCGGGAATTTTTCGGAGCTCGTACGGATGAGTTAATGGGGATGAAAACGGGGCTCGGGAAAGCCTATTTAGGCTACCCATTTAAGCGAGGAAAAGTTTACTTTTTCTTTTTCTTTTATTTTATTTTATTCCTTTTCTTTATTTTCTCTCCTCTGGTTTCTCTTTGACGTCGTGACCTTCTCCCCGCGTGCCCGAGGCTTCGCCGACACCATCTCCTCACCGTGCCCTAACCGCTCAAGGAGGTTCTTCATCTCTTCCTTCTCTTCTCTCCCGAGCCGAACCCCTCTCCTCCTCTGCCCTAGCTATATTGCTCCACCATTTCCGCCGAGTGACAGCGCCGCCACAGCCGACGGCCGAGGCCTAGCGCTGGCCACCCCAAGCCCTAGCCTCCAGCCGTGTGCCTTAGTATTGGGTTCACAGCCGCCGATGCTGATCGCCACCTTGTTGCCGAATTTCACCTTCGTTCTCCACCCGACGGTGCCGCCCGTTTTTCCCTCTTTTCCTCGGTCACCTCCGCACAGACGCATCACGACAGAGCATTTCCTCATCGGTCTCTCTTGATCTGCCCTCTCCCGTGCCTAGATTGGATCCACCAGGTCGCCGACGCCAGCCAAGGTGCAGCCGACAGGGACATCGAGCAGACCATCTGTGCCATTTCCTCTGTGCCCTAGTATCAGTGGCCGATCCTTATTTGTCTTACTCTCTGATCTCCGGTGATCTTGTAGGTAAGGGAGTGCTGGATTGAATTTGGGATCTGATACTATATTTAGTTAGATTCTTGATCTTCTCATGTTCTGTTTAGTGAAGATTTCAGTCGGAAAGAGTTATTCTGTGGACTTTTCTTGACTTCCAGCAGTAACCTTATCCAGTAGCCTTGTTCCAGCAGCAACAGCAATGGTGGAACTTGAGGTAAGGTACTAGTTTTTGGTCTTAGTTGTAGATCATAGTGTAATTTGATTATTTTAGATCATGATACATGCTGTAGAGAATTTTGATTTACATGGTTAGGTATTAGTTCATGTATTTATCTGATACAATTTGATTGTAGATAATTGGGGATACCTAATCCATTGTAATTGTGAAATGGGTTAGGTTAAACCTAGTTGGCTTTGGATTAATGGTTGGTCAACTAATTAAATATACAAGGGAATTAGCTAAATCCTTATATGTGTGATATTACAGGATTTTGACGCGAGATGTGTATCTCGACGTCAGATTTGGACCAGATTGGATTGGACTTTTCTATTGGAGGCGGGTACTTTTGACTTTATGTCTTTGATATGCATAGTAGTGAATTTAACAAGTAGCAATAATTTTGTTCTCTTATTTGTTTCGGTTAATCACTACCCGATACCTGTTACATGATTGGTTGATTGCTTGTTTTGCATCTCATGTATTCCTTACCTGTTGATACATGCTTATAGGTGTAGTGATATACCATGCTTCACCATGTTCAGGACCTAGGTTTTATACCTTCAGTGTACCTTTGATTTGATTCGTTGACCTAGGGTGCACTTTATATATATATGGATTAGCTCAGGATATTTTGTGGTTAGTGTCATGCACCATTTGCATGATTGCATGATGTGCGATAGTCCGCTCCATTATTGTTGAGCACATCGCCAGTTACATGGATCTGCACACACCACCACTCATGGGTTAGTGGTCGATTCAGGCAGAGTGTGTTGCAGCAGGGACTTTGTTTGGCTCCGTTGGTTCGCTCATGGGTAGTGTGACACAACGTGGTAGCCGGCAGGGATTCCTCCCCGTCATCGTGTACCGGGAGTTGAGAGCATTGCGCTCCCCCATTTATGATTTGGGGTAAGAGGATAGGTGTACTCTGACAGCATCCCGTCCACTCGGTCACTCATCAGGAGCAGTGACGATAGAGTGCACAGTTGTCACAGTCCTACCCACTCTATCTCACTATTGTGTGTGAGATAGTTGACTGGCGTCAGGGGTGACCAGGACGCATCATTGGCATCATACGCATTGATGCATTTATTTCTTGTGATTGTGCTTGCTGCATTTATTTGCTGCATATTGGTTGGATGCCATGTTTGACATGCATACATGATTTCTATGCCACTCGGATTGTTCGTCCTTATACTCAGGTCCTGGTTAGTACAGTTTTTCTCCTGTTTACTTCAGTTGCATTTCATCCTTTTATATCAGGAGACTGTACGCATGATTAGTGCTAGATGTTATTTCCCTACTTTGCATATCAGTTGTACCTGCTGAGTGTTGGACTCACCCCGCCTCCATTGTTGTTATTTTTCAGGTTGATGCTGTCAGGAGAGAGTTCCAGTTGCTAGTCCCTGCAGATCTCAAAGATATTGTTGGTCTTTTGGTTTTCTTAATTAGATTATGCTAAACTTGTTTTGGTTGTTGGTATAGATATTGTATGGATTTTGTGATGTCGATGAATTTTTATTCGATATGTTTTACTACATGCCTGCCTGGACGGCAGAAGAGGTGAGTTTGTCGGATTTGTGTTTCATGGGTGTAGTGGAGTAGGGTTGGTTTCGAGTCGTAGTATTACTATTTTGTTTACTTATATATAAACTGTGTGGATGTTTGTGTGGTTGTATTTTATTATTGTTTTTATTCCAGCCGCATGTGGCTGAGGTATATGAGGATGTAGAAAAGTTTCAGATTGTCCACCGTACAGGGGAGATACTACCGAAATTTTTTCGGACAGGGACTCCTCCGGGGCATGACAGCTTATCACTGGCCCAGGCCTCTTGGATCCTTGTCCTAATCAATGACTGAGCAACTATGGTAACCAGAATACCTTGCTCTGTCTGTCTCTGCTCCTGAAGGTCCAACTCAGAGAAACCCTGAATCAAGTCCGTGACTAAAGCACAGTGGCAAGCTAAAGTCCCTCTGGACTTTCGGCTAAGTGCATCGGCAACCACATTAGCTTTGCCCGGGTGGTAGCTAATGGTACAATCATAATCCTTCAGGAACTCCATCCATATCCTCTGTCGCAGATTGAATTCCTTCTGAGCGAAAAGATATTTGAGACTCTTATGATCAGTGAGAATCTCAAATGTAATACCATATAAATGATGCTGCCAAATCTTCAAAGCAAAAATAATAGTGGCTATCTCCAAATCATGTACTGGGTAGTTCTTCTCATGCTCCTTCAACTGACGAGAGGCATATGAGACTACCCTACCGTGTTGCATCAACACAGCACCCAAACCCTGTAGAGAAGCGTCGGTGTAGAGCACAAATCCGTCCTCTCCGAAGGGCAAAACCAGTACTGGTGCCGACACTAATCTCTATTTCGGCTCCTGGAAGCTGGTCTCGCAGGCTTCTGACCACGTAAACTTCACGCCTTTTCTGGTCAGGTGTGTCAGCGGCATAGCAATGCAAGAGAAACCCTTAATGAACCATTTGTAATATCCGGTCAATCCCAAGAAACTATGGATCTCCTGAACTGATTTTGGCTTCTCCCAGCTGGTGACAACCTCGATCTTCTAGGGTCTACGGAGATATCTCGGCTAGAAACCACGTGTCCCAGAAAACCGATTGAGGATAGCCTGAAAGAACACTTGCTGAACTTTGTATATAGACGATGTTGTCAAAGAGTCTCCAAGACTATGCGAAGATGCTCCTCCTCAAAACATGAGTAGATCAGAATGTCGTCGATGAAAATGATAACAAAATGATCTAGATACTCCAGAAAGATGTGGTTCATCAAATCTATAAACACCTCTAGAGCATTGGTAAGCCCAAATGACATTACCAAGAACTCATAATATCTATATCTGGTGTGGAATGCTGCCTTTTGAATATCAGAATATTTAACTCTCAACTGATGATATCCGGATCGCAGGTCAATCTTAGAATACACTGATGTACCTCTGAGCTGATCAAACAAATCTTTCATCCTTAGTAAGGGATACTTATTTCAGACGGTCACGACATTCAGCTGTCTATAATCGATACATAATCTCAGAGTACCATCCTTTTTCTTGACGAATAATATCGGAGAATCCCATGGAGATACACTAGGGTGAATAAATCTCCTGTCCAATAACTCCTGGAGTTGGGCCTTTAGCTTGTGCAACTCTTTCGGTGTCATACGGTAAGGTGCTTTCGATGCTGGCGTGGTCCTTGGAATTAGCTCAATAGCAAACTCCACTTGCCTTCAGGGAGGCAAGCCTGGTAGCTCATCTGGAAATACATCCGGATACTCTCGAACCATTGGAATGTATGAGAACTGAGATCTACTGTTGTCATTAGCATTAATTAACGACAATAGAAATCCCTGACAGTCATGTGATAGTAGCTTCTGAGCTTGAATCGCAGAAATGGTTGATATACCGTCATCCCTGATACCAGTGAAATCCCATAAGGGTTAGTTCGGAGGTCAGAATGTGACCAACCTCGTCTGGCAATCAACCGTGGCATGATATGCAGATAGCCAATCCATGCCAAGGATAATGTTAAACTCAACCATTTCCAGTACCAATAAATCTACAGTGAGTATATGGTTGCCGAAGTCCAATGGACATCCACTGACCTCCTGAGTAACGTCTAATGTATCACCGGACGGTAAGGAGATGATCATTCACTGTAGTCTAAGAATAGGTAGTCTACCAATCTCCCTTATAAATACCCGAGAAATAAACGAATGTGAACTCAGTATCAATTAGCATATCAGCAGAAAATGCATATAGTAAAATCGTACCACGAAAAATGGATCCGCCGGCCCGCTGTGCATCCTCTCTGGTAACCGCGTGAATTCATCCAGCCTCTGGTGGGGGTGGAGGTGGTAGCACTGCTAGAGGTTGCTACGCCTAAGCCGGAGTCTGAGCCTACCACTGAGGCAGTGCTGGATACTGAGCCAGAACTAGATTTGAGGGTTGCGACTGATACTGGGCCGGTGGCTGGGGTTGCGACTGGTACTGAACTGGTGGCTGGGGTTGCGATTGATACTGAACTAGTGACTGTGGATGGAGCTGATACTGGGCTAGTGGTTGAGGCTGTGACTAATACTGAACTAGTGACTATGTCTGGAGCTGATACTGGGCTAGTGGTTGAGCCTGCGACTGATACTGAGGTCCCGAGACAGAACCCTGCGATGCCGTGTAAGCATTGGAATGCTCCTGTCCGTGCATGCCATATGCAGCTACTGCCGGAGGGGTTGTCCTCTTCGGACGATGCGAAGATTGGACTTTCTACCCCCCTTGATGTGTCCTTGTCTAACTAAACTATCCTCCCTGAACAGAAACTCTGGAAGCCACATGCTGAGCTTTCAATGAATAATCTCGGCTCATGTGCCCAAGTAGTTTGCAATAATAGCAAACTAACTATCCCAGGGAGCAGGCTGAGGTGATGTAATCTCTGGATCCACATCGGGTGCAGTGCATGTCACTGGAGGACTGTTTCTGGTTCTGCTGAGAAGACCAAAAACGTCCTAAAGAAGTCCGCCTTGACTTCTGAGGCCTGGCCAAATGTCCCAAAAGTACCCTGACCCGACTGACTGTGACCACTCTGCTGCTATCCGGTAGCCTGTGGCTGCTGGATCTGTCCTGAAGTCCTATATGTTTACTTCCTTTTCTTGTTCGCATTCGCTCTCTGCTGAGTCGCCTCAATCATAAGAGCTCTATCCAACGCCTCTAAATAAGATGAGTTACCAAAACCCACAATATTTACTTGAAGATGTCCATCTAGTCCCTGGACAAACTAAAGCGTACGAGACCTATCCTCAGTAACTAACTCTAGACAAAATCTGGCCAACCGATTAAATTCGACATTGTATTCTGTCACCGTGCAGTTGTTCTGCAGAAGACTCAGAAAATCCTATCGATGTGTCATCTGATATAACCGTGGAAAGTACTAGCTCTCAAAAGCCTCTCTAAATTTTGCCCAAGTGATGTGCTACTCGCCTATAATCGAGCGCTACGTATCTCACCAGATGTCGACCTCGTCCCGTAAATGGTAAGCAGCCGACTCTACCTTCTCCCACTCAGAACAAGCCATATAGAAGAAAGTCTGCTCCAAAGTCTCTATCCAAGACTGAGCTACGCTAGGATCAGTCTCCTCCCGGAATAGTGTGAATCTGCACTTCATCGACTCTGCCAAAGCTGGGATCCGAGCTCGTGCCACAACCATATCAGTGGAGTGAGTAGGGATCACCATGGGAACTAGAGAAACCACTAGAGCTGGTTCTACAAGTGGTACCGCTGGATAGGCCGAGGGAGGTACCCCTAGTGCTGCTACATAAGCCGGGGCAGGTACCGCTGGTGGCACTGTAGGGTCAATATATGCAGGAGCGGTTGGAGGTACGGTAGGTGGTGGTACCAGATAAGGAACAACTGGTACTGCTGGTGCAGGTGCCAAGTATGCAGTAGGCACAGGTGTAACTGGTACTGCAGGTGCCGAATACGCCGTAGCAGGCACAGGTGGCTGTGGTGTCGAGAACGTAGTAGTAGGCACTGCTGGTGGAGGGGCCGAGTATGTCGCAGATGGTACTGCTGGTGGTACAGTGGATAGTGGAGGTGTGGGTAACTTTAGAGAAAGAACCGTCAGGATCCGAGAGCCCGACGTGCCCGTAGTACCATGAGGAGTCTGTCCCTGACTGACAGGCTCAATCCCAGCAGACCTCTCTGGCGACTCTGTCGCCAGAGATTCCAACGCCCTCTTGCGTGGCCATCCTGCACCACGTCTTGGCATGGGAACACGTGTACTTCGCCTCATATCTGTTTAAATTTATTACCCCGATATAAGTACAAGTAAAATTATAACTATAATCATCATACCTATTTACCGTCTGGAGATGTTCCGTCGCTGCCAAGTCCCCAAATATAACCTTGTCTAAAAAATCACCTCGGAATTCCGAACATGAAAATCAACGAAATCCGTATAAATTTGAAAATACCCAGATTGACTCACAAAACCTTGCTCTCATACCAAATAAATTGTCACACCCCGAGGAAGTCCATGCCAAAAGAAATTTTGGCAGCATCTCCCCTGTTCCGGTGACAATTTGAATCCTCAATGCCATACAACATCCTCAGCCATCACGACCGGAATATATACACAAAAAAACAAACATTCCACGCAGTTATATACTCAGCCTACCCGGCTGGAACAAAATATCATAAAATAAACAACATTCTACGTAGTTTAAAATAGTACAGCCTCTGACTCACTTTAAAATATAAAAAGAAATTGAAAACAACATCGGAAACTTATCTCTTCTACCTACCGACAGGCGTGTAGCTAAACATACCAAATAAAAAATCCACTGAGCAAGTAAAAGTTCAACCTTTACAATGCCTTAAGACAAAACACACAAAAACCAGAGTGCAAAACTAGTACAAGTATAAAACATAGCTCTAAGCAAATAAACAGAAAACCAAAAGACCAAAGCAAAAATTCTTATGGCAAGGGGACTAGCAACTGGAACCTCCTGACGGCTTTAACCTGAAATAAGAATAATCAACGGGGGTGAGTTCAAGAACTCAGCGGATACCAGATAGCCATGCATAATAAGATATGACTAACAGTAATAATTATGCGGTACAGTTTCTTGAACAAAAGAAGGAAATGTAGACTGAAAATACTGAAGAAACTATACTCACCAGAACCTCCTATCCGGAAATAAGGATCGTCAGACCAGATACAAAATGTCACCTGTATGCATGTCATTCATATGTAACCACCAAAATGCATCATACATAATGCAGTAAGCACAAACAATAAATGTAATCCATGCAAATGATGCAAAAATGACATGTATCACCCCTGACGCCAGTTAGCCATCTCACACGCGATGGTGAGACCGAGTGGGTAGGGCTATGACAATTGTGCACTCTGCCATCACTACTTTTAAGTGACCGAGTGGACAGGATACTGTCAGAGTATACCTATCCTCCAACCCTAAATAGAGTAGGGGAGTTCAATGCTCTCATCTCCCTGTATCATAGTCAAGCGGAGGGATCCTTGCCCGCTACATGCTGCAGTCATCACTACCTATGAGCAGACCAGCAGAGCCCTGACAGAGCAAACTGCACACACCCTACCTGATGTACCACTAACCCATGAGTGGTTGTATGTGTAGATCATGTAACTGGCGATGTGCTCAATAATAATGGAGCCGACAATCGCTTAGCATGCAATCATGTAAGATGGTATATGACACTAGACATGTAGACACTGACAGTATACACCTCCATATAAAATGCACCAAAAAGGAAATAAATCATACCCTGATCTAGGAATCATAAATTTATGTACACAAATCAGATATGACAAATAACAAGTCTACTACACTATAGGTCAATGTATGTCACTATTTCTAAGAATAGGAGTGCACGTGGCAACAATCAAGATGATATAAGCATGAATGTATAACAGATAAGAATATAGGCATACTACAAGGACCAAATAGTGACATACCAAAGCAAATGCAAACATAATCATTGCTACTAGCTATATACTATTTTGCATATCTAAAATGACTATATCAGAGAGAAAAGTCAGAAGTACCCGCCTCAAAAAGAAGATCGTATCCAGAAATCCTACGTCGAGACACCCGTCTCGAATCAAAGTCCTGTAATACATGATATATATTTTAGCTAATCATATAAACAACAACTAGCCAAATTCAGAACCCAGATTAAATAGGGAAAACCCCAATTGAAATAATTAACCTAACTCATTATTCTAATTAGTTTTAACTCAATCCATGATTCTTTCACATCAACCCTACTTATGACTTAATCAATTTAATTATGGCAATCCTCTACGATCAATACGCACTTAATTCATCCACACTATCAATTGGGTAATAACTCCATCGCTAACACAATTGAGCATTAGATCTAATTCTATGATACACACCTTAAATCTGAAATAAAATCCAATTACCAAATCATTACCTCTTCTTTTGCGGTGATCGATGGTGGCACAACTCGAACCAGCCACTAGTAGAGCCAACAACTAGTTGTCGACGGTGAGGTGGCCGGAACTTGTTACGCACCACAAGTGTACGGTTACGTCGTCAATAATAATAAAAGATATCGTATCCACGGGGACTAGTTATAAGCACTAAAGATGTCTCAAAGCGAATTAGCTAAACAAATAATTAAAAGATCATTTACAACTAAGATCAGAGGTAAGGGTTAAATGCAGAAATTTAGTTTTATAAAGATTCTAGGAGCCTTGGTTTCTTTGTGACAATCATTGATGTAATGTAATCTACCAAATCTTGCCCTCAATTGCAATGTATTCGTAAGAAGTCACCGGTTGTTTTCTACAGAAAATATCGATTAAGGACTCATATCTAAACCCTAAGCAATCAAAGAGTTATGAATCCCTATGAGGTCCGTTAACGGGGCATCCCTATCATGACGCCCCTCGGTCATACGATATAGAAATGCATCCCTAATCAATTCACATTAAGATATAGAATTAAGAACATCAATCCGTCCTACTTCTTTGCAAGTTCTTGTTTCACCCCTAAAGGTAATCCCCTAAAAGGTCCATTAGCGGGGCAGCCCTGTCACGACGCCCCTCGATCATACGATTTAGTGAACTCCTCTACAAGATTCCACAAGAGATATAAACAACCAACCAAGAATGGGAATTAGGCACAAAACACAACAATCCAATACAAGATTGATTGATACAAAACATAGCAATATCCTTGAATCAAGAAGATGGCAAATCCATTGAATCTTACATCAAATTACATCACAAATACTCCCTCCTTCCTATAACAAGAAATCTACTCCATAAAGAATGGGGAAATGATCAAAGACAAGAAAATCTAAGACATTCCAATCCAAGAACAAGAGAATATAAAGGAATGCTTATCTCGTTACGATGAGTGATCTTCGGAACCAATCCTCCGCTCTTGGAGTCGAATCTTGGACAGAAATCCCTCCTTGAATGGATGGAAATCACCCCAAGAACAGATCTCCCCAAAGGGAGAGCCTCTCCTTTTTCAAAAGGGAAGAAGCTCTATATAAAGAGGGAGGTAATTAGGCGCCACATGACCCAGGGCATGGCCGTGTAAGATCCACACGGCCAGGGCAACCCTCCTCCCAGCTAGGGTCACACGACCATGTGATGGGCACACGGCCATGCCATGTACTGCCTCTACTTGCTTGCACTGCCGTGTGAAACCACACGGCCTGGCCATTTCTTCTCTCTGAAAGTGTTGCTCGGTCGTGTGGCACACACGGCTATGCCAATTTCTGGCTCTGGAAAGGCTGCACGGCCGTGTGAAACCACACGGCTAGGGCAATCTTGGTCATTGGAAGGGCTACACGACCGTGTAATTTTACACGATCGTGCACTGGCTGGCTGGAGCAGGATGGCACGACTGTGCAACTTCACACGACCAGTACACTCCCCTTTTCTTCTACTGCTACACTGTCCCTCATCACCACACGATTGGGTGCATTCCCATTTGCAAGGTCATGTGGCACTCATTGCCAAGGTCGTTCTTCTCCGTTTGGTTGTAGAATCATCCACGGACATCAATTCTTTTCCAAATTCAACTTCTGAAAGCATAAAATGCACAAGAGTAGATCTCCAAACAAAGAAAAGTATTTATGCTAAAAACAAAGCAAGAAGCATGAAAGTCCATAGACAAAGCATGTATAAAACATAAGAATGTGCATCAAAACATGCTAAACAAGTGTATAAAATCTACGCACATCATAACCAAATGAAATCGCTGATCCTCCAAGACAATAACCCTAAATCATCATCATGTGAGGATCATGTTCGGCAATCACATGGAGTAGGACAAGAGATGGAGATGCTCACTTTGCTAGCTGCATAGCAGGCGATTTGACGAACAGTGGTGGCAGGAAGGTGGCAATTGGTTGGGGCCGTGGCCTTCTCCAGTGAAGAGGGAATTGAGCTGAATGCTAGGGCACAACGATGAGTAGGAGAGAATCAGGCTGAAAGCTAGGGCACAGCGATGAATAGGAGAGAATTGGCTGCCGGTGTTAGGGCACAGATCCTCTCCTTGGCCGAAGATGAGTCCGAGGAAGGATGGAAGAAGCTTGGCCGACAATGGTTCGGTGGATAGGGCACGGAAGGACGCTGGCTTCGACGTCGCGGGAGCAAAATCGGAAGAGAAGGAATGGTTGTCAGCGTCGCAAGGGAGGAGTCAGCGGCACTCGAGCGGACGAGAGGAAGAGAAGCGGCGTCGGTGAAGAGGTGGTCGGGCGTTGCTCAACGTCACGAGAGAGAGGGGAGGAGACGGTGCAGGATTAGGGCACGAGAGAAACAAAGGAAAAGATAAAATGAAAGGAAAATAAAATAAAGAAATTAAACATTTCCTCGTTAAAATAGGGTAGCTTAAATCAGCTTTCCCCTGGCCCAATAATTTATCCCCTTAACATACATCATACGAGCTCCGATTAAATCTCAAAAAAATTTTAAAAATTTCTAAAAATTCCATTAAGGTTATTCGCCTATTAAATCTTATTATTAAATGTTTATTTGGGGTACCGTATTTTACATACTGTATAAGTTTGAGTGTTGGCCTTGTTTTAGAATCTCTTTACACCTTACTTAATTTTGATGGTAGATAACTCTAAAAATAGTCATAATTTATAGAATTGGACTAGCACTTGCGTTTCTAAGGTGAGCTCTTAATTATATTTTGGTTACTGGATGATCTCAAATCGTAACAAATTCTTGGAAAAATCAAAGTCCCTATATTTACATTTATATATTTACATTTATGCTAGTGCTACACCTTTAAAGCATAAAATAAATCATATGAATAAGGGTTAGAAAATAGTTGTCATGAGTGAAAACTAATAATTTATCCCTTTGAGACCAAGTTAAGTTACTAGAGAAATAAATATTATGTTTATCTTGATTCTAAGTAGTCTTTGAGACCTTATGTAGTTTTAGAGATATAAACCGTACGTGTGGCATGTAAGTGCCTATTGCCAGAAGTATAAGGAACAAATTTTTTGATTATTTGACTAGACTTAGGGATTGAAACTTGAAAAACTTAAACCACTATTACACTGAGCACGGAAAACTATTTCTTAGGCCATAGTTAAACAATGTTTGTATCTTACTCACCAATGAAATCATTTGATAGGATTAGATAGACTTGCTAAATATTATCATGTATTATATAGCCACTGGAGTTTAGATTACAATTTTTGCTTGAGGATAAGCAATGATTTTAGTCTGGGGGTGTAATGTACATAGCTTATATATATTTCTAGGCATTCTTTGACACATATTTACTTATATTTTATAAGTATAATCTATGTTTATTGCATCCCATTTCATTGTTATATCATACTTCTATTCTATTTTGCTCGGATATCTGCTCTTTGCATATTTTTATTGATGGCACACCATTTAGAGCGAAAATGAAGCAAAGTCACACATTTAATCAACTTAAAAATTTAACAACTTGGTTGTGCCCCCTAGCATGGCCTTGTGTTCTCTCCCATGGCAAAGAAGGGGTAGGTTGTGCCTGAAGGTACAACCATGCCTCCTACCATAGGTTATTCCAGGGGCGAAAGTGTGAAATCACAGTCATGCCCCCTTCCAAAGCTGATTCAAGGTTCAATCGTGCCAATTGGTATAATTGTGCCCCTTCACCCAAGGCCATCCACTCCACGGTCATGCCTCTAGGCACAACCATGTGGCGAAAAACATAAGGGGGCATGTCGTGTGAAAACAAGGCTATGTTGAATCTAGACATATTGCAGACTAATTTTGAAATGGCCATAACTTTACACTCGGTTGGAGTTACAGACTATTCCAAGTACCAAATTGTAGCTAATTTCAAGCTATACAACTTTGCTTAGGTTAAATAGAGATAAAACATAGTATAACCATGCTAAAAGGCATGGTCGTGCCTCCCATCCATGGTCATATCACACTCTCTGCCTAAACTGTAGACTAAAATTTGAACTATCATAACTTTCGACTTAGTTGGAGCCATGGCTCGATCCAAATATCAAAATATATATAATTTCAAGGAATACAACTTTGGTTCAGGGTGAAATATAAGGAAATTAGGTTTAAGTGGTTAAAAACTTATTTTGATGGAGCCCTTTAAACCTAGTAGATTTGGACAATTTGGAGGAAGTATAAAAGGGTCAAAACTCATTCTTTAACTCATATTGGGTATGGGACTTCGTGCCTCTCCTTAAGGAAGGGTTATTCCCTTGGAGGGAAACCTTATAACTTCTATCTTCGTTGATCCATACTATCCGTCCACCTCCGAAGCAAGGATTGCAAGCATAAAGATCGGCGACACATAAATAAGCATTCCTCTCTTCTTTATCTTTTATTTTGGATTGTAGGATACTTAATTGCTTGTCTCTTATTTGTAAATTCTTTGCAATGGACTAGTTCTCCAGATTTAGGATGTAAGAAGTAGTTGTGATGTGATGCAATGTATGAACTATGTATTTAGATATTTTCTTATTCAATGAAGTGTTTATGTCATGTTCTATGTGTTTTATGCCTTGTAAGTGTTTGATGAAATGTGTGAATGGTGTAAGCATAGTGATGTGAGGGATTAATTATCATATAGAGGGGGGGGGGGGTTCTTTGGATTTGTATGACTAGGGTGCCTAGTGACAAAGGGTAACCCTTTAACCGGACTTTCTAGAGTATCACTTTGAATTAGGGTTTAATCCTCTGCAAGGGATTAGCTGATTATAGCTTAATGGGTTTTCAACAACTCCATGCTGAAGTGATTCATGTAATCTAGACCGTATGTTTGAGGGTTCCCTTAGTGAAAAAGGATAACTCTTTAACCGGACCTTCTACATTACCTTCTTTACTTAGTTGCACTGAATGTGAATGGAGAGAACACTCCGGTGAGATCGTCCTGGGATTGTACGGTAACTTTATTAGAATCCCTACATGAATGTAAGTATGGAGTTTGGTAGATGAACAATGCATATGGACATCAAATAGCATCATAATTAAACCAAAATCCTAGCATCTCTCACCCCCAAATCTAACTTCACCTTCACTCACTTATGCACCCTCTCTCTTTACTCTCTTTCCCTCTCTCACTCTCTTACTCTCAACCTTCTCTCCCTCTCTTCAATCTCTCTCGTTAGTTTGCAAGCGCCAAGGATAACTTTCGATCATCTAGATAACTTACTTTTGCTACATCTCTAGTGCTTAATCAACATTCCCTATAGATTTGGCAATCTTTTATATTACTGATGATGTTTTCGTACACTTGTGGATTCATAACAGTTCTACAGAGCAATATCACCAAGTTTTGTAGATCAATACTACTAAGTTCCATCGAGTAGTATGGTTAAGTTCCTTCCAACAATTGGGTCTAGTTCTGTAGAGCAATATTACTATGTTCTATAGAACAATATCACCAAGATTTTTCGAGCAATATGGTTAAGTTTCTCCCAGCAATTGGATTAGTTGTGCTTAGCAATATCACCAAGTTTCGTAGAGAAATATTACAAAGTTCCATTGAGCAATATGGTTAAGTTCCTCCTAGAAATTGGTTTAAGTTTCGCAAAGCAATATCACCAAGTTCCACAGAGTGATACTACTAAGTTCGCAAAGCAATATCATCAAGTTCTGTAGAGCAATATTACCGAGTTATGCAGAGCAATACCATCAATCTCCGTCAAGCAATATGGTTAAAGCTCCTCCGAGCAATATAGATAAGCTCTTTCGAGCAATATAATTAAGCTCTTTTGAGTAATATGGTTGGATCTCTTTGAAGTAGTATAAACTGGGTTTATCAGGCATCAAAAGTATTACACAATAATCCTTGAAGAAACCTTTTGTCGAGCATTAAGGATATCTCCACTTGGTAAAATGAATCTTTTACTGTGTATCAAGTGTTAGGAAGCTTCTGGTTATTAACATGTGGAGATTGATGAATGGAGAAACAACTAATGAGTGTTAGAAGAGGTTTTCTTGATTCCTTCTTCATAATACGTGATGATTAGTGAATAGAGGGGGAAATAGTGGATGTCAGAGGTAGTTCCCTTGATGTCTTTCTCATCTTATGTGGAAATCAAGGAGTGTAGGAAGGATAACAGATTGTCAAAAATCTCATCTTCTCTTACTTAGGTAGGAAGAAGTAGAAAGGTGTGAAAGCCAATGATGTGGAGATTCCCTTCAAATATCTATACAAGCAACGGAAGAGGTAAAGTACAAAGAGCTTGGTTCTCTTATTCTTGCAAGCGGAGGCGACTCCTTTCCATTAGCTTTTTCTCCATCTTCTTTCTCTTTAGTCTTCTTCCTTCTATGATCAATTACTGATTTGAGCATCGGAGGTACCGTGCCGACAAACTGGCCCTAACTCTAATTAGTGTTACATATCAGGGTACTTGGATCTCACCCAATGGAAAACCGATCTTGCTTTCTAGAGAGGAGGAGTATGAGTGAGTAGAAAAAGAGACCGTCAATATTCTTGTTCGCTCCATTATGTCACATCAATTAATATTATAGTTTTCTCGAAGTGAAGATTGTATCTTTAGCTTTCTACTTTGATGCATCAGTGGGATTGTATATCATGTTGAAAGCGCTCCACGGCCTCGGAGCCCTTCTTCTCGGCCAAGGTGACACGGTCGTGCCCTGCGCCAGCAGGGAATGCCTTACACGGTCGTGTGGCACACACGGTCATGCCAAATTTCGGCCTTGGCAAGGCTACACGGTCGGTCATCACCACACGACCATGTCATGTTCCTTCTCGGGTAAGGCTACACGGTCGGTCATCACCACACGGCCTTGCCTTGCTCCTTCACGGGTAGGGCTACACGGTCGATCAGGGCCACATGGCCTTCCACCCTTCCGCCACACACACATCAAGCATTGATCCTGCAGCTTTCCAGTAAGAAAGTACCTTCTCATAATTTTTATGCATGTTATTTTTGTTATGATTAGCAAGAACTGTTTGTTAAGATTAAGCATGCTTATAGATGAAAGTATTAAGGGCAGCAAGTAAGAATGATGATGGACTGACGTATCTCTCACTGGTTGGTTATGAATATATAGATGGTCAGAGGGCGGCCGACTAGACAGCCGAGAGTTAATGAACCTCAACCAGAGACAAATGAGTCTGCACCACCGTCTAACCTTTTAGAAGTAGTAACTCAGCTATAGAGACAATTGGCAGAACAACAGCAAGTTATCGCTGTTAGAGTTTATACTAAAAGCCTAGCTTTTTGTAAACATTTATTTTTGAAATAAAAAATCATATTGGTCAAATGTCTACATTTATATGCTAAGTGTAGTTGTTTAATTAATTTATATTGTAGATAATATGGTGTGTGGTGTCACACACAGAAGATCATGTTATCAATTCCTTATAAATTATAAATAGGAACTCATAACTAGGATGGAAAGGAACAAATCATTGGAATAGTTATAGTGTAATTTGATATCAGTTTATCTTAACTATAAAATTACACTAGTACACTCTGAGTGTATTGAGCAGGACCATTTAAGGTAAGTTCTTTTTATACTGACTACATAAAATAACAAGACCTTTGTTATTATGGAAATGTGTGCTCTTAATCCTAATATAATAACAAGCACATATATCTAGTATTTATTTCATTGACTTATCAAAGGGTGTGATTTAGTTCGATGAATCAATATGCCCGAAAAGTTTGGAAATGATATTATTTATAGTGTGTGTTGTTGATTATAGAAGGAAACAGTGTCCTAGTAATCTAGGTTGATAATGTCCCCAAGAGGAGCTCATAAGGATTGTCATGTAAATCCTGCAGATTGACTTAGTCCGACATGACGATAAGGTTGAGTGGTACTACTCTTGGAGCTAGATATTAATTAAGTGAGTTTTCAGTAACTCATTTAATTAGTGGGCATTCTATATCTTAAACACAGGGAGACTAACACACTCATGATAAGAGAGAGTCCAAAATGTAATTTGGGATTGGTCCGGTAATTCAATAATAATTCTTTAGTGGTATGAATTATTATTGATGAAATTAAGTTGGGTGTTCGGGGCGAACACGGGAAGCTTAATTTCATCGGGAGACCAAAACCAATTCCTCCTCTCAGCCCCTATCGTAGCCTCTTATTTATAAACTATTATACTCACCCATACTCACCTTCTTACCCACCTTAAGGCGGTCGACCAAGCCTAGCTTAGAGCCTAAGGTAGGGCCGACCAAACCAAGGTGAGTTGGTTTCATTAGGTGGTCGGTCCTAGCTTAAACCCAAGATTAGGTGGTCGGCCACAATAAATTAAAACGTTTTTATTTTTTTTAAATATTTCTTATGTGGAAGCCATGGTTTTAAAAGAGAGTTTAAAATTTAAATCTTTCCTTTTATAGTTTTCTACAAAAGATTAAGTGAAAGGTTTGATATCTTTCCTAATTTATAGTTAAAAGGAAGATTTTAATTTTTGATAAAACTTTCCTTTTTTGTAACCATCCTCGTGATTTAAAAGAGAGTTTTAAAATTAAATCTTTCCTTTTATAGTTTCTACAAAAGATTAAGAAAAGATTTGATATATTTCCTTATTTATAGATTGAAAGGAAGATTTTAATTTTAGAGAAAACTTTTCTTTTTGTTAATCATCCACATGTTTTAATAGAAAGATTTTAATTTATAAAAGTTTCCTTTTATGACCATCCAAGAAGAGAATTTTAAGAGAGAAATTTTTATTTTTAAAATTTCCAGAAATAAATTAGGAAATTTTAATTTTGTGTTTAAAACTTTCCTTGTTTGGAGAGATTAAGGTGGCCGGCCATATAATTTTATTAAACTTTCCTTTCATTGGTAAAGAGAATAAGGAAGTTTTAATAAAACTTTCCTTATTTTCCAAGACCAAGGAATATAAAAGAGAGGGTAGAGGTGTCTCGCCTCATAACAATATCTCTTCTATTATTCCTCTCTTCCTTGGTTGGTGGTCAGCCCCTCTCTTCCTCTCCCTCTCCTATTCTTCTTCCTTGGCCGGCGGCATCTTCATCTCAAGGAGTTTGGTTGGTGGCCAGATCTTGCTAAAGGAAGAAGGAGAGATAGGAGGTTTTGTTTCTTAGCATCCCTTGGAGCTTGGTGGTGGTCGAACCTCATCTTCTCTTGGAGTTCTTGTGTTGGCCGAAACTTGCTTGGAGAAGAAGGAAGCTTGGGTGGCTCTCGTCTCGATAGATCATCGCTCACACGGCGTCCGAGATAAGAAGAGGAATACAATAGAAGATCAAGAGGTTGTTGCTTACAAAGAAAGGTATAACTAGTAATTTTATTCCGCATCATACTAGTTTTCTTTGTATAGATTTTGAAATACCAAACACAAGAGGCTAGTGATTCTAGGTTTCGAATTTGTGATTCGAGTTTGTGTTTCTTTTGTTTTTTCAAACTTGTGATTCGATTGTTCTTTTTGGTTAAACCTAGGGTTACTATAAGGAAATTAAATATTAAATTTCGTTGAAAGGCTTTGTCTAGGAAATGGTGGATGCTCCCATACCCAAAGAAGGCCTAGTGCCTCGCCATGTTTAACCTGGAAGCTGATCTCTGAAATTAATATTTAATTGAATTTGTAACATGGGTGGTTTTGGATCAATAATGTTAAGTATCGTTTGCGATCCAAATCTAAACCTCTAAGAATAGATAAGTTAAATTTGGAATCAACAATGTTAAGTTCCGTTTGCAATTCCTAATTTAATTTCTAAAGAACACAATAAGTTGTTAGGAATGGTTCGGGACTTGTACAAAATTTTGTACAAGGGAACTGGTATGATATTCCGAGTATCAACCAGCAATTGGTATCAGAGCTAGGGTTTGCCTCTGTGTGTTTGGTTTTTAGTTTAATTATGCACATGTCATACATATTTTAGGCAAGATAATAGTAGGATATGCTAACTCTTTGGTTGCAGGCTCTAACTATTATGGCTTAATGTGATTGTGTGTGATTGGACCCTTGGACATGTCAAGGGCATTTATGTGTGTGCATGATTGTATGTATTAAATACAGCAGGAGTTGTATTAGTTTTAGGATTTTGCATTTTTTGTTTCTATCTAGATTACATGTACATTCCCTTGTGGAATATAGGATCGATAAATGTAAAATTCTATTATTGTCACGGATCGTATCCTTGTGAGGCGTGGTACTATTTGAGGACCAGAGGTGCAGCGGAATAAGAAGAAAGATGGATTCAGCGACTGGACCCAATTGCGGTGGCTAAAGATGGCAGCAGTTAGGGTTGGCAACACACGGAGGACAGTGATGGAAAAGGCCATAATAGTTGAAAAATTATTTTTCCATATTTGTTGCTATATTTGCTGTGATGTGTGCTTGCATAGTTAAAATTCCTCACCTTAAATAACTAAGTGGGGGAGGTATTAGTAAATAAATTTCACGGTCTCCATTACTGGTTTGTAAGTGATGCAACAAACACTACAACAAAAACCCTCATAGACATCGGTTTTCCACCGATGTCTATTACATTTTCGACCGATGTCTATGAAGGCGATGTAAAAGGCCTACTATTTTAGACATCGAGTTAAAACCGATGTAGTATCACTTAACGACGTCGGGAGTAAAACCGATGTAATATTATATGTTAATAACACCAGTTTTGGCAGCGGTATACGACCGATGTAATATTAGTTAATGACACCGGTTTTACAACGGTGAAAAACCGATGTAATATCAGTATTTTTTAACGACACAAATTCAATTTTCAAAACAGTGAAAAATCGACAGTATCCAAGAAAATACACAAATATTCACAAATTACACAAATATTCTTCATTCAACAGTATCCATAAAATACACAAATATTCACAAATTACATAAATATTCTTTTTACAACAGTATCCATAAAATACACAAACATTCTTTTTACATCAAAAGCTAATAGATATTGTACACATCAAGGTAGAACATCGTGAGTCAAAAATCAAGCTGAGGCTACATTAAATTATGAGAATCAAAATCTGTTCAACTTGCTATACTGCTCCATTCTTCTTGCGCCTTTCATTTCCCTAATCTCGCCACTTTTCACCTTCAAATGCCTAGTTTTCTGAGTCAAAACATCCACTGTTCTAATCTGTCAAAAAAAAAGTATCATTTGGTCTACTTAACTACAACAAAGAACAAAAATAGAAGAATTATACATGCTGCAGAAGTCCTAGAATATCACCATTAGAAAGAAATTGACATGGGACAATATACGCAATTTACATTCCATGCAAATGCATGCATCATCCAAAGTTTTCAAAAATCAAATACCTTTCCTACTCAAATGTAATCTAGCATGCATTCAACCCACTCGAACCGCACTTCATCAATTTCAACTCTAGAGTACTTGAGATTTGTAAACTGTAAAAACACATAAATAATATATTAGTAAACCATGACCAAAAATCATAGTTGAAAAAGTAGTAAGAGCACCAGGTAACAAGATGACTAATTTGAATGCTTAAAAAGAGACACATTCATCATTTATCTCAACCACATCATATAGTGATAGATCTATCATTCCTGGGAATTTTAAGAATGCAACAATAAAGCTCTATGTTTGTCATTGAAAGCAAAATAAAATTCTCCCTACACTAATAGGATACCTCAACAAATGTGAGCAACTACATAAATATCGAGCCAGATAAAACACAACAACATTACCATATAAAAGATATTCATCAATTCACAAGACTTCTTTACATAAAGAACTGTTGAATATCCAAATCTAAGAAGTGATCTGCCTCAAAATAGTTAACTAGATCGAAATGATATTACAAGTATTACACTAAATTTGTATATAATAAGAAAAGCATCAAATCTTAATGCAGGTATTACACTGTTGCTCACTATGTAAAGAGAGAGAGAGAGAAATCTAAGAGAAGCATAGTGTAGTAATAATCATATTAAAATTTAAATCCAGAATCAATCCATCACAATCTTGGATGAAATTTTTATTCTAATTTCTTGAAGGTTGAGATGAGATCAAATAAATAAGGATGCATTTTGTTTAAATTGCATGCAAGCCTATATATAAGAGTTGATAAATAAAGAAGATCGCCAGACACTTAGACAACTTCAGGTTACAGTTGCACTCTTGTTCCAAAGGCATCTTTACTAGAACTTAGGCACCAATTGCTTGAAGAGAGTACTGATGTCAAAAAAGGGGATGTTGAATGTCAAATCACATAATCAGTAAGTGACTAGAGGTTGCAGTTGCTTGCAAATGATTTTCCCATGGAGGGTTGCTCCCATGTGTCACTGATTATAGTTATTATAGAATGATTGAATGGTTTTTTATGTTTTGATGATTTGAATGTCTTTTATTAAGTTTGAGTTGGACAAATATTTCTTATCGTGTAGTTCAGCTTGGCTCAAATTTTGGGTTTTTTTTATTAAATTTGATTGGATTTATATGTATTGTACTGATTGGATTTATATATATTGTACTAGATGGCGACAAGGAAAACAACATAATGATCCTCTATTGATGTATCATTCTGGAAGCATCAAATTTCAATCTAGAAAGAAGAGGACTATAAGAATGCCTAGAAAAAAAAGTAAAAAAACTGTTACGTTGAAGACCAATGAGATCAAAAGACCACATTCAATATCAGTGAAAAAAGAATTTTAAGGGGATCTTGGCCAAATTACTTACTCATTCTTTCCATCTTCTCAATTTGCTCTCGAATAGCCTCAGGATCCTTTTTCAAGATGCCAACCACACGGACCTTCTTCCTTTCTTTCTTGTTCTATCATAGAAAATATGTTAAGGTTAGAATAATAAATACAATCATAGGACTTAAAAGATGACTGTTTATCACAGTCCATACTACTATAAAGTCAAATGAAACAAAATGACAAAGTCGAGAGAGGACTCAACTACAGAGAAATCACATATATAGATATGTACATATAAATCTACATGCATATTAAGTAGGAATAACCATGTACGACAAGATATTAAACTCATCTGATAATGTTATAATATTAATTAATAGAAATTTGAGTCTTAGAACAAAACATGATGAGAAATTACCAACATTATTATTTGTGGTGGTTTAATGTCAGAGCAAAAAACTAGTACTTAAAATAATAAATAAAAATATATCATCAGATTTTTTTTAGTTTTTATTTCTAGAATCTTTTATGATATTTCTCTTATTTCTAGGTAAACCTCAACTCATTACATGACTATTGACACAACTTGAATAGTACACACAATAAAGACTCATTTTCAGGTCAAAAAGAAGGTCATTACCATCGAGAAGCAATGTTATTAAGAAATGGAGAATTAAAAGTATCATCAAGAAAATTGTTTCATTAATTTATAGCATCTCAAATGTAGAAATACCAATGATACCTTTCTAAGAGGATGATCATTGGGTAGGAAGCTTCCTATCGTTTTCCCATACACTTCACATGTTGAGAAGTGAATGACACGCTTGTTGTTTTCTGAGCAATACCTAACTTGCACATGCCACAATAAACTAAATCAATACCAAAGAAGAGTACAAAAAAAATCCAACTGAAAATGAACAAGCTCAGGGGTCTCAAAACTAACAACTGGGAGAGCATCAATGAAATTACTACAGATGGTGTCTAGTGGGCGGGTGTGATAATCAGCAGGAGTGCGATTGCCGCCAGATTAATCATCTACAAAGAAAACAAAAAGTTAGATTGCATATACATTAGGATCCCTTGCGATGATGACGAAAAAAAGATTCGCTCAAAAGATATCGACCAAGGAAAAGATGTTGAGAAGTAAAGCGGCAGTATAAAAATGCAGAACCGCACAGATCACACTGAAAAAAAAATGCAAGAAGAGATCCAGGGTTAGATCTGTTCCATAGGACAAGGGAACTAACCAAATCCGACATCTTGATGAGGCCCTCGAGCCTAGAGTCATGCTTGATATTGAGGCGGTGGAACTAGATCCGGCCAACCCAAGGGTGGCACGCGACTTCTTGCCCCTCCGTTGCGTCGAATAGGTGCTTGATCTTGTCGCTGCAGACGTCCACTGCCAGCACCGTGTGCAGCCTAACATAATGGATAGTATTAATTTGAGATTTTGAGAGAAAGCACACATTTCGTATAAATCACAAAGGTATTTATACGGATCAATTTGAATGCTTGATGGTTTATAGAATGCAAGCAATTTCTCCACCTCATAACCATATCAAGTATAAACCTTTGCAGCTAAAAGAAAGCATAACATAAGGATTGAAGGTAAACAAGTGAAGAAGAAGAATGAGAAGGGAACAAAGGGATGAAAAGTTTTTTCTTCCCATTTTTTGTTTGTCTCCGAAAGGAGTTATTACTTTTGAACTAATGATGTCGATCCACATGTTAAAACTTCTGCTACAATGGCTCTGAAAAGAGCAATCAAAAAAATATAATGTTTTTTAATAACGAAGTAGTTTCATAGATAATTAAGAAGAAAGCATAAACAAACTGTTTGCAAATTGTGACTAACTAGACATTTCTTCAAAAGACTCCAGCTTTTACTTCTGTATCATATTCAAAACTATCTTCCAGCAAAACTCCACAACAAAAAGAAACACTTTTATCCTTCGACTAGCCAATCCCAAAAAAAACATAACCAATGAAAGATCATGAAACAACTCCAAAAGAACAGAATTCAAATTCAGTGATCATCTTTTGACTTACTAAATGAGAGAAAAAAATCACACAAGCAGGCATCAATAGATTCGTTACAAAATTTGTCTCTGATATCCGACTAATATCACGAAGCCCAATGTGTGGTTCTAGCAACAAACTTGCAAGAATCTAAGCTTGAAGTATAATAGCAAGAATGAATGATAAGATACTGATAACAAAAAACTAAGTAAAAAAAGTTTGATCTAATGAAAGCAAACAAAAATCCACCTACCTGGAGCCTACAGACATCCTTCCTGAAACATCCAAAATGTAAAACAGTGTTAATAGTAAACCATCAACCCACCATGTAATGTAAAAAGTGACTGCAATAGGGAAGAGAACTACACTGAAAAAAAAAAGAAGAGAGACAAGTGTCAGAAAAATTTAAATGCAAGAAATCAGAAGAATGAATATGATATAACTGTACCATCCAGTCATAAATTTCTTTGACACCCAACTCTGAAGAACGGCACCACAAGCCTGTAAATAACAAGGCTAAAAGTTACATCAGGATAATTTAGACAATGAAAAAGTTAGAATTGTTAGTTATTGTTCCTGTTTATGGAGTTACAGAGCCAAGGAAATAAAGAGGGTAGAAAAAATAATTTAAAAGGATGTATTCTCCAATACAAGTCATGGGGCAGTTCAAGGTTCACATAATTATTTATGATATTTTCACTTTGTTATGTCCAAACGTTAATACCATTCTCAGTACTTAATACAAGTTTCTTCTTCTATTTAAAAAATAAAATTAAAAGAATAGTCATTATTGTACAGATGAAAATAGGTGAGTATTTTTGCAGTGAGTTAAAGGCGGTGTCAAAGTCCAATTTTTGTTACACATTTATTAATATTTTAACTTTGTTTTACACAACTTATCTTCGCAGAAGACGGTCATAAATGGTTAACGTGCAAATTGAGCTGTAACATACAAATTATATACACCCATGGCTCTGCTCTCTGTATCCTGTGATGGAGGTGTAGCTATAGAATGCGTGTCTAAGCCTACCTGAACCCCGAAATCTATTAAATTGCATACCAACATACCAACTAATAATGAAAACTATGACCTTTTGTATCGACATGGCTATAATCCCTTCCGTAGATGATCACTCTATTTCATGTACTCTGAATCGGTTAATAGTAGCATTTACTTTGCTCAAAAGTAGTTAACTTTCTCTGCCATCCAGCTAACTAGAAACTAATTGATGGAAACAAACAATAATCCTAAAAGTCAGAAAATCATTGTTAGCACCAATGCTCGATTTTTAGAGAAAAATTATGTAATAAACCATAAACTCATGAGCGAAATTGTTCTTGAAGAAATGCGAGAGGACACGCCTACTTTAGTACCAACAGTACAAGATGAAATATCACAAGAAACTGCAACACATATCACAAATGATACACAACCACAGACAGTGCCTCGTCATAGTGGGAGGGCTGTGAGGCAACTTGACCGATTCATATTTTTAGGAGAGTCTTCAGAATTGATCCCTGGTGAATATGAACCTGATCCTCGGACATATGACGAAGCACTCTAAGATAAAGATGCAGTATCTTAGCAAAGAGCGATAAATTCTGAAATAGAATCTATGTATTCTAATAAAGTCTGGGAGCTTATGAAACCATCAAATGGTGTAAAAGTCGTTGGATGCAAGTGGATCTACAAAATGAAAAGAGGGATAGATGGGAAGGTGGAAACCTTCAAAGCAAGGCTTGTTGTGAAAGGGTATACTTAGAAAGAGAGAATCGATTATGAGAAAACCTTTTCACCGGTGACCATGCTTAAGTCTATCCGGATACTCTTATCTATTGTCACTCATATAGATTATGAGGTTTGGCAAATGGATGTCAAGACAGCTTTCCTTAATGGAAGTCTTGAAGAGAACATCCATATGAAGCAACCAGATGGGTTCATTGAAAAAGGCAAAGAGCATCTAGTGTGCGAGCTAAAAAGGTTTATTTATGGACTGAAGCAAGCTTCAAGGTCTTGGAACATCCGGTTTAATGAAGTAATCCAATCATATGGATTTATTCAGTGTCCGGATGAGTCTTGTGTATACAAGAAGTGTGATAGAAACATGATGGTATTTCTTGTACTATACGTAGATGACATTTTGTTAGTTGGAAATAATATTAAAGTGTTGTCGGAAGTAAGGGTATGGTTGTCCAAGCAATTCGATATGAAGGACTTAGGAGAATGCGCACATATTCTTGGGATCAAAGTAATAAGGGATCGTAAGAAAAGGATGTTGTGCTTGTCCCAAGCTTTATATATCGATACAATTCTTGCTCATTTGAGCATGCAAGACTCCAAGAAAGGTTTTCTACCTTTTAGGCATGGAGTAGCTTTATCTAAAGAGATGTATCCGAAGACATCAAAGGAGATAGAGGACATGAAGGCAGATCCTGATGCTTCGGCTGTCAGAAGCCTAATGTATGATATGCTGTGCACGAGACAAGATATCTTTTTTGTCGTGGGCATGATTAGCAGATATCAAAGTAACCCTGGACAAGGACATTGGATTGTTGTAAAGTATAAATTAAAATACCTGGGAAGGACTAGAGATTATATGCTGGTTTACCAAGCAGATGATTTGCTCCCTGTGGGTTACATGGATTCTGACTTCCAATCAGATAGGGATAATAGTAAGTCTACATCAGGCTATGTGTTTACTTTAGGAGGTGGAGCCATTGCATGGAGGAGTGTTAAGCAGAAATACGTTTCAGACTCAACCATGGAAGCTGAGTTTGTGGCAGCCTCTGAGGCAGCCAAAGAAGGTGTATGGCTTAGGAACTTCCTAATGGACTTAGATGTGATTCCTGGTTTGCCCAAAATCATCACAATTTATTGTGATAATAGCGGTGTAGTAGCAAACTCGAAGGAACCATGAGCCCATTAGGCGAGTAAACACATAGAGTGCAAGTACCACCTGATACGAGACATCGTAAAGCGAGGAGAAGTTGTTGTCGCTTAAATTGCATCAGCAGATAACCTGGCAGATCCTTTCACTAAGGCCCTTCTGGCGAAAGCTTTCGATCGACATGTTGAAGGAATGAGAATCAGATGTATGATAGCATTTAAGACAATATAGTGTTTTAATATAAGTGGAGATTGTTAGAGTGTATACTAAAAGCCAAGCTTTTTGTAAACATTTATTTTTGAAATAAAGAATCACATTGGTCAAATGTCTACATTTATATGCTAAGTGTAGTTGTTCAATTAATTTATATTGTAGATAACATGGTGTGTGGTGTCACACACAGAAGATCATATTATCAATTCCTTATAAATTATAAACAGGAACTCACGACTAAGATGGAAAGGAACAAACCATTGGAATAGTCGTAGTGTAATTTGATATTAGTTTATCTTAACTATAAAATTACACTAGTACACTCTGAGTGAATTGAGCAGGATCATTTAAGGTAAGTTCTTTTTATACTGACTACATAAAAGAACAAGACCTTTGTTATTATTGAAGTGTGTGCTCTTAATCCTGATATAATAACAAGCATATATATCTAGTATTTATTTCTTTGACTTATCAAAGGGTCTGATTTAATTCGATGAATTAGTAGGCCCGATAAGTTGGAAAATGATATTATTTATAGTATGTGTTGTTGATTATAGAAGGAAACTGTGTCCTCGTAATCTAGGTTGATAATGTCCCCAAGAGGAGCTCATAAGGATTGTCATGTAAAGCCTGCAGGTGGACTTAGTCCGACATGATGATAAGGTTGAGTGTTACTACTCTTGGAGCTAGATATTAATTAAGTGAGTTGTTAGTAACTCATTTAATTAGTGGACATTTTATATCTTAAACACAAGGAGATTAACACACTCATGATAAGAAGGAGCCCAAAATGTAATTTGGGATTGGTGCGGTAGTTCAATAATAATTCTTTAGTGGTATGAATTATTATTGATGAAATTAAGTTGGGTGTTCGGGGCGTACACGGGAAGCTTAATTTCATCGGGAGATCAAAACCAATTCCTCCTCTCGGCCCCTATCGTAGCCTCTTATTTATAAAGTATTATACCCACCCATACCCACCTTAAGGTGGCCGACCAGGCCTAGGTTAGAGCCCAAGCTAGGGCCGACCAAACCAAGGTGAGTTGGTTTCAACCCTAGCTTGAACCCAAGCTTAGGTGGCCGGCCACAATAAATTAAAAGGTTTTTATTTTTTTTTAAATCTTTCTTATGTGGAAGCCATGGTTTTAAAAAAGAGTTTAAAATTTAAATCTTTCCTTTTATAGTTTTCTACAAAAGATTAAGTGAAAGGTTTGATATCTTTCCTTATTTGTAGTTAAAAGGAAGATTTTAATTTTTGATAAAACTTTCCTTTTTTATAACCATCCTCATGATTTAAAAGAGAGTTTTAAAATTAAATCTTTCGTTTTATAGTTTCTACAAAAGATTAAGAAAAGATTTGATATTTTTTCTTATTTGTAGATTGAAAGGAAGATTTTAATTTTAGAGAAAACTTTTCTTTTTGTAAATCATCCACATGTTTTAATAGAGAGATTTTAATTTATAAAAGTTTCCTTTTATAACCAACCATAAAGGGAATTTTAAGAGAGAAATTTTTATTTTAAAAATTTCCGGAAACAAATTAGGAAGTTTTAATTTTGTGTTTAAAACTTTCCTTGTTTGGAAGGATTAAGGTGGTCGGCCATATATAGTATGAAAGGGAAATTTTATTAAACTTTCCTTTCATTGGCAAAGAGAATAAGGAAGTTTAATAAAACTTTCCTTATTTGCCAAGACCAAGGAATATAAAAGAGAGGGTAGAGGTGCCTCACCTCATAACAATATCTCTTCTATTATTCCTCTCTTCCTTGGTTGGTGGTCGGCCCCTCTCTTCCTCTCCCTCTTATATTCTTCTTCCTTGGCCGGCAGTATCTTCATCTCAAGGAGTTTGGTTGGTGGACGGATCTTGCTAAAGGAAGAAGGAGAGATACGAGGTTTTGTTTCTTAGCATCCCTTGGAGCTTGGTGGTGGTCGAACCTCGTCTTCTCTTGGAGTTCTTGTGGTGGCCGAAACTTGCTTGGAGAAGAAGGAAGCTTGGGTGGTTCTCGTCTCGATAGATTGTCGCCCACATAACGTCCGAGATAAGAAGAGGAATACGATAGAAGATCAAGAGATTGTTTCTTACAAAGAAATGTATAACTAGTAATTCTATTCCACATCATACTAGTTTTCTTTGTATAGATTTTGAAATACCAAACACAAGAGACTAGTGATTCTAGGTTTCGAATTTGTGATTTGAGTTTGTGTTTCTTTTATTTTTTCAAACTTGTGATTCGATTGTTCTTGTTGGTTAAACCTAGGGTTACTATAAGGAAATTAAATATTAAATTTCGTTGAAAGGTTTTGTCTAGGAAGTGGTGGATGCTCCCATACCCAAGAAGGCCTAGTACCTCGCCATGTTTAACCTGAAAGCCGATCTATGAAATTAATATTTAATTAAATTTATAACATGGGTGGATTTGGATCAATAGTGCTAAGTATCGTTTGCGATCCAATTCTAAACCTCTAAGAATAGATAAGTTAAATTTGGAATCAACAATGTTAAGTTCCGTTTGCGATTCCTAATTTAATTTCTAAAGAACACAATAAGTTGTTAGGAATGGTTCAGTACTGTTGGTGCGGTTAGCACTAACAGTCTAACTCAGGTTTTGATGAATGACAAATTAGGTTAAGTTAGGTTTGTCGTTATCTAACACTCTGATCGAGTGTGCAGGGTAAGTCCAGACAGGTCGACGGGCTAACCAGATGTCTAGCACGAAGTCCAAGCAGGTTGACGGACTGACCAGACGCTTGGCGAGAAGTCTATCTAGGTCGACGGGCTGACCGGATAGTTGGCGAGAAGTCTAAGCGGGTCGACGGGCTGACCGGACGCTTGGCGAGAGTCCAGCTAGGTCGACGAGCTGACCAGATAGCTAGCGAGAAGTCCAGACGGGTCGAAGGGCTAACCGGACGTCTGGCAGGTGAGTAAAGGTAAGTCACTGTAAGGGAGTGACTGTGAGGACGCATTCCCGGGAAGGGAACATTAGGCGTCGATCCGGCTTAGATCCATTTCGGATATCTAAGTCGAGATCGTGACTAGATTCCGGTCTCGAAAAGACGGAATCTAAGTCATACTCTTTTTATCAAATTATAAACTGAACTAACACTCTGTTTTACAGGTTATAAATTATATATTTGCCTCAGACTAACATTGTTTTGCAGGAGAAGGAATTTCTAGAGAAAGGAGGTCCGGGCGCCCGGAGGCAAATAATATCCATTTTGCGTCATTGCCATGTAGAGCTCGCTGGTTGGACCTGCCACGTCTCACCAGGGCGCCCGGAAGGGATCCGGGGTGCCCTGAGCCTCATATAAAAGAATGGGCAGGGGTGAAGCTTCTACAACATCTTTGAATTGAATAATTCGCTCTCCTGTGCTCCTGCGAGCTGCAAAGCTCCGACAAACGCGCTGCTTCTCTTTCTAAGTCTCTTATTTTGTCGGTATTGCTTTAATTCTTTCATTAGTGTTTTCTGTACTTAGTTTGTAATATCTTTCAAACTGCTAGTGAATTGCCTATCGAAAGCACCCTCGTGTGCGGGCCTTGGAGTAGGAGTCGCCAAAGGCTCCGAACCAAGTAAAATTGGTTCTTGTGTTAATATTGCATTGTTTTACTTTTCCGCTGCGCGTACTCTTATCGACGAATTTTTTTTAATCGATATTCACCCCCCCCTCTATCGAACGTCTACGATCCAACAAGTGGTATCAGAGCAGGTACCACTCTGATTTGGTGCAACCACCAATCAGGCAAAGGAGGTGTTTTTTTAAAAAATTAGATATTGTTTGTCTTTAAAATAAAACCTTTCGTTTTCAAAAAATAAAACCACCAATCAGGTACGCCTTTCGTTTTTTCCCTCCAAAATTACTTTTGAAAAATACATCGTCATCTTTTCACCATTATTTTGTATCGACAAAATATTACATTTTCAAAAATTTGAGATAATATTTTTTATTAATATTTTAATAATGTTTTATTATTTTTTTTAAAAAATACTAGTGAAATATTATTTTTTCCTGCACTGCTAATTCAAGACCAAGTCTTGGGATTTTTCTTGTCTGTTTCTCTGTGTGCAAGAATAATGTGTCTTCAAGAAGGATGGAACCTCAACGAACCACCACCGTACGATTAAGATTTCAACTACTAGAGGCGAAGAATGGAATGTTTCTTAGGAAGTCTAAACTTTGACTATTGGCTGATATTGAGAAAACCTTCTCAAAACTCCGAACTAAACATAAATGTAAATAAAATTATTTGTAATGTTTTACCTAACAATGTGTTATGCAGACTAGAAAAGTACAAAGATGCACATGAGCTTTGGAACCAGTTGATCAAACTTCACGAGGAGCCGATGGAGCTCGAGGATTAAGTAAAAATCGAATCCGAACTTGGGTCAGATCCAATCGAAAAGCCTACTAAATTAGGGGATGCAGTTAAGGTGAGTAATATTTGTTAATAATGTCTGACCTGGCTGTTGTTTTGATGTTGACACTGATTTAAGTTTGCATCAGATATTAATTAAACTCAGACTGATTAATGATCAAGGTTGATCATGTGGAGAGGAAAAGTCCAAGTACGGATACTTGGCACGCGAAGTCGGAGAGAGCTCGGTAGCTCGTTCTCCAGACTAGGTCAGAGAGGGCTCGATAGCTCGTTCTCTGGACCAGACGAAGTCAGAGAGGGCTCGGCAACTCGTTCTCCAGACTAGGTAAGAGAGGGCTCGGTAGCTCGTTCTCTGACCCGGACGTGGCAGTCGGAGAGGGCTCGGTAGCTCGTTCTCCAGAGTAGGTCAGAGAGGGCTCGGTAGCTCGTTCTCTGGACCGGACGAAGTCGGAGAGGGCTTGGCAGCTCGTTCTCCGGACTAGGTCAGAGAGGGATCGGTAGCTCGTTCTCTCGACCGGACGAACTCGGAGAGGGCTCGGCAGCTCGTTCTCCAGACTAGGTCAGAGAGGGCTCGGCAGCTCGTTCTCCAGACTAGGTCAGAGGGCTCGATAGCTCGTTCTCTGGACCAGGAAGATGTTAGGGTTTAGGGTTGGGAAGCTCTAAAACCAACAGAGGCATTGGATCGGTCTGTTGACCGATCCAGTGATACTTTGGCTGTCTGGATCGGTCTGTCGACTGATCCAGTGATACCTTAGTTATCTAATCGGTCTCGTGACCGATCAGTAACCACACAGTAGCTCTCTGTGGGTTATCTGATCGGTCTCGTGACCGATCAGTTTGAAGCGATGTGATTCAGAACAATAGGGAGATCGGTCTGTGGACCGATCCACCTATAGGCTGATTGGTCCACAGACCGATCAGCATCATCCCAGACCGATCAGGATGTGTCTTGATCGGTCCAGAGGGCTATGGATCGGTCTGTTGACCGATCCACAACGATGTCGTCTGGCTTCTGCTATTTCTCTGCGATTTCTGATTCATCTGACCTAACCATCTGCTGTAAGCTTTTTGAGTTACAGGTTGCAGGTGTCGTGCCAATGCTTAAATTCAAATTAAGCTCCATCAGAAGAATAAGACCAAGTGCTCTTTCTGCTGTGTTTCGCTGCAAATGGTGCAATTGGAGCGTCAACATTCACTGGCTACGATCAGTTGGCAACAGCTTGACTCTTGCTTATTGGTTCGAGCTCAGAGACACCAGTGAAGACCATGGATGGTATTGGTGTGAGTTCAAAGAACCAGATGAGGAGGAAGAGTGATTGGCGACGCCTGAGTTGGTCATAGTGATTCGATACAGGTGACAGTGATTCGGCTCTGGCTGAAGACAGTGAGAAAGCAGAGGAATAAGAAGAAGGAAGAAGAGAGGTTTGAGTGAGGATTTTAAAAAAAAACTCTCTGTCGATCAAGCAAGAGTGCTGTGTTTTTGAGCTCTTGGCTGAGGAACTTCTTCTATCTTTGCGCTTTGATTTCATCGTGGCTGTAAGTTTATTGTTCATTCCTTTTAGCCACTAAACTCTGTAAGTCTTGTGCTTCATTTCAAATCTTTTCTGAGACTTTGTGGAGAGGTTACTCAACCGAGAAGGAGAAATACTTAGCCGGAATCTGTCCGGGGTGTGATCTACTGAAAGATCAAGGGATCGTCCACCTTACGGATACGCCGAGGAGTAGGGGCAAGTTATCCCCGAACCTCGTACATCCTTGTTGTGTTAGTGGTGGGTTGTTTCTTTTCCTTGCATCAGTTTTTCTTTTGCTTATTTCCGCTGTGCTAACAAACTTTTGTGAGGAGATTAATTGAGTTTTTAGAGGAGGCTATTCACACCCCCCCTCTCTAGCCATCCGAAGGTCCTAACAAGTGGTATCAGAGCAAGGCGCTCTTCATCCGGATTAACACCCTAAAGAGCAAGAAGATAGCTATGAAGGAAAGTTTTAGCACCAATCGTCCACCCTACTTCGACGGAGCGGACTTCCAATATTGGAAGAGCCGTATGGAGTATTATCTCAAGACCGACATCTCCATGTGGTTCTCGGTCAAGGAAGGGTTCACACCTCCGAAGGACGAAGAAGGTAAGGAACTAGAGTCGTCAAGGTGGTCCGCCGAGCAAACTCGCAAAGGATAAGCTGATGCCAAGGCGGTGGTCACTCTACAATGTGGGATAGCCAAAGATCAACTTGTCAAGGTAGGTCCATTTGTGAGCACAAAAAATTTGTGGAACAAGCTCATCGAGCTCCAAGAAGGAACCCGAGACTCTCGGATCGCCAAGAGAGACTTGTTCCTAAACCAACTACAAAATCTCACCATGAAGGAGAACGAAACGGTAGGTAAACTACACGGAAGGTTCAAAGAGATCATCAATGGTCTTCATTCCGTAGATGAACGCGTAGAGAATCGCGATCTTGTAAGGTACGCTCTCAAAGCCTTTCCGAGGAATGCTTATGGTCATCTATGGTAGATGCCTACAAGGTCTCCAAGGACCTTTAAATTGTTAAATTAGATGAATTCTTTTGTGAAATGGAACTTCATGAACTTGCTAACAAGGGTCAAAAAGAGAAAGGTATTGCCTTAGTTGCAGGAGAAAAGAGCAAGGATGGAAGAAGGAAGAAAGAAAAGAAGAAGGAGAAAGAGATTCCTACATCCTCATCCTCCTCCGAGCCCGATGATGAAGGTGGATCATCATCAAGCGAGATGGCCAACTTCGTAAGGAGAATCATGAGAAGGAGCCGGAGATACAAAGGGAAAGGTAGGTCTATTGATCAAAATATTGATAAGACTAATGTTACGTGTTATGAGTGTAGCAAGAAAGGACACTATTGGAGCGAGTGTCCAAAACTCAAGAAGAAGGAGGAAAGGGCCAAGAAGAAGAAAGCTCTCAAAGCTACTTGGGATGAATCCTCCTCAAGCTCATCGGAGGAAGAGAAGAAGGAGAAAAGCACTCGTCAATTAGCGCTCATGGTGTAATACCCACTAAACTTGTAAGATTAATATATGAATGTGGGATTTTGCCTTAGAAAAATAATAGGAAGTGAGTTGAAGCAAAAAGAAATAAAATGAAATAAAAAGAAGTGAAGGTCAAGGATTGAACCTTGAACCTCTTATATTATAATTCATAGAGTTAATTAGTAGAAACTAATTGGGATAGAGAGAAGATATTGATAGCAATGGAGGGAAACTCATGATAAAGGTAAGAGTAAAAGCTAGCCAAAAGAAAACAAGAAAAGAGCAAGAGAAAGGCAACTTGCCTTCCTCCCTTTCTCTCCCTCTTCCTCTTTGATTTTGCCGAAAACTTAAAGAGGGATTAAGGGGATTCATTCCCCCTTATTTTATCATGAATGATGAGAATAAATAGAAAATAAAATAAGTGTAAGAAAAATAGAAAATGGGTTAAGGGAGAAGGAAAGCAAAAATCAATTTTGCTACTTCTTCCCCCTTAACATAAAAGGGAGCAAGAAAAGAGAAAACTATTTTTCTCTCATTTTCTCTCATTCATCCTCTCCCTCACCGAGAACACCACAGTCCCCTCTCCTCCATCTTCGGCCCCAAAGCCAAGTTTTTCCCTAAGAAAGCCTAAGATACAAGGAGGACTTAGCAAAGGAATCAAAGGAAAAGGAACTAGAAGAAGAGGCTACTTCTTCTTCACCATACCTTAGATCCACAAGCGAAAAGGATGTAAGCTTCCCCTCACCTATGGTACAAGGCTTTTATGTGATTTTCAGATTCTATAAGGATTAGAAAACCTAGAAAAGAATTTAAGAAAATTCGGCTAAAGAAAGGGTTTTCAAATTTAGGATGGTTTAAACAAGTCCTTATTTCATGATATTCTTTCTATGCTATGTAGGAAGGATTTTCTTCATGTTTTTATACTTAAATGATGCTTGATCAGAGGAGTACCTAACCCTAGAATTTCGGCCAAAAATATGTTAAGGAGGTTAGGGAAAAATATTGTTTAACTAAACTAGTACAAAATTTCTCCCATGAACTACTAAGGGTTTTTATAGGTTTTCTTGCTTGAAAGTTACTTGGAACCAAAGAAATCCATTTATATGTTTCGGCCAAGAAAAGGGCTTAGGGTTAGGAAGACCTTTAAATTTAAATAACCATGTTTGTATGATAGAATATAGAGTTCTCTTAAAGAATTGCATGTTGTACATTGCTAGAAATTCATGAACTCTTATTTTAGATTTTCGGCCATGATAAGATGGATAGTTTAGAAAAACTTGAACAAAATTATAATATGCTCAAGACCTCTGTGATATTATGATATGAAAGTTGTTTAATGCTCTTATGTTTAAATAGAGTATAGAAAATTAGTTACATGATATATGACATGTAAGATCACAAGGGTCCTAGCTTGTTTATGAACCAACTTTGTATATGATGTTCTTAGTAATTTTTGCCATGAAACTTACTTAGGTTTTCCATGCTTTAGGCCACTTAAAACCTAGTTTAGAGATTGGTAGGTTTCGGCCATAAGGAAAAATAAAATAAAAAGGGAAAGAAACCTAGGAAGCCTAAGACACAATTCACAAGTATGTTTAATATGCTTGTCTTTATACATGCTATGAAACTTGTATAATTTCTCATGCTTTTAGGCTATTTGAAGCAAGTTTATATTCTGTGAGTTTCGGCCAAGTAGGGTTTAAAAGACCTAGAGACCTTAGAAATGAAACCATATGTGTTAAAAGTGCTTCTTATGAAAATATGATAAGGTGTTGATTGTGTCACATATTTGTATAATTTTTCCATGACCTAAATGGATCATTGTGTGTTTCGGCCATGAAGAGATAAATGCCCTAGAAACCCTAGAACAAAAATTAAATATGCTTATGTCACTCTACATGAAATATGATAAGTAGAAAACCAAGTTCTCATACTATATGTTGTTTAGTGACCTAAATGAGGCTAGGGTAAGTTTCGGCCATACCTATTATATGATGTCTTGTTATGAATTTATACATGATGTTAGTTCAAGTTCACATGCTTGTATGTTTGTTTTTAGCCCTAATGAATACTTGTTAAAAGATTGACCAAGACATACGTTAAGGGCTTGAAGGACTTAGGAACTAGCTCAATATGCTTACTATGTTACTTGAAAAAAATGCTATAAATATGGTTTAAGGTTTCCATGCTTTCATGACATTTGGGACCTTGTTTATATACTAATAGGGTTCGGCCACATGAGTTTAAGGACATGGAGAACTTAGAAACCAAGTTAATCATGCTTATAATGCTTCCTATGAAATTTATGTGATGATGATTTAGGGTTCACATGCTTGGAGGTTGTTTTTACCTAAATTGAGACCTAAGGGGGTTTGGCCATGATAGGAACCCAAGGGTTTAGGAAGCTTAGAACCCAAGTTAACTATGTTACCATGTTTCTTATGATAGTATAATCACATGATATACCCTTATGCTTAACCATGTATGCTTGTGATTTATACCTTTTTATGAGATGATATGTGGATAGGGATATGCATGTTTTAATGATAGGCTATGTACTTAGAATATGCATGTTTTTATGATGTGCTATGTGTTTAAAATATGCCTACTTTTTTTTATGATATGATGTATGCCTAAGTGATGCATACTTTCTTATGACATGATGTATGCCTAAGTGATGCATACTTTTTATGATATGATGTATGCCTAAGTGATGCATACTTTCTTATGACATGATGTATGCCTAAGTGATGCATACTTTTTATGATATGATGTATGCCTAAGTGATGCATACTTTTATGACATAATGTATGCCTAAGTGATGCATACTTTTATGCTATGCTATGTGACTAAATGATGCATTTTTATACATGCTATTTTACTTTGTAAGGCTTGTACCAAGGGTGGACTCCTAATCAGTCCCTAGGCCTTGCTTTGTGATCTAGGCTAAGCCTTGCTTTGTGATCTAGGCTAATAAGGGATGGGCTCCTTAGTACACCCCTAGGCCTTGCTTTGTGATCTAGGCCAAGCCTTGCTTTGTGATCTAGGCTAATAAGGGATGGACTCTTCAAATACGCCCCTAGGCCATGCTTTGTGATCTTGACCTAGTTTCTAGTATGATTCAAGACTTGCTACCTTGAATATACTTAGGATGCGCGCATTTATGTTATGTATGTATGGTACAAGCCGAGACCCTAAATATGTTGAAATTATGTTCAAGTATATATATGTAAGAAGAAAATGGTTTTAAAAGATCATGAGACATACACATGTTTTTCGGATACATGTTTTTAAAATCATGATGCATATAATCTATGATTATGTTGTGTTGAGGCTATGATTTAAGATATGCCATGATATGATTATGTTATGTTTCATGCTATGTTTTAAGAGATGATATGCCATGATAAGATTATGTTACGTTTCATGCTATGCTTTAAGAGATGATATGCCATGACATGATTATGTTATGTTTCATGCTATGCTTTAAGAGATAATATCCCATGACTAGTTATAATGTTTGTTATGTTGCATGATATGCTTAAAGAGTATGATATGTTATGTCATGACTAGTTGAGATCATGTTAAGTTGAGACATTAATTGATTATGTACTGATTGTTGGTTTTAGTGAGTAGGAAAGGAACTTACTGAGCCATGAGTGCTCATAGCTTACTTTCCTTGTACCACAGATAAAGGAAAAAGCTGGATGAGTTAAAGGAGCAGCAGGAGGGGCAACGAAGATGTGTGTGGCGGTGGCTAGGCAACTAATCAAGAACCTGCTTTAAAACCTTTAAGAACTATGCTTTGGTTTTGTGAAATGTAATACAATATGGATGACTTGATGTTAAGTTTTTATTTATTTTGTTATCATGTTATGAAACCATGTTAGTGTAGTTCGATTTTAATTAAGTTAAGAAAAATAATTTTAAGTCTTCCGCTGTAATACGTACGTAGAGTATCCCCGTCCCTTGTTGATAGCAGGGAGGGCGGGCGTTACACATGGCAAGGGAGGAATCGGATTCCGGAAGTAATACATCAGCCGCGGCTTCATCATCTTCGGATGATGAAGAGGTAACTTCTCCTCACTTAGAAAAATGCTATAAAACTATTGCACATTTATCTACTTTGCTTAAGAAATCAAAAACTGAAATCAAATCATAAAAGATGAAGTAGAACACTTGAAGACTCTTAGGGAAGATGAGGTTGATTGCCTACATCAAGAGCTTCTTGAGGATGAAAACAAAGCCTTAAAAAGTGAAGTTGAGAAACTCAAGAAAATGCTTGAGAAATTCTCAACTAGCTCTAAGACCTTAGATATGATTCTAAATGCCCAAAGTGCGATCTACAACAAGGCTGGGTTAGGATATCAACCTAAGGAGTCTAGTTTCATTTCCCTAGTGTCTAGAACCCAATTTCATAGATCACATGCTTCTAGGGTTCATGAGACTAGGAAGGGTGTGACCAAGGCATGAGTTCCTAGGTCTTTCATTGTAGATGCATTAGGTCCCAAGATTTGGGTACCTAAAACATCTATCTTTCGTGTCTTGTAGGCATTTGTCAAGGGGGAGCATCTATCAACTTGGTTTGTTGATAGTGGATGCTCCAAGCACATGACCGGGGACAAGTCACTCTTTACTACCCTTCAAAACAAAAATAGAGGTAATGTGTCCTTTGGTAATAATGGTAGCCTTAAGGTTATAGGAGTTGGAGATATTCATATATCCGAATGTCTCCAAATCAAAAATGTCCTTCTAGTCAAGGGGATGACCTTTAATCTCCTAAGTGTCAGCCAATTGTGTGATACGGGTTACACAATTGAGTTTCATTCAAGTCAATGTCTGGTCAAACACATTGACACACTTGACACGGTACTAGTAGGCACAAGGGTAGATAACATTTATCAAGTATTTTTTAAAAGTGCTACTAATGCCTCTGCTAAGTGTTTCATGTCAAAAGAAGAAGAATCATGGCTGTGGCATAGGAGGTTGGCCCATGTGAACATGAAGAATATTCGAAAGCTAGCCAACAAAGGATTAGTGCGAGGCCTACCAAGCATCAAGTACCAAAAGACAAAATTATGTGATGCATGTCAAAAGGGTAAGCAAACAAAAGCGTCTCATAAAGGTAAAAGCGCTGTAAGTACCTCTACTGCTTTAGATTTATTGCATATGGACTTATTTGATTGTAGTAATGTCATTTCATTGAATGGAAGTAGATATTGCTTAGTGATCATTGATGACTTTACTAGATATACATGGACTTTCTTTTTGAAAAATAAGGATCAAACCATAGATATTTTTGTTTCCTTTTGTAGAAGAACTAAAAATGAAAAATCAACAACAATTAAAATAATTAGAAGTGATCATGGTGGAGAATTTCAAAATCATAGATTTTTAGAATTTTGTCAAGAAAAAGGATATAGGCATGAGTTCTCTACTCCAAGGACCCCACAGCAAAATGGGGTTGTGGAGAGAAAGAATCGAGTCTTGCAAGAAGCTGCACGAAGCATGCTCAATGAGTACTCACTACCGAGTTACTTATGGGCTGAAGCTGTAAATACAGCTTGCTATGTGCAAAACCGAGTCTTGATACATAGGTTTTTAGGAAAGACCCCCCATGAACTTTGGTTTGGAAAACCCCCTACAATTAAACATCTTAGGGTGTTTGGTTGTAAGGTGTTCATCTTGAACACCAAGGATCATCTTGGAAAGTTCACGGCCAAGGCTGATGAAGGGATACTGGTCGGGTACTCTCTCATCAGCAAAGCCTATCGAGTCTACAACAATAGAACTAAATTGATTGAAGAATCCTCGGATGTAGCATTTGAAGAAATACCTAAATCAAATGATAAATCGAGAGATGTAGGAGAAATTCAATTTGAACTTAGAAGGCTAAATTTGAATGATCAAAACATAGAAAGAGTCGAAATTGACTCCGATGATGATGAGCAAAGGCAAGAGAGGGCTCAGTCTGATCCTTTGCCTGATACTGAGCCCTTGCCTGTGTCTAGTGAGACCACTCATGAGGCACCGCCAACACCAAGGCATTCTAGGATAGCCTCTAGTCATCCCCAAGACCAGATTGTGGGAGACATTCAACAAGGGGTTAGGACTAGATCATTCTTTAGAAATGAGTCTAATGAGGTCGCCTTGATCTCAGAAATCGAACCAAAATTAGTTGATGAGGCATTGCACGATCCTGATTGGATCATAGCTATGCAAGATGAGTTAGGTCAATTTGAAAGGAGCCAAGTGTGGGACTTAGTTCCTAGACCTAAGAAGACCACCATTATTGGAACCAAATGGGTCTTCAAAAATAAGTTAAACCAAAAGGGAGAAGTCGTAAGAAACAAGGAAAGACTTGTAGCCAAGGGCTATAGTCAAGTCGAAGGCCTCGATTATGATGAGACTTATGCTCCCGTGGCCCGATTAGAGTCCATTCGTTTGATGCTAGCTTTTGCTGCACATAGAGGCTTCAAGCTCTATCAAATGGATGTTAAATCGGCCTTCTCAAACGGTTTCATTAAAGAAGAGGTCTATGTTGAACAACCACCGGGGTTTGTGAATACCGAAGCTCCAAACCACGTGTACAAGCTCAAGAAAGCTCTTTATGGGCTTAAACAAGCACCTCGAGCATGGTATGAAAGGTTGTCAACTTACTTACTAGAAAAGGGTTTTGTAAGAGGTCAAATAGACCCAACACTATTTCTGCGTAGAGATGGTGAAAACATATTTGTAGCCCAGGTGTATGTCGATGACATAATTTGTGGCTCAAATAATAAGGACTATTTGAATGAATTTATCACTCACATGGAAAGTGAGTTTGAGATGAGTCTGGTGGGAGAATTGACATTCTTCCTTAGATTTGAAATCAAATAAACTCGAGATGGCATTTATGTCCATCAAACAAAATACACTCAAGAGATGCTCAAGAAATTTAAAATGAGTGACTCTAAGGAAGTATCCACTCCAATGGCGACGAACACTCGCCTTGACAATGATGAGAATGGAAAACCAGTTGATCTAACACAATATAGAAGCATGATCGGTAGTCTTCTATATCTCACAGCTAGTCGTCCGGACATACTTTTTGCTGTGGGTATGTGCGCTAGATATCAAGTATGTGCTAAGGAATCTCATTTAATTGCAGTTAAGAGAATTCTGAGATACCTTAAGGGCACAATTAGAGTAGGTCTCTGGTACCCTCGTACTGAGTCTTTTGATTTGATAGGTTATATTGACTCCGATTATACTGGGTGCAAATTGGATCGAAAAAGCACTAGTGGGGGTTGCCAATTTTTAGGTTCATCATTGGTTAGTTGATCAAGTCGGAAGCAACATTGCGTTGCTCTCTCCACAACCGAGGCTGAATACATTGCCATGGGAGAGAGTGTATCACAATTGTTGTGGATGATCCACACCCTAGAAGATTATGGGCTTTCATATAAGGGAGTGCAAGTGCTGTGTGACAACATCAGCACAATAAACCTAACGAAAAATCCAGTCCATCATTCAAGGACCAAACACATTGAAGTGCGTCATCACTTCATTAGAGATCACGTAGCTAGGGGAGACATTGCGCTCACATATGTTGAGTCAAAATCAAACCTAGCTGATATTTTTACCAAACCTCTTCCGGAAAATGAATTTAGTCATTTAAGGAGAGAATTGGGAATGTGTTTGGCTCAATAGGACATTAGGACTTCATCATGATCGATAAGGACATTAAAACGACAAGAGGAATTGGGAAATTAACTTGGGCAACTTGGGGACATCTCACACAAACTATAAGGTTTAACAAATGATTTTTGTTTGCTAGAAATGGGGTGAGATGCTAGGATCAGCCGAATTATTCAAAATGTATCATGCATCCCTTGAATAATTAGGTTGAAGAGACATAAATTGAGTATGGGGAAGACCATTACATAATTCATGTATATTTGGTTCCTAGATCTTACTCATATATTCCAACCAAGGAAACTTGGTTGGACCTTTACCTAGAATTTATCTAACTTTGGTTAATGTGTTTATTGATATCTTTGATCGATATCTTTCATGTTTTTGATTGGAACTAGGACAAGTCCTTGAAATAATGATAGCAATTTGGTTATATTTTGACAAACTTGAAACTGAACATAACAAGGTTGAAAATTTCAGTTTTCTAGCCTTGAGTTGTCTGTTTTTCTAAATGTCTGAAACTTTCGGGCTATAAACAATTTCAGACCATAATCTTTAGGAAATAGTTATGCTTGTAGATTCTTCAGGTTCTAGGTACTGAATTTGGAAGTTTTACTGGAGAAATGTCTACGAATTATCGAACACCTCTACGAATTTCAGTTACTGAAATTTCTGGAGAAACTTCAGTATCAGACACTGATCGGTCTACAGCCCGATCAGGAGAAGGTGGATCGGTCTGTCGACCGATCCAGACCCTCCTATTTGTAATCTGATCGGTCCAGGGACCGATCATGTTCATTTTGTACGCCAGGAAGCCTACTGATCGGTCTACAGACTGATCAGGAGTTCCCTGATCGGTCCGGGGACCGATCAGGTCAGTCTGGTAGGCAGAGAGGGCTACTGATCATTTTATGATCGGTCTACAAACCGATCAGGAGGTTCCCTGATCGGTCCAGAGACCGATCAGGAGGTTCCCTGATCGGACTGGTAACCGATCAGGAAGTTTCTGATATCTCCTGATCGGACAGCCGTCCGATCACTTCAACACCTGGACCCTAGCCGATCTCTCTTAAATCTTCCCGATCCTTTCTCTTCTCCCTTCACGCTGAAGCCCTAGCCGACACTTTCCTACACCTCAACTCTTCTCTTCTCTTTGCACGCCGAAGCCCTAGCCAAAGCCCTAGCCAAAAGATACTTCAATGGCACCAAGGTTGTTAGTGTTAGTTAGAGCCCTAGAGCCAATCATTTGATGATTGTATGGACTCATGTATATCATATTCTTAATAAAGGCATTGGTTTTTGGTTATTATGCTTATTTGTATTAGTGTCAGATAAAATAAGTATAGTAACGTCCTTGAGTAGAACGTTCATACCTATATCAATCGATTAGTTGAATCGATAGTGAGATGATATAGGGAACACTACTCTAAATCATTCCTAGTCGAGTATTAACATTCAGGGACAATGTTAATGCAATAAGACTAGCATGTAGGTCAGCTCGATGACTTGATCTCACAAGTCATGGATATAGAGATATCAAGCTGACACATGGGTATGCATTAGAGAATGTATACTGAATGACCCGCCATGAGAAAGTATCATGGATCGTTATATGAGTGTCATATACTTTCTCATGTGGCTATTAGTATGACTATTAGTCCTTAGACCTGAAGTCACCATGGATCCCTACATAAGGAGTTATGTACTTTAGTTTCATCAAACGTCACCCGTAACTGGGTGGACTATAAAGGCGATTACTGGGTATGTAACGAATTATGCAGAGGGATGTGAGTGATGTAGAAGGGATCTATCCCTCCCATATGACGGGAGCGACATTGCTATTCTTGATAGAGTGAGACCACTAAGCGCATGGCCATGCCCAAATGAGTCAACATTAGATGTTGAGCTCATTTGATCGAGTGAGTCTACTTGGAGTTCAAGATTTAGATTGATTGGAGGATGACACGGTCTATGCCTCACATTTATCAATCTAGATGTCTAGGATAGAAGGACAATGTCACATATTGTGAGGAGTCACAATTAGTAGTCACAAGGTGATGTCGGATCTCGACATTCTTGTAACTTGGGTAGTAATGATGTGTTGCTAGATACCGCTCATTACTTATGCTCCTAAATGGGTTTAGGGGCATTGCCAACGTTACAAGAACCTATAGGGTCACACACTAAGGTCAAATAGATGGAGACTAGGTTCATTTGATGAACCTAAATGATTAGGTTCATATAATGAACCAAATTGGATTAAGAGTAATCCAAAGTAGGATAATTGAGTTGGACTCAAGTTGGTTCATGTGTTAAGTGAGTCTAATTTGGACTTAGACTCATTTAATTAATTTAATTCAATGAATAGAGATTCATTAAATTAAAATTGGCTTGATCCAATGGTTAGATTAGATCAACCAAGGGATAGGAGTGGTCAAGTTTGACTTGACTTAAGTAGGAAGATGAAGAGTCATGTTTTTGACTTGACTTTGACTTGACCAATGCCACATCATCAAGGCCTCTTCATTTGGTCAAGTTTGACTTGACCAAATGCCACCTCATGGGAGTTACCAAGAGTTGTGACTCTTGATATTCCATGGGGGTTACAAGGTTTAATGTGGCCGGCCACCTTGAGGGTAATATGAATGTTTTTATTTTTCATTCAAGGCTAATTGATTTCATCTTCTTCCTCTTGCTCACAATTCTTCTCTCCCTCTTCTCCTTCTTGCCGAGACCTTGCTTGAGTGCTAGCACACTCTAAGGTTTCTTCTCCATCTCTTGCTTGTGTGGATACAAATAGAGAAGTGTCTACTTTGACACTTTTGAGATCCGGCGAACCAAGGACAAGCGGGATTGCGAAGGGCTTCGCTACAAAGGTATAAATGGTTTATCCTTATGTAGATCTACTGTAGATTAAAGTTTTCAAACTCGTACTCGTATTTTCGTTCGGTTTTACCTTGCACGAGATCCGGGGTCTCCGCGACGCGAAAAGCGGTTTTCGCGGCCCGAAAAACCCAACAGTGGTATCAGAGCCACGTGCAAGGCTTGTACGAGTTTGTTTTTATTTTTATGAAAAATAAAACCTTCTGTGATTTTATGTAAAAAATTAGTTTTTTATGATTTTATGGGTAATTTTTCCGTAGAAGCGAAGCACAAGTGTCTCGGCACTTGTAGGCTTCGGCTACCGGAAAGATCTTTCCGAACCGGCTTTGTTTTGCCCCAAATTCATTTGGGACAGCGGGCTTGGGTGCCATTAGATCGCAAAGGAGCAACTCACGATGGTTAGATCGTGGGTAGGGGTACTGCCCCTAACCCCGCAAGGGGATTTGCTCCGCGATCGCACCCGAAATCGCTAAAAACGAACCCGCCGGGAAGATTTTTCCGAAACGGCAATGTCTCGACCCAAATCATTTTGGGACAGCGGGTTTAGGCGCTGTTGGATCGCAAACGAACCCTCGCGATGGTTAGATCGCGGGTAGGGGTGATGCCCCTGGGCCCCGCAAGGGGATCCGTTCCACGATTGCGCCCGAAACCGCTAAACGGGACCGCCGGGAAATTTTATTTGTAAAATTCTAAAAATTAATTTTAAAATTATAGAAAATTATGAAAAATATATAATTTTGAATTATATATTAATTTGTGATAGTCATGGCCCAAAGCCCAATATGATTGGTTGTGTTGTAATTCTTAATACGGCCTGCGTGCCGTTATGTGTTGTATTATATTCGCGACCTGCGCGTCGTGCCTTCTCTTATTTTCTTGTTGTAAATTAGATTTACACTCGAATGTAACTCGAGTTTCAAATTGTAATGTACAAATTGGAGCGGTGGAGGGTCCACACGAGACGGAGTTCCGAGGCGGGCACGAGCAACACAAGGTGGTCAAAGGGAGTAGCTTGAAGAAGCTGTTGACCCTAGGTTGACCAATCGATCTTCTCATTGGCTTGAGAAGATCGTAGTAGGGTCATGACTAAATCACAAATAGATTAATTAATTGCTTGTGTATGTGATGCATATTTAATAAGTAGTTAATTAATTAGTGCCTAACGATTAGATTAGATCTAAGTCGTGCACATGATGCACCCTTGCGATTAGATCTAAGTCATGCACAAGATGCATCCCTTCTCGATTAGATTAGATCTCAATCGACTCAACTCTAATGTCTAACCGTGCCGTGATACCTATCACCACCTCGATCACATGTATTGTTGAATCTGCCAAAGCAGAGCAATACATATTATCTTGGTAGGGTACGGAGGGACAATCTTGGTCCCGTCTATCAACGCATGGGTGAATACAAACTCAATTAGATTGAGTATTCATAGTTACTCGGTTGGATCGAGTCAACTATAGGCATTCTTCCAATAGTTGGAAAGATAGGTCAATATCACATCTATATTAACTCTCGGGCGTATTAGCCAAAGCTAACTCGAGTTCTAATATAAATGCGGATATTGATTCTATAAACAAGAGTTGCATAGAGATGTAATTGGTAATCGTTACCTACCGATCATACTAAGCCTTGGGCATATTAGCCAAAGCTAACTCAAGGGTTAGTATGATGTGGATCTTGTCCCACAAGAATTATAGAATTCAGTGGGAGCATCATTTAATTAAAAGGCTTAATTAAATGATTTTTAAAAGAATATGATATTTATTTCTGCAAATTTTCTGTTGTAGATAACCATGACGTCGAACACGAATTCCTTCTCCCTGCGATCTGTCCTTGAGAAGGACAAGCTCAACGGAGCGAATTTCCTGGACTGGTACAGGAACTTGAGAATAGTTCTCACCCAGGAGCGTAAGCTGTACGTTCTGGAGCAGCCCATTCCGGAGGCTCCTCCTGCCAATGCCCCGCGAGCCGACAAAGATGCTTACAAGAAGCATCAAGACGACACATTAGATGTGTCCTGTCTAATGCTCGCGACCATGAACTCAGAGCTTCAGAAGCAACATGAGTTGATGGGCGCTTACGATATGGTTGAGCATCTTCGCCAACTATATCAGGGACAAGCGAGGCATGAGAGATTTGAGATCTCGAAGGCACTGTTTCAGTGCAAGATGTCAGACGGGTCTCCTGTAGGTCCTTATGTACTCAAGATGATTGGGTACATAGAGAACCTACAAAGACTGGGGTTCCCACTTGGCCAAGAGCTGGCCACTGACTTGATCTTGCAGTCCTTGCCAGATAGCTATAGTCAATTCGTTCTCAACTATAACATGAACGAGATTGACAAGCCACTGCCCGAGCTACTTAGTATGTTACGAACTGCTAAGATTAACCTTAAGAAGGTTAAGCCCATTCTGATGGTTCAGAAGCACAAGGGCAAGGGCAAGCCCAAAGGTAAGGGAAAGTCCCAAACCAAGGGCAAAGGCAAGGCACTGAAGCCTAAAGGAGGGGTCGCCAAGGATGCTACCTGCTTCCACTGCGGTCAGACCGGGCACTGGAAGAGGAACTGCAAGGTATACTTGGAGGATCTTAAGAAGAAGCGAAGTGAGACTTCCACTTCAGGTATATATGTTATAGAAGTCAATCTATCTATTTCTACATCATGGGTATTAGATAATGGATGTGCTTCTCACATTTGTACTGATGTGCTGAGAAATAGCAGAGCATTGGCAAAGGGCGAGGTGGACCTACGAGTAGGCAATGGAGCACGAGTTGCTGCTGTAACTTATCAGCTATCTCTGCCCTCTGGGCTTGTACTAGATTTAGATGATTGTTGTTATATGCCTGCTCTTACTAAGAACATAGTTTCAGTTTCTTGTTTAGACAAGAAAGGATACTCTTTTATAATAAAAGACAAATGTTGTTCTGTATATTTAAAAGATATGTTCTATTGTAGTGCACCTCTAATAAACGGACTCTATATTCTAGACCTTGAAAGCCCTATCTATAACATTAGTACCAAGAGGTTCAAGTCAAATGACATGAACCAAACCTACCTCTGACACTGTCGCTTAGGTCATATAAATGACAAGCGCTTATCCCAGCTCCATAAGGATGGTTTGCTGGACTCATTTGATTTAGAATCATATGAGATATGCGAGTCATGCCTACGAGGCAAGATGACCAAAACCCCCTTTAGTGGGCATAGCGAGAGAGCAACTGATTTGTTAGGACTCATACATAGTGATGTATGTGGCCCTTTCAATGTTGTTGCTAGAGGCGGTCATAGGTACTTCATCACATTTACTGATGATTTCAGTAGATACGGTTATGTGTACTTGATGACACATAAGTCTGAATCCTTTGAAAAGTTCAAAGAATTCAAGAATGAAGTACAGAACCAGCTTGGCAAGAGTATTAAGGTACTTCGATCAGATCGAGGTGGTGAATACTTAAGCCATGAGTTTCGTGACTACTTAGCTGAGTGTGGGATTTTATCTCAACTCACTCCTCCTGGAACACCACAGTGGAATGGTGTATCCGAAAGGAGGAATCGTACCTTATTAGATATGGTACGATCTATGATGAGTCACACAGATCTTCCGACATATCTATGGGGATATGCTCTAGACACGGCAGCTTTCATACTCAACCGAGTTCCATCCAAGGCCGTGATAAAGACACCATATAGGATATGGACTAGGAGAGATGGCCAGGTGTCTTTTATGAGGATTTGGGGTTGTGAGGATTACGTACGACGTCATGTCTCGGACAAATTAGGACCCAAATCCGACAAGTGTTATTTCATTGGATACCCCAAGGAAACTAAGGGATATTACTTCTACATTCCCAGTCAGCACAAGGTAGTTGTGGCAAACACTGGGGTCTTTCTAGAAAGGGACTTTGTTTCTAGAAAGACTAGTGGGAGCGCGTTCGATCTTGAAGAAGTTCAAGATGCGAACAATAGCACTGATGCCTCGATGGAAATTGAACTGGAACCACAAAGTGTTGTGGATGATGTTCCACAAGGAGTTGAGGAACAACAACCGGTTCAAGTAGACATACCTCTTCGCAGGTCTGATAGGGTACGTCGTCAGCCTGAGAGATATTCATTTCTCTTGTCTGACCATGATGACATTATGCTCATAGAGGATGAGCCTACCACCTATCAGGAAGCTGTGATGAGACCAGATTCCGATAAATGGCTAGAGGCCATGAGATCCGAAATGGAGACCATGTACACCAACCAAGTATGGACTTTGGTTGATCCACCTGAAGGGGTAAAACCCATTGGGTGTAAGTGAGTCTTTAAGAGAAAGACTGACATGGATGGACTTATTTATAAGGGTCGCTTGGTAGCTAAAGGTTTTAAGCAGATTCATGGTATTGACTATGATGAAACCTTTTCTCCAATAGCGATGTTTAAGTCTATTCGAATCATGCTTGCTATTGCAGCCTACCATGACTATGAGATATGGCAGATGGATGTCAAAACTGCGTTTCTGAATGGAAACCTACTCGAGGAAGTGTACATGACACAACCTGAGGGTTTTGTAGATCCACAGCATACTAGTAGAGTATGCATGCTGCATAGGTCCATTTATGGACTAAAGCAAGCTTCTCGGAGCTGGAATCTTCGATTTGATGATGCGATCAAACAGTTTGGTTTCATCAAGAACGAAGATGAACCTTGTGTCTACAAGAAGGTTGTAGGGGATATAGTTGTCTTCCTCATATTGTATGTGGATGACATACTACTCATTGGGAAAGACATCCCTATGCTTCAGTCTGTCAAGACCTGGCTAGGGAGTTGCTTCTCAATGAAGGACTTAGGTGAGGCATCCCGTATTCTAGGCATTCAGATCTATAGAGATAGATCTAAGAGATTGCTTGGCCTAAGTCAGAGTACATATATTGACAAGGTACTCCTTCGGTTTGCCATGCAGAACTCCAAGAAGGGATTTCTGCCGATGTCACATGGCGTGAGTCTTTCGAAGACTCAAAGTCCCTCTTCTAGAGAGGAGAGAGACCGCATGGATCAGATCCCTTATGCCTCAGCCATAGGATCGATCATGCACGCCATGCTATGTACTCGACCTGATGTCTCGTATGCTTTGAGCATGACGAGCAGATACCAGTCAGATCCAGGTGAAAGTCACTGGATAGCGGTCAAGAATATTCTTAAGTACTTAAGAAGGACTAAAGAATATTTCTTGATATATGGAGGCAATGATGAGCTAACTGTAAAGGGTTACAGTGATGCCAGCTTTCAGACCGATCAGGATGATTACCGATCGCAGTCGGGGTTCGTATTTTGCATTAATGGTGGCGCTGTCAGCTGGAAGAGTTCGAAGCAGGATACAGTAGCTGATTCTACAACAGAAGCCGAGTACATTGCTGCATCAGAGGCAACAAAGGAGGCAGTTGGATCCGCAAGTTCATCACTGAACTTGAGGTGGTTTCCAGCATTGCTGACCCCATTGAGCTCTATTGTGACAACAATGGAGCTATAGCACAGGCGAAGGAACCTCGCTCACACCAGCGGACCAAGCATATACTACGGCGCTTCCATCTCATTCGAGAGATTATCGATAGAGGAGATGTGAAGATTTGCAGAGTACCTACAGAGGCTAACATCGCAGATCCCTTGACCAAGGCTTTGGCACAGAGGAAGCATGATGGTCACACTAGGTGTTTAGGCCTTAGAGCCTATACTGATTGGCACTAGTGCTAGTGGGAGATTGTTAGTTAGAGCCCTAGAGCCAATCATTTGATGATTGTATGGACTCATGTATATCATATTCTTAATAAAGGCATTGGTTTTTGGTTATTATGCTTATTTGTTTTAGTGTCAGATAAAATAAGTATAGTAACGTCCTTGAGTAGAACGTTCATACCTATATCAATCGATTAGTTGAATCGATAGTGAGATGATATAGGGAACACTACTCTAAATCATTCCTAGTCGAGTATTAACATTCAGGGACAATGTTAATGCAATAAGACTAGCATGTAGGTCAGCTCGATGACTTGATCTCACAAGTCATGGATATAGAGATATCAAGTTGACACATGGGTATGCATTAGAGAATGTATACTGAATGACCCGCCATGAGAAAGTATCATGGATCGTTATATGAGTGTCATATACTTTCTCATGTGGCTATTAGTATGACTATTAGTCCTTAGACCTGAAGTCACCATGGATCCCTACATAAGGAGTTATGTACTTTAGTTTCGTCAAACGTCACCCGTAACTGGGTGGACTATAAAGGCGATTACTGGGTATGTAACGAATTATGCAGAGGGATGTGAGTGATGTAGAAGGGATCTATCCCTCCCATATGACGAGAGCGACATCGCTATTCTTGATAGAGTGAGACCACTAAGCGCATGGCCATGCCCAAATGAGTCAACATTAGATGTTGAGTTCATTTGATCGAGTGAGTCTACTTGGAGTTCAAGATTTAGATTGATTGGAGGATGACACGGTCTATGCCTCACATTTATCAATCTAGATGTCTAGGATAGAAGGACAATGTCACATATTGTGAGGAGTCACAATTAGTAGTCACAAGGTGATGTCGGACATTCTTGTAACTTGGGTAGTAATGATGTGTTGCTAGATACCGCTCATTACTTATGCTCCTAAATGGGTTTAGAGGCATTGCCAACATTACAAGAACCTATAGGGTCACACACTAAGGGCAAATAGATGGAGACTAGGTTCATTTGATGAACCTAAATGATTAGGTTCATATGATGAACCAAATTGGATTAAGAGTAATCCAAAGTAGGATAATTGAGTTGGACTCAAGTTGGTTCATGTGTTAAGTGAGTCTAATTTTGACTTAGACTCATTTAATTAATTTAATTCAATGAATAGAGATTCATTAAATTAAAATTGGCTTGAACCAATGGTTAGATTAGATCAACCAAGGGATAGAAGTGGTCAAGTTTGACTTGACTTAAGTAGGAAGATGAAGAGTCATGTTTTTGACTTGACTTTGACTTGACCAATGCCACATCATCAAGGCCTCTTCATTTGGTCAAGTTTGACTTGACCAAATGCCACCTCATGGGAGTTACCAAGAGTTGTGACTCTTGATATTCCATGGGGGTTACAAGGTTTAATGTGGCCGGCCACTTTGAGTGTAAAATGAATGTTTTATTTTTCATTCAAGGCTAATTGATTTCATCTTCTTCCTCTTGCTCACAATTCTTCTCTCCCTCTTCTCCTTCTTGCCGAGACCTTGCTTGAGTGCTAGCACACTCTAAGGTTTCTTCTCCATCTCTTGCTTGTGTGGATACAAATAGAGAAGTGTCTACTTTGACACTTTTGAGATCCAGCGAACCAAGGACAAGCGGGATTGCGAAGGGCTTCGCTACAAAGGTATAAATGGTTTATCTTTATGTAGATCTACTGTAGATTAAAGTTTTCAAACTCGTACTCGTATTTTCGTTCGGTTTTACCTTGCACGAGATCCGTGGCTTGGGCGATTCGGGGTTTCCGCGACGCGAAAAGCGGTTTTCGCGGCCCGAAAAACCCAACAGTTAGTTAGAGCCCTAGAGTCAATCGTTTGATGATTGTATGGACTCATTGTATCATATTCTTGTATATTAATAAAGGCATTTGTTTGGTTATTATACTTATTTGTATTAGTGCTAAATAGACTAAGTATAATAGCGTCCTTGAGTAGAAGGTTCATACCTATATCAATCAATTAGTTGAATCTTTAGTGAGATGATATAGGGAACACTACTCTAAATCATTCCTAGTCGAGTATTAACATTCAGGGACAATGTTAATGCAATAAGACTAGCATGTTGGTCAGCTCGATGACTTGATCTCACAAGTCATGGATATAGAGATATCAAGCTGACACATGGGTATACATTGGAGAATGTATACTGAATGACCCGCCATGAGAAAGTATCATGGATCGTTATATGAGTGTCATATATTTTCTCATGTGGCTATTAGTATGACTATTAGGCCTTAGACCTGAAGTCACCATGGATCCCTACATAAGGAGTTATGTACTTTGGTTTCGTCAAACATCACCCGTAACTGGGTGGACTATAAAGGCGATTACTGGGTATATAACGAATTATGTAGAGGGATGTGAGTGATGTAGATAGGATCTATCCCTCCCATATGACCAGAGCGACATCGGTATTCTTGATAGAGTGAGACCACTAAGTGCATGGTCATGCCCAAATGAGTCAACATTAGATGTTGAGCTCATTTGATCGAGTGAGTCTACTTGGAGTTCAAGATTTAGATTGATTAGAGGATGACACGGTCTATGCCTCATATTGATCAATCTAGATGTCTAGGATAGAAGGACACTTGTCATATATTGTGAGGAGTCACAATTAATAGTCACAAGGTGATGTTGGATCTCGACATTCTTGTTACTTGGGTAGTAATGATGTGTTGCTAGATACCGCTCATTACTTATGCTCCTAAATGGGTTTAGGGCATTGCCAACGTTACAAGAACCTATAGGGTCACACACTATGGACAATTGATGGAGATTTGGTTCATACGATGAACCAAGAGGATTAGATTCATTTGATGAATCAAATTGGATTAAGAGTAATCCAAATTGGGCTAATTGAGTTAGACTCAAATTGATTCATGTATTTAATGAGTCTAATTTAGATTATGACTCATTAGATCAATTTAATTTAATGAATTAGATTCATTATATTAAGTTGGCTTGAATCAAATGGTTTGATTAGATCAACCATGAGAGAGATTGAGTCAAGTTTGACTTGACTAGAGAGGAAGAGGAAGAGTCAAGTTTGACTTGACTCTTTGTCACATCATGAGTGAGGTGGTAAGATGTGGACCAATAGTGTTGTTCCACATCATCTTGCTTTGCCACCTCATGGAGGTTACAAGCCTCCATTGCATTTAATGTGGGTTGGCCACATTAAATGAGTGGAGGTTACTCCTTTGCCACATCATTGTGAGGTGGCAAGATGTGGACCAATGACAATGGTCCACATCTTCATGATGTGCCACATCATAGGAGTTACACAACACCTCTTAATGGCCTCCACTTAATTATAATTAAGTGGAAATGGGGTTACACAACAAAATGTGGCCGGCCACTTGAGAGGTGGAAATGAAATTCATTTTTCATTCAACTCCTCATTTACTCCTTCTTCTTCCTTGTGCTCTCTCCTTGCTCTCCCTCCTCTTCCTTGCCGTGACCTATCAAGGTGCTAGCACACCTTTGTTTAGGTTTTCTCCATCAAGAATTGTTCGTGTGGATACTTCTAGAGGACCGACGCTTGACGGTCTAAAGATCCGGCAACTCCTTGGACGAGCGGGAACGCGAAAGGGAACGCTTCAAGGTATATTCTTAACACATAGATCTAGGAGTAGATCTAAAAGGGTTTTCAAACTCGTACTCGTAATTTTTCGTTCGGCTTTCCTTGCACGGATCCGTTGGCCTTGGGTGATTCGAGGTTTCCGCGACGCGAAAAGCGGTTTTAGCGGCCCGAAAAACCCAACAGTGGTATCAGAGCCACGTGTAAGGCTTGTACGAGTTTAATTTTTGGTTTTATGAAAACTAAAGTTTCTGTAATTTTCTGTAAAATTATGATTTTATAGTTTTTATGGGAAATTTTTCCGTAGAAGCGAAGCACAAGTGTCTCGGCACTTGTAGGCTTCGGCTACCGGAAAGATTTTTCCAAAACGACTTCGTTTTGCCCAAAATCCGTTTGGGACAGCGGGATTGGGTGCCATTAGATCACAAAGGAGCACTCACGATGGTTAGATCGTGGGTAGGGGTACTGCCCCTAACCCCGCAAGGGGATTTGCTCCGCGATTTCACCCGAAATCGCTAAAAACGAACCCGCCGGGAAGATTTTTCCGAAACGGCAATGTCTCGGCCCAAATCGTTTTGGGACAGCGGGTTTAGGCACTGTTGGATCGCAAAGGAACCCTCGTGATGGTTAGATCGCGGGTAGGGGCGCTTCCCCTGGGCCCCGCAAGGGGATCCGTTACGCGATTACGCCCGAAACCGCTAAACGGGACCGCGGGGAAATTTTACTCGTAAAAATTGTAAAAATTAATTTTAAAATTATAGAAAATTATGAAAATATATAATTTTGAATTATATATAAATTTTGTGATAGTCATGGCCCAAAAACCCAATATGATTGGATTGTGTTGTAATTCATAATACGACCTGCGTGCCGTTATGTGTTTGCGCGTGTTGTATGGTTTTATTTTTTTCCGCGACCTGCGCGTCGTGCATTCTCTTATATTCTTGTTGTAAATTAGATTTAGACTCGAATGTAACTCGAGTTTCAAATTGTAATGTACAAATTGGAGCGGTGGAGGGTCCACACGAGACGGAATTGCGAGGCGGGCACGAGCAACACAAGGTGGTCAAAGGGAGGAGCTTGGAGAAGCTGTTGACCCTAGGTTGACCATTCGATCTTCTCATTGGCTTGAGAAGATCGTAGTAGGGCCATGACTAAATCACAAATAGATTAATTAGTTAATTGCTTATGTATACGATGCATGTTTAATAAGTAATTAATTAATTAGTACCTTACGATTAGATTAGATCTAAGTCGTGCACATGATGCACCCTTGTGATTAGATTAGATCTAAGTCGTGCACAAGATGCATCCTTTTCGATTAGATTAGATCTCGATCGAGCCAACTCTAAATGCCTAACCGTGCCGTGATACCTATCACTACCTCGATCACATGTATTGTTGAATCTGCCAAAGCAGAGCAATACATATTATCTTGGTAGGGTACGGAGGGACAATCTTGGTCCCGCCTATCAACGCATGGGTGAATACAAACTCAATTAGATTGAGTATTCCTAGTTACTCGGTTGAATCGAGTCAACTATTAGGCATTCTCCCAATAGTTGGAAAGGTAGGACAAAATCACGTTTATATTAACTCTCAGGCATATTAGCCAAAGCTAACTCGAGTTTTAATATAAATATGGATCTTGATCCTATAAACAAGAGTTGCATAGATATGTAATTGGTAATCGTTACCTACCGATCATTCTAAGCCTTGGGCGTATTAGCCAAAGCTAACTCAAGGGTTAGTATGATGTGGATCTTGTCTCACATGAATTATAGTATTCAGTGGGAGCATCATTTAATTAAAGGCCTAATTAAATGATTTTTAAAAGAATATGATATTTATTTCTGCAAATTTTTCTGTTGTAGATAGCCATGACGTCGAACACGAATTCCTTCTCCCTGCGATCTGTCCTTAAGAAGGACAAGCTCAACGGAGCAAATTTCCTGGACTGGTACAGGAACCTGAGAATAGTTCTCACCCAAGAACGTAAACTGTACGTTCTGGAGCAGCCCATTCCGGAGGCTCCTCCTGCCACTGCCACGCGAGCAGACCAAGATGCTTACAAGAAGCATCAAGATGACGCATTAGATGTGTCCTGTCTTATTCTCGCGACCATGAACTCTGAGCTTCAGAAGCAACATGAGTTGATGGGTGCTTATGATATGGTTGAACATCTTTGTCACCTATATCAAGGACAAGCAAGGCACTGGAAGAGGAACTCCAAAGGATACCTGGAAGATCTTAAGAAGAAGAGAAATAAGGTTTCTACTTCAGGTATAAATGTTATAGAAGTCAACCTCTCTATTACTTCATCGTGGGTATTAGATACCGGATGTGCTTCGCACATTTGTACTAATGTACAAGTACTGAGAAATAGCAGAGCATTGACAAAGGGTGAGATAGACCTACGAGTAGGCAATGGAGCACGAGTTGCTGCTATTGCTGTAGGAACTTATCATCTATCTCTTCCCTCTGGGCTTGTACTAGAATTAGATGATTGTTGTTATGTGCCTGCCTTGACTAAGAACATAATTTCAGTTTCTTGTTTGGACAAGAAAGGATTTTCGTTATAATAAAGAACAAATGTTGTTCTGTCTATTTAAACGATATGTTCTATTGTAGTGCACCTCTAATAAACGGACTCTATATTCTAGACCTTGAGAGCCCTATCTATAACATAAATACCAAGAGGTTCAAATCGAACGACATGAACCACACCTATCTCTGGCACTGGCACTTAGGTCATATAAATGACAAGCGCTTATCCCAGCTCCATAAGGATGGTTTGTTGGACTCATTTGATTTTGAATCATATGAGATATGCGAGTCATGCCTACGAGGCAAGATGACCAAGACTCCCTTTAGTGGGCACAGCGAGAGAGCGACTGATTTGTTAGGACTCATACATAGTGATGTATGTGGCCCTTTCAATGTCGCTGCTAGAGGTGGTTATAGATACTTCATCACATTTACTGATGACTTCAGTAGATATGGTTATGTGTATTTGATGACACATAAGTCTGAATCCTTTGAAAAGTTCAAAGAATTCAAGAATGAAATACAGAACCAGCATGGCAAGAGTATTAAAATACTTCGATCAGATCGAGGTGGTGAATACTTAAGCCATGAGTTTCGTGACTATTTAGCTGAGTGTGAGATTCTATCCCAACTCACTCCTCCTAGAACACCACAGTGGAATGGTGTATCCGAAAGAAGGAATCGTACCATATTAGATATGGTACGGTCTATGATGAGTCACACAGATCTTCCGACATTCCTTTGGGGCTATGCTCTAGACACGGCAGCTTTTATACTCAACCGAGTTCCATCCAAGGCTGTGATAAAGACACCATATAGGATATGGACTGGGAGAGATGCCCAGGTGTCTTTCATGAGGATTTGGGGTTGTGAGGCTTACGTTCGACGTCAAGTCTCAGACAAGTTAGGACCCAAATCCGACAAGTGCTATTTTATCGAATATCCCATGGAAACTAAGGGATATTACTTCTACATTTCCAGTCAGCACAAGGTGGTTGTGGCAAAGACTGGGGTCTTTTTAGAAAGGGACTTTATTTCTAGAAAGACTAGTGGGAGCACGTTCGATCTTGAAGAAGTTCAAGATGCGAACAAAAGCACTGATGCCTCGATGGAAATTGAACTGGAACCACAAAGTGTTGTGGATGATGTTGTTCCACAAGGAGTTGAGGAACAACAACCAGTTCAAGTAGACATACCTCTTCGCAGGTCTGATAGGGTACGTCGTCAGCCTGAGAGATACTCATTTCTCTTGTCTGACCATGATGACGTTATGCTCATAGAGGATGAGCCTACCACCTATCAGGAAGCTGTGATGAGACCAGATTCCGAGAAATGGCTAGAAGCCATGAGATCCGAAATGGAATCCATGTACACCAACCAGGTATGGACTTTGGTTGATCCACCTGAAGGGGTAAAACCCATTGGGTGCAAGTGGGTCTTTAAGAGAAAGACTGACATGGATGGACTTATCTATAAGGGTCGCTTGGTAGCTAAAGGTTTCAAGCAGATTCATGGTATTGACTATGATGAAACCTTTTCTCCAGTAGCGATGTTTAAGTCCATTCGGATCATGCTTGCTATTGCAGCCTACCATGACTATGAGATATGGCAGATGGATGTCAAAACCGTGTTTCTGAATGGAAACCAACTCGAGGATGTGTACATGACACAACCTGAAGGTTTTGTCGATCCACAGCATACTAGCAGAGTATGCAAGCTGCGTAGGTCCATTTATGGACTAAAGCAAGCTTCTCGGAGCTGGAATCTTCGATTCGATGATGCAATCAAACAGTTTGGTTTCATCAAGAATGAAGATGAGCCTTGTGTCTACAAGAAGGTTGTAGGGGACATAGTTGTCTTCCTCATATTGTATGTGGATGACATACTACTCATTGGGAAGGACATCCCTATGCTTCAGTCTGTTAAGACCTGGCTAGGAAGTTGCTTCTCAATGAAGGACTTAGGTGAGGCATCCCGCATTCTAAGGATACAGATCTATAGAGATAGATCTAAGAGATTGCTTGGCCTAAGTTAGAGTACATACATTGACAAGGTACTCCTTCGGTTTGCCATGCAGAATTCCAAGAAGGGATTTCTGCCGAAGTCTCAAGGTCCCTCTTCTAGAGAGGAGAGAGATCGCATGGATCAGATCCCTTATGCCTCAGCCATAGGATCGATCATGTACGCCATGCTATGTACTCGACCTGATGTCTCATATGCTTTGAGCATGACGAGCAGATACCAGTCAGATCCAGGTGAAATTCACTGGATAGCGGTCAAGAATATTCTTAAGTACTTACGAAGGACTAAAGAATATTTCTTGATATATGGAGGCAATGCTGAGCTAACTGTAAAGGGTTACAGTGATGCTAGCTTCTAGACCGATCAGGATGATTACCGATCGCAGTCAGGGTTTGTGTTTTGCTTAAATGGTGGTGCTGTGAGCTGGAAGAGTTCGAAGCAGGACACAGTAGCTGATTCTACAACAGAGGCCGAGTATATTGCTGCATCAGAGGCAGCAAAGGAGGCAGTTTGGATCCGCAAGTTCATCACTGAACTTGGGGTGGTTCCTAGCATCGTTGACCCAGTTGAGCTCTATTGTGACAACAATGGAGCTATAGCACAGGCGAAGGAACCTCGCTCACACCAGCGGACCAAGCACATACTACGGCGCTTCCATCTCATTCGAGAGATTATCGATAGAGGAGATGTGAAGATTTGCAGAGTACCTACAGAGGCTAACATCGCAGATCCCTTGACCAAGGCTTTGGCACAGAGGAAGCATGATGGTCACACTAGGTCATTAGGCCTTAGAGCCTATACTGATTGGCACTAGTGCTAGTGGGAGATTGTTAGTTAGAGCCCTAGAGTCAATCGTTTGATGATTGTATGGACTCATTGTATCATATTCTTGTATATTAATAAAGGCATTTGTTTGGTTATTATACTTATTTGTATTAGTGCAAAATAGACTAAGTATAATAGCGTCCTTGAGTAGAAGGTTCATACCTATATCAATCGATTAGTTGAATTGATAGTGAGATGATATAGGGAACACTACTCTAAATCATTTTTAGTCGAGTATTAACATTCAGGGACAATGTTAATGCAATAAGACTAGCATGTAGGTCAGCTCGATGACTTGATCTCACAAGTCATGGATATAGAGATATCAAGCTGACACATGGGTATACATTGGAGAATATATACTGAATGACCCGCCATGAGAAAGTATCATGGATCGTTATATGAGTGTCATATACTTTCTCATGTGGCTATTAGTATGACTATTAGTCCTTAGACCTGAAGTCACCATGGATCCCTACATAAGGAGTTATGTACTTTGGTTTCGTCAAACGTCACCCGTAACTGGGTGGACTATAAAGGCGATTACTGGGTATATAACGAATTATGTAGAGGGATGTGAGTGATGTAGATGGTATCTATCCCTCCCATATGACGGGAGCGACATCGGTATTCTTGATAGAGTGAGACCACTAAGTGCATGGCCATGCCCAAATGAGTCAACATTAGATGTTGAGCTCATTTGATCGAGTGATTCTACTTGGAGTTCAAGATTTAGATTGATTAGAGGATGACACGGTCTATGTCTCATATTGATCAATCTAGATGTCTAGGATAGAAGGACACTTGTCATATATTGTGAGAAGTCACAATTAATAGTCACAAGGTGATGTTGGATCTTGACATTCTTGTAACTTGGGTAGTAATGATGTGTTGCTAGATACCGCTCATTACTTATGCTCCTAAATGGGTTTAGGGCATTGCCAACGTTACAAGAACCTATAGGGTCACACACTAAGGACAATTAGATGGAGATTTGGTTCATACGATGAACCAAGAGGATTAGATTCATTTGATGAATCAAATTGGATTAAGAGTAATCCAAATTGGGCTAATTGAGTTCGACTCAAATTGATTCATGTATTTAATGAGTCTAATTTAGATTATGACTCATTAGATCAATTTAATTTAATGAATTAGATTCATTATATTAAGTTGGCTTGAATCAAATGGTTTGATTAGATCAACCATGAGAGAGATTGTGTCAAGTTTGACTTGACTAGAGAGGAAGAGGAAGAGTCAAGTTTGACTTGACTCTTTGACACATCATGAGTGAGGTGGTAAGATGTGGACCAATAGTGTTGTTCCACATCATCTTGCTTTGCCACCTCATGGAGGTTACAAGCCTCCATTGCATTTAATGTGGGTTGGCCACATTAAATGAGTGGAGGTTACTCCTTTGCCACATCATTGTGAGGTGGCAAGATGTGGACCAATGGCAATGGTGCACATCTTCATGATGTGCCACATCATAGGAGTTACACAACACCTCTTAATGGCCTCCACTTAATTATAATTAAGTGGAAATGGGGTTACACAACAAAATGTGGCCGGCCACTTGAGAGGTAGAAATGAAATTCATTTTTCATTCAACTCCTCATTTACTCCTTCTTCTTCCTTGTGCTCTCTCCTTGCTCTCCCTCCTCTTCCTTGCCGTGACCTATCAAGGTGCTAGCACACCTTTGTTTAGGTTTTCTCCATCAAGAATTGTTCGTGTGGATACTTCTAGAGGACCGACGCTTGACGGTCTAAAGATCCGGCAACTCCTTGGACGAGCGGGAACGCGAAAGGGCACGCTTCAAGGTATATTCTTAACACATAGATCTAGGAGTAGATCTAAAAGGTTTTTCAAACTCGTACTCGTAATTTTTCGTTCGGCTTTCCTTGCACGGATCCGTTGGCCTTAGGTGATTCGGGGTTTCCGCGACGCGAAAAGCGGGTTTTCGCGGCCCGAAAAACCCAACAAAGGTAACTCCATACTTCCCTAGAACTACTCACCTTGGCATTTCGGTTTCATTTCTCACCGTATCTGTGCATTTTGTTTTGGCTTTCGGTTGTTGGCGGCTCCGGTGCTCACTTATTTGCCCCATTGTATCACATTGTTAAACCTTAGGAAGAAAAAAGTGGGTGAAGGAACCTCTAAGTCGCCTGAGAAGTCTAAGACTAAGGCTCCCTCCCGACCTCAACCATCTGTCTCCGGGAGATTCCCAAACCACCATTTTGAACAAGCCTTTAAACAACGGAACTTCAAATTGCTCCCTTGTAGGTCTGTGGATCGAAAATTCATGGACGAATTTTGTCCATCTGTGTCAGAAATCATTGCCTAATAGAAACTTGATTCACTTGTCTATTTAGAACGAGATATCAATTATAACTTAGTATCTGAGTTTTATAACAATCTTCATCAAACTAATGATCTAAGTTATAAAACAAAAGTTGCTAAGCAGACTCTTGATTTCAGTTTCTCAGCTTTCTTTGATTATCTAGCTTGCCGTAGGTGTTCATAAAATGTCTTTTCCATATATCCTGACTTACAAGACCCCTTATCTTCACCCTTTGATGTCTCATCTGACTCCATTTATGAGTATTTCTTCGGACATCCTAGACCGAGTGGGCTATATGAATTAGATGTTGATTTTCCTACTTTTGCAGCCTTGAGATTATCTGCCCTAGATTACATTCTCTTTAAGATTGTCACAAACTGCCTTCTGCCAATTACATCTAAACCCTTGTCTGAGATCCGACCATATTATTGCCTGATGCTTTATGGATTGCGTCGGCGTCTCGACTTTGATATCATGTCTAGCATCTATTCTTCGATCATCTCCTATAGTGAGCCAAACAACTTCACTGTTTATATGCCTTATGGGCATATAATTACAGATTGGCTCGAGACCCTTCAGATTGATGTCTCCAAGGGTAGAATAGTCAAGATGGTCAGGCAGGACTGCAGACTTGGGAAACGGGCATTTTCCAAGTCTGGCATCATAGGACAGAATGGGGAGGTTCGGTGGAAGGATGGGAGAGCACTAGGTGAGTTACCACGGGCACCTCCACGACAGGTTGCGGCTGTTCCTGTTGCTGCTCCTCCTGCTGCTGCTGCTGACGATGGAGAGGCAGATCCTGATCTGCGCTGGCAGATCGCCGAGCTGGAGAGCCGCATTGATCAGCACGATGAACTGCTGGTTGCTGAGCTCCATGGGCTGCGCGTTCGGATTCACCAGCGCTACGATGATCTACGCAGTCAGCAGTTGGTGACACATCAGGCGATTATGGGATGGATGGCCAGATACCCACCTCCGCAGTATTTCTTGGGCTATCCATCCTCGAGCAGCGGCATGCCACCTCAGGGACCCACTCCTCCAGCTGATGATGCTGATGCTCCTCATGATGAGGAGGTTGATTGATACACATTGTTCTATGTTGTCATTTTGATTATCTATGTTTTGGATGTTGTTTGTTGGATACTTATGTCTAACCTGGATACTTGCTGATTTCACATATTTATGCTGCTCATTTTCTTGTTTTTCTTTATGTTTCACTTCCTATTGGCTATTAATATGCTGTTCATATGCCATGTCTTGTATGTCTCTTATTTCTTTATCACTGTCTTAAAATACACTTAGAGGGCATTCTAAGTGGATTAAGAAAAAGACAGTATGTGTTAAGGGGGAGTACTTTAACGTTTTCTTACCTAATTCGCACCTTTTTGGTGTTTGACAAAGGGGGAGAAGATAACTAAGTTTAGAGATAAATGAAAGTTTGGCTTTAGGGGGAGGATCATGATTCCCCTACCCTTACATGGTGTTGTATCTATCTTAGGGGGAGGATCTTGATTCCCCTAAAATTAAGGAAATATGAACATTTCTGATCTAAACATAAATCGTGTTGTCAAACAACAAAATGAGGGAGATTGTTAATACAGTCTGACCTGGCTGTTGTTTTGATGTTGACACTGATTTAAGTTTGTATCAGATATTAATTAAACTCAGACTGATTAATTATTAAGGTTGATCATGTGGAGAGGAAAAGTCCAAGTACGGATACTTGGCACGCGAAGTCGGAGAGGGCCTTGAGCTGCTCTCCTGACTAGGCCGAGAGGGCCTCAGAGCTCGCTCGGACCCGACAAAGTCGGAGAGGGCTCGGTAGCTCGTTCTCCACTAGGTCAGAGAGGGCTCCTGAGCTCGCCTCCCACCCGACGTGGAAGCCGGAGAGGGCTCGGTAGCTCGCTCGGACTAGGCCGAGAGGGCTCGAGCTGCTCTCTGGACCGGATGAAGTCGGAGAGGGCTCGGCAGCTCGTTCTCCGGACTAGGTCAGAGAGGGCTCGGTAGCTCGTTCTCTGGACCCGACGAAGTCGGAGAGGGCTCGACAGCTCGTTCTCCAGACTAGGTCAAAGAGGGCTCGGTAGCTCGTTCTCCAGACAAGGTCAGAGAGGGCTCGGTAGCTCGTTCACTGGACCAGGAAGACATTAGGGTTTAGGGCTGGGAAGCTCTAAAACCAACAGAGGCATTGGATCGGTCTGTTGACCAATCCAGTGATACTTTGGCTGTCTGGATCGGTCTGTCGACCGATCCAGTGATACCTTAGTTATCTGATCGGTCTCGTGACCGATCAGTATGTTAGCTAGAGCCCTAGAGCCAATCATTTGATGATTGTATTTTGGACTTGTTGTATCATATTCTATATAAATAAAGGCATTTGGTTTTTGGTTATTATACTTACTTGTATTGGTGCCAAATAAACTAAGTATAATAACGTCCTTGTGTAGACGGTTCTCACCTATATCAATCGGTTAGTTCAACCGATAGTGAGATGATATAGGGAACACTACTCTTAATCATTCCTAGTCGAGTATTAACATTCAGGGACAATGTTAATGCAATAAGACTAGCATGTAGGTCAACTCGATGACTTGATCTCACAAGTCATGGATATAGAGATATCAAGTTGACACATGGGTATACATTGGAGAATGTATACTGAATGACCCGCCATGAGAAAGTATCATGGATCGTTATATGAGTGTCATATACTTTCTCATGTGACTATTAGTATGACTACTAGTCCTTAGACCTGAAGTCACCATGGTTCCCTACATAAGGAGTTATGTACTTTGGTTTCGTCAAACGTCACCCGTAACTGGGTGGACTATAAAGGCGATTACTGGGTATATAACGAATTATGCAGAGGGATGTGAGTGATGTAGATGGGATCTATCCCTCCCATATGACGGGAGGGACATCGGTTTTCTTGATAGAGTTAGACCACGAAGTGCATGGCCATGCCCAAATGAGTCAACATGAGATGTTGAGCTTATTTGATCGAGTGAGTCTACTTGGAGTTCAAGATTTAGATTGATTAGAGGATGACATGGTCTATGCCTCACATTGATCAATCTAGATGTCTAGGATAGAAGGACAATGTCATATATTGTGAGGAGTCACGATTAGTAGTCACAAGGTGATGTTGGATCTCAACATTCTTGTAACTTGGGTAGTAATGATGTATTGCTAGATACCGCTCATTACTTATGTTTCTAAATGAGTTTAGGGGTATTGCCAACGTTACAAGAACCTATTGGGTCACACTCAAAGAACAAGTGGATGGAGATTAGGTTCATATGATGAACCAAGAGGATTAGATTCATTTGATGAATCAAATTGGATTAAGAGTAATCCTAATTGGGCTAATTGAGTTGGACTCAAGTTGATTCATGTGTTCAATGAGTCTAATTTAGATTATGACTCATTGAATCAATTTAATTAAATGAATTAGATTCATTATATTAAATTGGCTTGAATTAAATGGTTGGATTAGATCAACCATGAGAGAGATTAAGTCAAGTTTGACTTGACTTGAGAGGAAGATGAAGAGTCAAGTTTGACTTGACTTTATGCCACCTCATTGGTGAGTTGGCATTAAGTGAACCAATGATGATGCTCCACATTATCATGGTTACTTAAGTGAAGTGTCACCTCATGGGAGTTACCAAGAGTTGTGACTCTTGGTATCCCATGGAGGTTACAAACCACTTAATTAGATGAAAAGAGTTTCATTTTGCAAGGGTAACTCTCATTCAAGTGATCTTCCTCCTCCTAAGTTCTCTTCTTGCTCCTTCTCTTCTCTTGGTCATGGGTTTCAAGCAAGGGAGAAGAAAGGAGAGTGAATCTAATTCAAGAAGAAAGGTTAGTGAAAGTCACATAGAGTTTTTAGAGGAGTGTGTTCTCTTCTTTTCCTTTCTTCATCTTCCAATCCCATCCGAGAGCCCTAGAAAGTGCTAGCACACTTGGGGTGCTCTCTTCTCCATCCTTGAGTGTTAGAGAACACATCTTGTTCGTGTGGATATCACTAGAGAGTTGTCTACGTTGACAACTTCGAGATCCGGCGTACCTTGGACTTGCGGGATTGCGAAGGGCATGCATCAAAGGTATAAAATGTTTTTCCTTTGTAGATCTACTGTAGATCATCGTTTGAAACTCGTACTCATATTTTCGAAAGTTTTCTTAGCACGGATCCGATGGCTAGGGGGTTTCGAGGTTTCCGCGACGCGAAAAAGCGATTTTCGCGGCCCGAAAAATCCAACAGTGGTATCAGAGCCACGTGCGAAGCAAGTACGAGTTTAGATTCATATTTTTATGAAAAATATAGATCTATAAACTTTTTATAAATTCATGTTTTTATAGTTTTAATGGGTATTTTTCTCGTAGAAGCGAAGCACAAGTGTTTAGACACTTGTACGCTTCGACTACCGAGAAGAATTTTCTGAAACGGCAATGTTTCGCCCCAAAATTTTTGGGACAGCGGGCTTAGGCGCTGTTAGATCGCAAAGGAACCCTCGCGATGGTTAGATCGCGTGTAGGGGCGCTGCCCCTGGCCCCGCAAGGGGATTCGTTCCGCGATTGCGCCCGAAAACGCTAAACGAGACCGCCGGGAAAAATTTACTCATAAAATTGTAAAAAAATTATGAAAATTACAGAAAATTAAGAAAAAAATATAATTTAGAATTATATATTAATTTTGTGATAGTCATGGCCCAAAAGACCCAATTGGATTTGAATAAATGTGTTGTAATTCATAATACGGCCTGCGTTCCATTATGTGATGTGCGTGCTGTATTTTTTTTATTCTTATTTTATTTGCGACCTGCGCGTCGTGCCTTTCTCTTATATTCTGGTTGTAAATTAGATTTAGACTCGAATGTAACTCGAGTTTCAAAATTGTAATGTACAAAATTGGAGCTGTGGAAGGTCCACTCGAGACGGAGTTACGAGGAGGGCGCGAGCAACACGAGGTGGTCAAAGGAAGGAGCTTGAGAAGCTGTTGACCTTAGGTTGACCATCCTATCTTCTCATTGGCTTGAGAAGATCGTAGTAGGGCCATGACATAATCACAAAATTATTTGATTAATTATTTAATTAATTGTTTTGTGTGTATGTGATGCATGCTAGTTAATTAAGTAATTAATTAGTGTCTTACGATTAGATTAGATCTAAGTCGTGCACATGATGCACCCTTCGATTAGATTAGATCTATCGAGTATATGATACGCATCATCGTTTAGATTAGATCTAAATCAAGTCAACTCGTAATGCCTACCATGCCGTGATACCTACCACTACCTCGATCGCATATTGTTGTTGAATCTGCCAAAGCAGAGCAACACATACTATCTTGGTAGGGTACGGAGAGACAATCTTGGTCCCGCCTATCAATGCATGGGTGAGTACAACTCAATTAGATTGAGTATTCTTAGTTAACTCGGTTGGATCGAGTATAACTATAGGCATTCTTCCAACGGTTGGAAAGATAGGTCAAAATCACATATATATTAACTCTCGGGCGTATTAGCCAAAGCTAACTTGAGTTTTAATATAAATGCGGATATTGATCCTATAAACAAGAGTTGCATAGAGATGTAATTGGTAATCGTTACCTACCGATCATACTAAGTCTTGGGCGTATTATCCAAAGCTAACTCAAGGGTTAGTATGATGTGGATCTTGTCCCACATGAATTATAGAATTCAGTGGGAGCATCATTTAGTTAAAGGCCTAATTAAATGATTAAGAATATGATATTTATTTCTGCATTTATTTTTGTTGTAGAATTTCCATGACGTCAAACACGAACAATTTCTGTTGTAGATTACCATGACGTCGAATACGAACACCTTCTCTCTACGATCTGTCCTTAAGAAGGACAAGCTCAACGGAGCAAATTTCCTGGACTGGTACAGGAACCTGAGAATAGTTCTCACCCAAGAACGTAAACTGTACGTTCTGGAGCAGCCCATTCTGGAGGCTCCTCCTACCACTGCCACGCGAGCAGACCGAGATGCTTACAAGAAGCATCAAGATGACGCATTAGATGTGTCCTGTCTTATGCTCGCGACCATAAACTCTGAGCTTCAGAAGCAACATGAGTTGCTGGGCGCTTACGATATGGTTGAACATCTTTGTCACCTATATCAAGGACAAGCAAGGCACTGGAAGAGGAACTCCAAAGAATACCTGGAAGATCTTAAGAAGAAGAGAAGTAAGATTTCTACTTCAGGTATACATGTTATAGAAGTCAACCTCTCTATTTCTTCATCCTGGGTATTAGATACCGGATGTGCTTCACACATTTGTACTAATGTACAAGCGCTGAGAAATAGCAGGGCATTGACGAAGGGTGAGGTAGACCTACGAGTAGGCAATGGAGCACGAGTTGTTGCTATTGCTGTAGGAACTTACTATCTATCTCTACCCTCTGGGCTTGTACTAGAATTAGATGATTGTTGTTATGTGCCTGCCTTGACTAAGAACATAATTTCAGTTTCTTGTTTGGACATGAAAGGATTTTCGTTTACAATAAAGAACAAATGTTGTTCTGTCTATTTAAACGATATGTTCTATTGTAGAGCATCTCTGATAAACGGACTCTATATTCTAGACCTTGAGAGCCCTATCTATAACATAAATACCAAGAGGTTCAAGTCAAATGACATAAACCAAACCTACCTCTGGCACTGTCGCTTAGGTCATATAAATAACAAGCGCTTATCCCAGCTCCATAAGGATGGTATGCTGGACTCATTTGATTTTGAATCATATAAGGTATGTGAGTCATGCCTACGAGGCAAGATGACCAAGACTCCCTTTAGTGGGCACAGCGAGAGAGCGATTGATTTGTTAGGACTCATACATAGTGATGTATGTGGACCTTTCAATGTCGATGCTAGAGGCGGTTATAGGTACTTCATCACATTTACTGATGACTTCAGTAGATATGGTTATGTGTACTTGATGACACATAAGTCTGAATTCTTTGAAAAGTTCAAAGAATTCAAGAATGAAGTACAGAGTATTAAGATACTTCGATCCGATCGAGGTGGAGAATATCTTAGCCATGAGTTTCGTGACTACCTAGCTGAGTGTGGGATTCTATCCCAACTCACTCCTCCTGGAACACCACAGTGGAATGGTGTATCCGAAAGGAAGAATCGTACCCTATTAGATATGGTGCGATCTATGATAAGTCACACAGATCTTCCGACATACTTTTGGGGTTATGCTCTAGACACGGCAGCTTTTATACTCAACCGAGTTCCATCCAAGGCTGTGATAAAGACACCATATAGGATATAGACTGGGAGAGATGCCCAGGTGTCTTTCATGAGGATTTGGGGTTGTGAGGCTTACATTCGATGTCAAGTCTCAGACAAGTTAGGACTCAAATTCGACGAGTGCTATTTTATTGGATATCCCAAGGAAACTAAGGGATATTACTTCTACATTCCCAGTCAGCACAAAGTAGTTGTGGCAAAGACTGGGGTCTTTCTAGAAAGGGACTTTGTTTCTAGAAAGACTAGTGGGAGCACGTTAGATCTTGAAGATGTTCAAGATGCGAATAATAGCACTGAAGCCTCGATGGAAGTTGAACTGGAACCACAAAGTGTTGTGGATGATGTTGTTTCACAAAGAGTTGAGGAACAACAACCAGTTCAAGTAGACATACCTCTTCGCAGGTCTGATAGGGAACGTCGTCTGCCAGAGAGATACTCATTTCTCTTATCTGACCATGATGACGTTGTGCTCATAGAGGATGAGCCTACCACCTATCAGGAAGCTGTGATGAGACCAGATTCCGAGAAATGGCTAGAGGCCATGAGATCCGAAATCGAATCCATGTACACCAACCAAGTATGGCCTTTGGTTGATCCACCTGAAGGGGTAAAACCCATTGGGTGCAAGTGGGTCTTTAAGAGAAAGACTGACATGGATGGACTTATCTATAAGGGTCGCTTGGTAGCTAAAGGTTTCAAGCAGATTCATGGTATTGACTATGATGAAACCTTTTCTCCAGTAGCGATGTTTAAGTCCATTCGGATCATGCTTGCTATTGCAGCCTACCATGACTATGAGATATGGCAGATGGATGTCAAAACCGCGTTTCTGAATGGAAACCTACTCGAGGATGTGTACATGACACAACCTGAGGGTTTTGTAGATCCACATCATACTAGCAGAGTATGCAAGCTGCATAGGTCCATTTATGGACTAAAGCAAGCTTCTCGGAGCTTGAATCTTCGATTCGATGATGCAATCAAACAGTTTGATTTTATCAAGAATGAAAATGAGCCTTGTGTCTACAAGAAGGTTGTAGGGGACATAGTTGTCTTCCTCATATTGTATGTGGATGACATACTACTCATTGGGAAGGACATCCCTTTGCTTCAGTCTGTCAAGACCTTGCTAGGGAGTTGCTTCTCAATGAAGGACTTAGGTGAGGCATCCCGCATTCTAGGGATACAGATCTATAGAGATAGATCTAAGAGATTGCTTGGCCTAAGTCAGAGTACATACATTGACAAGGTACTCCTACGGTTTGCCATGCAGAAGTCCAAGAAGGGATTTCTGCCAATGTCACATGGCGTGAGTCTTTCGAAGACTCAAGGTCCCTCTTCTAGAGAGGAGAGAGACCGCATGGATCAGATCCCTTATGCCTCAGCCATAGGATCGATCATGTACGTCATGCTATGTACTCGACCTGATGTCTCATATGCTTTGAGCATGACGAGCATGTACGCAAAGTGTACCTGGAAGATCTTAAGAAGATGAGAAGTGAGACTTCCACTTCAGGTATATATGTTATAGAAGTCAATCTATCTATTTCTTCATCATGGGTATTAGATACGAGATGTGCTTCTCACATTTGTACTAATGTGCAGACGCTGAGAAATAGTAGGGCATTGACGAAGGGCGAGGTGGACCTACGAGTAGGCAATGGAGTACGGGTTGCTGCTGTTGCTATAGGAACTTATTCTCTATCTCTGCCCTCTGGGCTTGTACTAGAATTGGATGATTGTTGTTATGTGTCTGCTTTGACTAAGAACATTATATCAGTTTCTTGTTTAGACAAGAAAGGTTTTTTATTTATAATAAAGAACAAATATTGTTCAGTTTACTTAAATGATATGTTCTATTGTAGTGCACCTCTGATAAACGGACTCTATATTCTAGACCTTGAAAACCCTATCTATAACATAAGTACCAAGAGGTTCAAGTCAAATGACATGAACCAAACCTATATCTGGCACTGTCGCTTAGATCATATAAATGACAAATGCTTATCCCAGCTGCATAAGGATGGTTTGCTGGACTCATTTGATTTTGAATCATATGAGACATGCGAGTCATGCCTACAAGGCAAGATGACCAAGACTCCCTTTAGTGGACACAGTGAGAGAGCGACTGACTTGTTAGGACTTATACATAGTGATATATGTGGACCTTTCAATGTCACTGCCAGGGGTGGTTATAGGTACTTCATTACATTTACTAATGATTTCAGTAGATATGGTTATGTGTATATGATGACACATAAGTCAGAATCCATTGAAAAGTTCAAGGAATTCAAGAATGAAGTACAAAACCAGCATGGCAAGAGTATTAAGATACTTCGATCATATCGAGGTGGAGAATACCTTAGCCATGAGTTTCGTGAATATCTAGCTGAGTGTGGGATCTTATCCCAACTCACTCCTCCTGGAACACCACACTGCAATGGTGTATCCGAAAAGAGGAATCGTACCTTATTAAATATGGTACGATCTATGATGAGTCACACAGATCTTCCCAGGTATCTTTGGGGCTATGCTCTAGACACAGCAGCCTTCATACTCAACCGAGTTCCATCCAAGGCTGTAATAAAGACACCATATAGGATATGGACTGGGAGAGATGCCCAGGTGTCTTTTATGAGGATTTGGGGTTGTGAGGTAAGTTAGACATCAAGTCTTGGACAAACTAGGACTCAAATCCGACAAGTGCTATTTCATTGGATATCCCAAGGAAACGAAGGGATATTACTTCTACATTCCCAGTCAACACAAGGTAGTTGTGGCTAAGACTGGGGTGTTCTAGAAAGGGACTTTGTTTCTAGAAAGACTAGTGGGAGTACGTTCGATCTTGAAGAAGTTCAAGATGTGGACAATAGCACTAAAGCATCGATGGAAGTTGAACTGGAACCACAAAGTGTTGTGGATGATGTTGTTCCACAAGGAGTTGAGGAACCACAACCAGTTCAAGTAGACCTACCTCTTCGCATCTCTGATAGGGTACGTCGTCAGCCTGAGAGATACTCATTTATCTTGTCTGACAATGATGACGTTGTGCTTATTGAGGATGCGCCTACCTCCTATCAGGAAGCTGTGATGAGACCAGATTCCGAGAAATGGCTAGAGGCCATGAGATCCGAGATGGAATCCATGTACACTAACCAAGTATGGACTTTGGTTGATCCACCTGAAGGGGTCAAACCCATTGGATGTAAGTGGGTCTTTAAGAGAAAGACTGACATGGATGGACTTATTTATAAGGGTCGCTTGGTAGCTAAAGGTTTCAAGAAAATTCATGATATTGACTATGATGAAATCTTTTCTCCAGTAGCGATGTTTAAGTCCATTCGGATCATGCTTGCTATTTCAGCGTACCACGATTATGAGATCTGACAGATGGATGTCAAAACTGCGTTTCTAAATGGAAACCTGATCGAGGATGTGTACATGACACAACCTGAGGGTTTTGTATTTCCACAACATACTGGCAGAGTATGCAAGCTGCATTGGTCCATTTATGGACTAAAGCAAGCTTCTCGGAGTTGGAATCTTCGATTTGATGATGCAATCAAACAGTTTGGTTTCATCAAGAATAAAGATAAACCTTGTGTCTACAAGAAGGTTGTTGGGAGCACAGTTGTCTTCCTTATATTGTATGTGGATGACATACTATTCATTGGGAAAGACATCCCTCTGCTGCAGTCTGTCAAGACTTGGCTAGGGACTTGTTTCTCAATGAAGGACTTAGGTGAAGCATCCTGTATTCTAGGGATACAGATCTATAGAGATAGATCTAAGAGATTGCTTGGCCTAAGTCAGAGTACATACATTGATAAGGTACTACTTCGGTTTGTCATGCAGAACTCCAAGAAGGGATTTCTACCGATGTCACATGGTATGAGTCTTTCGAAGACTCAAAGTCCTCTTCTAGAAAGGAGAGAGACCACATGGATCAGATCCCTTATGCTTCAGCCATATGATCTATCATGCACGCCATGCTATGTACTCGTCCTGATGTCTTATATGCTTTGAGCATGACGAGCAGATACCAGTCAGATCCAAGTGAAAGTCACTGGATAGCAGTCAAGAATATTCTTAAATACTTGAGAAGGACTAAAGTATATGTCTTGATATATGGAGGCGATGACGAGCTAGCTATAAAGGGTTACAGTGATGCCAGCTTCTAGACCGACCAGGATGATTATCGATCACAGTCAGTGTTCGTGTTTTGCATAAATGGTGGTGCTGTGAGCTAGAAGAGTTCGAAGCAGGACACAGTAGCTGATTCTACAACAGAGGCCGAGTATATTGCTGCATCAGAAGCAGCAAAGGAGACAGTTTGGATCCGCAAGTTCATCATTGAACTTGGGGTGGTTCCTAGCATTGCTGACCCTATTGAGATCTATTGTGACAACAATGGAGCAATTGCACAGGATAAGGAACCTCACTCACACCAGCGGACCAAACACATACTACGGCGCTTCCATCTCATTCGAGAGATTATCGAGAGAGGAGATGTGAAGATTTGTAGAGTACCTACAGAGGCTAACATCACAGATCCCTTGACCAAGGCTTTGGCACAGAGAAAGCATGATGATCACACTAGGTCATTGGGGCTTAGAGCTTGCACTGATTGGCACTAATGCTAGTGGGAGATTGTTAGTTAGAGCCCTAGAGCTAATCATTTAATGATTGTTGTATGGACTCGTTGTATCAAATTCTTTGATATAAATAAAGGCATTTATTTTTTTGTTATTATACTTACTTGTATTAGTGCCAAATAAATAAGTATAATAGCGTCCTTGAGTAGAAGGTTATTACCTATATCAATCGATTGGTTGAATCGATAGTGAGATGATATAGGAAACACTATTCTTAATCATTCCTAGTCAAGTATTAACATTCAGGGACAATGTTGATGCAACGAGACTAGCATGTAAGTCAACTCGATGACTTGATCTCACAAGTCATGGATATAGAGATATCAATTTGACACATGGGTATGCATTGGAGAATGTATACTGAATGACCCGCCATGAAAAAGTATCATGGATCGTTATATGAGTGTCATATACTTTCTCATGTGGCTATTAGTATGACTACTAGTCCTTAGACCTGAAGTCACCATGGTTCCCTACATAAGGAGTTACGTACTTTAGCTTCGTCAAACGTCACCTGTAACTGGGTGGACTATAAAGGCGACTATTGGGTATGTAACAAATTATGCGGAGGGATGTGAGTGATGTAGATGGGATCTATCCCTCTTATATGACGAGAGTGACATCGATATTCTTGATAGAGTGAGACCACGAAGTGCATGGCCATGCCCAAATGAGTCAATATGAGATATTGAACTCATTTGATTGAGTGAGTCTACTTGGGATTCAAGATTTAGATTGATTAGAGTATGACACGGTCTATGCCTCACATTGATCAATCTAGATGTCAAGGATAAAAGGACACTTGTCATATATTGTGAAGAGTCACAATTAGTAGTCACAAGGTGATGTTGGATCTCAACATTCTTGTAATTTGGGTAGTAATGATGTGTTGTTAGATACCGCTCATTACTTATGCTTCTAAATGGGTTTAGGAGCATTGCCAACATTACAAGAACCTATAGGGTCACACACAAAGGGCAATTATATGGAGATTAAGTTCATTTGATGAACCTAAAGGATTTGGTTCATGTGGTGAACCAAATTGGATTAAGAGTAATCCAAATTGAGCTAATTGAGTTGGATTCAATTTGGTTCATGTGTTAAGTGAGTCTAATTTGGACTTAGACTCATTTAATTAATTTAATTCAATGAATAGAGATTCATTAAATTAAAATTGACTTGAACTAATGGTTAGATTAGATCAACCAAGGGAGAGAAGTGGTCAACTTTGACTTGACTTAAGAGGAAGATGAAGGGTCAAGTTTGACTTGACCATTTGACACCTCATTGGTGAGTTGGCAAAGAGTGGGCTAATGATGATGCTCCACATCATCATGGTTGCTTAAGTGGGATGCCACCTCATGGGAGTTACCAAGAGTTGTGACTCTTGGCATTCCATGGAGGTTATAATCCCTCTTAATGTGGTCGGCCACATCAATTCATATGTAAGTTTCATTTTGTGTTGAAACCTCCTTCTTCTTCCTCAAGCTCTCAACTTCTCTCCCTCTCCTCCACTTTGTCCGAACCATTCAAAGGTGCTAGCACACCTTTTTGTTTGGTTTCTCCATCTCTTGCTTGTGTGGATACACATAGAGGAGTATCTACTTTGATACTCTCGAGATCCGGCGAACCTTGGACGAGCGGGATTAAACGAAGGGCATCGCATCAAGGGTAAAGCTCTTCTCCTTTGTAGATCTAGTTTAGATCTTGGCTTAGAAAACTCGTACGTGAAAGTTTTTATGAAATTTTATTTCTTCGCACGGATCTGGTGGCTGGGTTTCGAGGTTTCCGCAACGCAAAAAGTAATTTTTACGGCCCGAAAACTCAATAGTGGTAAAGCATCACATTGGAAATAGAAAACTATTCATTATATATAGATTATGTGTGAAGAGATGCTTCAATTTCCACTCAGTATAAAAGGGAATGGAAGAGACCAAAACCTAACTTTTCATTTTCCTCTTCTCCTCTCTAGCCGAAACTTCCTCTTCCCCTTTTTTTTAGTTTTCAGCCAAGAACCTTAGGGTTCCAAATTTCTAAGTTCTTCAAGAGGAGAGTTTTCACAAGGATTAGTACGCGCGTGAAGGGTGACTTGGAGATTAAGGCATATAAGAGAGGATTATCTTTCCTACATCCTATAATAGTAAGATATAGCGAAAGGAAGTAAGTACTACTCACCTGCAGTATGAGTTGCTTCGATGATGCAAGTTGTGATATGTTTTATGTATGTTAAAGAAGATACATGTTATGATATGTTTTATGCATGTTAAAGAAGATACATGTTGTGATATGTTTTATGCATGTTAAAGAAGATACATGTTATGATTGTAAGAGGCCCTCTAAAGTTTTGGAATTAAGAGCATGTTTGGAATATCTTGAATTGCTTCCTATTTAGTTTTGAGGCTAAGAAGCATATTCAAGCGCCCTAAAGTGCTTCCCTATAAGTGTGGGGGATTAAGCACACATAAGGTACTTGTTTAAATGACAAGTAAGTGAGAGTATAAGAAAGCAATATTTAAAAGAAAGTATTTTACTTTAAAGTGGCATGTACTGGATACAAGGTCCATGGGTGGGCTCCTAGATCGCCCCTAGGCCCTAGATCGCCTAGTAGTACCTTAATATGTTCGAGATTAGCTACCTCAGATATTATTAAGGATGCGCGCAAAGTGGTACAATGTCGGGCCCAAGTAATTTTATTATTATTTTCACTAGTTATGTAATATAAAGTTTTCAAAATTCGTTGTTTGTCTTAGTGGAAGCCTTCCTAATTTTGAGAACTTGAGTTATAAAGTGTAGTATTGATGAACTATATAGTATGGCAAGACTTATGTTTCCATTATATATTTACATTACTAGCATAGTTTTAAGTTGATGTTTTACATGATAAACCTATTTAAAAATGCATGTCATGTACATATTTCCGAATTATGCATTTTAGGGTGAATTACTATTAAGTGCAAGTTTTGTATTTTCCCCAAGCAGTTTTGAAAAGCATGTTCCCTTTTTAATGGTTGTTTTGTGAGTAGATGATACTTACTAAGCATTCGCTTATAGATTTGTATTTCCTTATACTGCAGATAAAGGTAAAGGAAAGCTCGAGTAAGAGGAGGCAGCAGGAGTGGTGTTTTGTGTGTGTGTGTGTGACGGAATAGTGGAAGAAGATCTTGGTGTTAGAGTGTATACTAAAAGCCTAGCTTTTGTAAACATTTATTTATGAAATAAAAGAATCACATTGGTCAATATCTGCATTTATTTGTTAAATGTAATTGTCCAATTAATTTATATAGTAGATAACATGGAGTGTGGTGTCATACTCAGAAGATCATGTTGTCGGTTCTCTATAAATTATAAACAGTTGCTCATAACTAAGATGGAAAGGAACAAACCATCAGAATAGTCATAGTGTAATTAAGTATTAGTTTATCTTGACTAATAAGTTACACTAATACACTCTAAGTGTATTGAGTAGGACCATTTAGGTATGTTCTTTTTGTACTGACTTAGTAAAAGAACTAGACCTTAGTTATTATGAAAGTGTGCGCTCTTAATCCTAATATAATAACAAGCACATATATTTAATATTTTTTTCTTTGACTTATCAAAGGGTGAGGTTTAGCTCGATATATCAATATGCCCGATAAGTTGGAAAATGATATTACTTATAGTGTATGTTGTTGATTATAGAAGGAATCTGTGTCCTAGTCATCTAGGTTGAGAATGCCCCCAAGAGGAGCTCATAAGGATTGTCATGTTAAACCATGCAGGTGGACTTAGTCCAACATGACAATGAAGTTGAGTGGTACTACTCTTGGAGCTAGATATTAATTAAGTGAGTTGTCAGTAACTTACTTAATTAGTGGACATTTGTTTTAAACACAGGGAGACTAACACACTCATAATAAGAAGGAGCTCATAATGTAATTTGGGATTGGTGCGGTAGTGCAGTAATAACTCTCTAGTGGAATGGGTTATTATCGATGAACTTGAGTTGTGTGTTAAGAGCGAGCACGGGATACTCAAGCTCATCGGAAGGCCAAAACCAATTTCTCCTCTAGGTCCCTGTCGTAGCCTCATTATAGCCTCAAGTCCATCCAAATGTAAGGCTCTTCTTGGTGTCCAAGAAGGGGGCCGGACCATTGCTTGGTGACCAAGCAATGTTCGGCCACATCCTCTTATAGGGGCCAGCCTTATTGCTTGGTGATCAAGCTTGTAAGGGTCGGCCAAAATTAATTCAAATAGGAGGGTTGTTTTGAATTTTTAAAATCTTCTCTTTGAAGAAAACTATAAGTTTTATTTGAATGGTCTAGTCCAAGAAGGGGGCCGGACCATTGCTTGGTGACCAAGCAATGTTCAACCACATCCTCTTATAGGGGCTGGCCCTATTGCTTGGTGATCAAGCTTGTAAGGGCCGGCCAAAATTAATTCAAATAGGAGGGTTGTTTTGAATTTTTAAAATCTTCTCTTTGAAGAAAACTATAAGTTTTAAAAGAGAGATTTTAATTTTAAAAACTTTCCTTATTTGAATTTGGCCACATGTTTTAATAGAGAGTTTTCAAAGTTTTAAAACTTTCCTTTTTTAATCATCCTCATGGTTTAAGAAAAAAAGGGAGATAAGTTTTAAAATTAAAATTTTCTATCATCATATTAAAAAAGGAAATTTTATAAGAGAGTTTTTAAATTTTAAAACATGGTTTTAATTTTTAGAAACTTTCCTTTTTTAACTCCAACTTTAGGAAAGAGAGCTTGTAAAATTTTATAAGAGTTTTCTTGTAAAATTTTATAAAAAAATATATTTCCTTTTTCCCCTTGATGAGGTGGTCGGCCACCTTGCTTGGTGCCCAAGCAAGTGGCCGGCCATATTAAATAATTTAAAATCATCACAAAATTAAAATTGGTGATTGATTCAATCAAGAGGAAAGAAAAGGAAAAATAAAAAGGAAAAAGGAAAAACTTTTAGATGATTTTATTTTTTGTAAAAAGTTTTTCCTTATTTGCCTTGGGCAACTAATATAAAAGAAGGGGTGAGGGGGCTTCATGAGACACAACTCTTATTCTTTGGCTTGGAGACTCTCTTGGTGGCCGGCCCCTCTCTCCCTCTCTTCTCCCTTTACTCTCTTTTCTATTGTGGTGGTGGTGGCCGAATATTACAAGGAGGAGAAGCTCTTTTGGGTGGTGTTCATCTTGGAGGATCGTCGCCCACACGACGTCCAAGGCGAGGCGAGGAATACGACAGAAGATCTCGAGGTCATTAGCTTACAAAGAGAAGGTATAACTAGTAGTTTTCTTCCGCATCATACTAGTTATTTTCTTTGTAAGAATTCTAAATACAAGAGGCAATTAGATCTAGTTTATCGAATTTATTTTCGAGTTTGTGTTTTCTTATTTTTTGAATTTGTGGTTCGATTGTTCTTTTTAATTAACCTAGAGTTATTTAAGGAAATTAAATATTAGCTTTCCTTAAAAGGATTTGACTAGGCGGTGGTGGTTGCTCCCATATCCAAGAAGGCCATGTGCCTCGCCATGCAGTCCTGGAAGCCAATTTTGGAAATTAATATTTAATATAATTAATAACATAGGTGGGGTTGAATCAATAGTGTTAAGTTCCGCTTGCGATTCAAATTTAAACCATTAAGAACAGATAAGTTAAATTTCGAATCAATGATGTTAGGTTCCATCTGTGATTCCTAATTTAACTTCTAAAGAACACAATAGGTTATTTAAGGAAAGGTTCAACACTTGTACAAAAAAAATTTGTGCAGTGGAACCGGTACATTTTCCTAGGACTAACCAACACTTGGAACTTGCTAATGCATGAAATGTGTTAGATCTAGGTGCTGATGTATTTTCTTATCTCCGCTCTGCAAAAAAATACTATCAAGAGTTTTTTATGATGAATTTATCAGTTTGACAGTAATTAGAGTGGCAAAGAGGGAAGATTTAGGGTCTCCCCAAAAGGGAGGACCCCTCTTCAAGCAATGGAAGAGAACCCTAACCCAAGGATGAGTACAAAGGGGAGAACAACCCCTTTTGTAGAGCAGGATGTGACCCCCACACGGGCCATGACATGGCCGTGTGGATTTACATGACCTTGGACCCCTTCTTCTCGGCCAAGGTGACACGGTCGTGTAACCTTCAAACGGTCGTGCCCTGCGCCAGCAGGGAATGCCTTACACGGCCATGTGGCACACACGGCCGTACCAAATTTTAGCCTTGGCAAGGCTACACGACCAGTCATCACCACACGACTATGTCATGTTCCTTCTCGGGTAAGGCTACACGGTCGGTCATCACCACACGCCCATGTCATGTTCGTTCTCGGGTAAGGCTACACGACTGATCATCACCACACAACCTTGCCTTGCTCCTTCACGGGTAGGGCTACACGGTCAGTCAGGGCCACACAACCCAGACTCTCTAGTGTTGGGACTGAAATGTAGCTAGAGGGGGGGTGAATAACTCGGCGCGATCTCGTGCTCTTCGTTGCTTGTTTCTTGTGGTGAAATGCAGCGGAAAATACAAAGAAACAACACTCAACGCTAACACTAGGGATTTACTTGGTATCCACCTCAAGAAGAGGTGACTAATCTAAGGATCCACACACTCACGCACCCTCTACTATGTAAACACTCCTTTTTCGGTAACTACCGAGGGTGGAGAAGCCCTACAATACTCTTAATACAACAAGAAACAAAGAGAAGCAAATACAAGGGAAAGCTTACACGGTTTACACAATAAACCCTAGCCCTAGCTTCTTCTTCTTGCTGTAGATTCTCCTCTTGACTTGGAAATGCCTCCAAGAACCTTCAAGATCTGGTGTGAGAGTGACTGTGAAGAAGCTCTATGGTCACTATTGTCGCTTGAGAAGAACGCCAAGAGATCTGCGGAGAGAAATGCTCGCTAACAGCTAAATACGACGTCAACGGTCGAATCCCAATTGATTGGATTGCTCCCAATCGATTGGGGAGGCTTTGGATCAATCGGTCGATCGATCCAGAGTACCTCTGTGCTCCTGGAAATTGCCTGGATCGATCACCTGATCGATCCAAGGATTATCACGCAAAATCTCAGCTCCCAATCGATCAGCCGATCAATTGGAGGCTCCCAATCAATCGGTCAATCGATTGGGAGGCTTTCTGTGCGATCGGCGATTCTCCCAATCGATCCACTAATTGATTGGGAGAAATCTTATCATGGGGACTCATCCAATTGATCGGCCGATCGATTGGGCATGAGCCAATCGATCGGTTGATCGATCCAGCTCATGGTTTTTTTCCCAAAACCAAGTCCAAAGTCCCCCAAATCAACATCCGATCAACCATGACCTGTTGGTATATCATGCCTAGCATCCGGTCACCCTTGACCTGCCAGGACTCCCTCACCAAGTGTCCAGTCAATACCTTTAACCCACTTGGACTTTTCTCCTCGTGCCAAGTGTCTGGTCATCCTTGACCCACTTGGACTTTTCTCCACCAGGTGTCCAATCAGCCTTGATCCACCTAGATTTTCCATGCCTGGCTTCACTCACCAAGTCTTCCCTTCTGCCTAGCTTCACTCACTAGGACTTTCCATCTGCCTGGCTTCACTCACCAGGACTTTCCTTCTGCCTAACTTCACTCACTAGGACTTTTCATCTGCCTAGCTTCACTCACTAGGACTTCTCATCTTCCTGGCTTCACTTACCAGAACTTTCCATCTGCCTAGCTTCACTTACTAGGACTTTCCTTCTACCTAGCTTCACTCACTAGGACTTTCCTTCTGCCTAGCTTCACTCACTAAAACTTTCCATCTGCCTAGCTTCACTCACTAGGATTTCTCATCTGCCTAGCTTCACTCACCAGGACTTTCCATCTGCCTAGCTTCACTTACTAGGACTTTCCTTCTGCCTAGCTTCACTCACTAGGACTTCTCATCTGCCTAGATTCACTCACTAGGACTTTCCTTTTGCCTAACTTCACTCACTAGGACTTCTCATCTGTCTGGCTTCACTCACCAGGACTTTCTATCTACCTAGCTTCACTCACTAGGACTTTCCTTCTGCCTGGTTTCACTCACCGGGACTTTCCTTCTACCTAGTTTCACTCACTAGGACTTTCCAGTCAACCTTGACCTACTTGACTCTCCTTCACAATCTCCCCACATGAACAATTGCACCTACAATCTCCATGTGTTGTCTATATGTATTGTCAAACATCGAAACCCAAACATTAAAACTCGAGCTTGAGTCAATTCAAGCTCAGTCAATAATGTCAACCTTGACCTAAGGAATATTGCACCAACAATCTCCCCCTTTTTGATGTTTGACAATACCTCCTTTAAGTTAGGCTAATCTTGTTAGCTAGAGCCCTAGAGCCAATCATATGATGATTGTATTTTGGACTTGTTGTATCATATTCTATAAAAATAAAGAAATTTGGTTTTTGGTTATTATACTTACTTGTATTGGTGCCAAATAAACTAAGTATAATAACGTCCTTGAGTAAAAGGTCCTTACCTATATCAATCGATTAGTTGAATCGATAGTGAGATGATATAGGGAACACTACTCTTAATCATTCCTAGTCGAGTATTAACATTCAGGGACAATGTTAATGTAATAAGACTAGCATGTAGGTCAACTCGATGACTTGATCTCACAACTCATGGATATAGAGATATCAATTTGACACATGACTATGCATTAGAGAATGTATACTAAATGACCCGCCATGAGAAAGTATCATGGATCGTTAAATGAGTGTCATATATTTTCTCATGTGGCTATTAGTATGACTACTAGTCCTTAGACCTGAAGTCACCATAGTTCCCTACATATGGAGTTATGTACTTTGGTTTCGTCAAACGTCACCCGTAACTGGGTGGACTATAAAGGCGATTACTGGGTATGTAATAAATTATGCAGAGGGATGTGAGTGATGTAGATGGGATCTATCCCTCCTATATGACGGGAGCGACATCGATATTCTTGATAGAGTGAGACCACGAAGTGCATGGTCATGCCCAAATGAGTCAATATAGGATATTGAGCTCATTTGATTTAGTGAGTCTACTTGGAGTTCAAGATTTAGATTGATTAGAGGATGACACGGTCTATGCCTCATATTGATCAATCTAGATATCTAGGATAGAAGGAAACTTGTCATATATTGTGAGGAGTCACAATTAGTAGTCACAAGGTGATATTCAATATCAACATTCTTGTAACATTGGGTAGTAATGATGTGTTGCTAGATACCGCTCATTACTTATGCTCCTAAATGGGTTTAGGGGCATTGCCAACGTTACAAGAACCTATAGGGTCACACACTAAGGACAATTAGATAGAGATTAGGTTCATATGATGAACCAAGAGGATTAGATTCATTTGATGAATCAAATTGGATTAAGAGTAATCCAAATTGGGCTAATTGAGTTGGACTCAAGTTGATTCATGTATTCAATAAGTCTAATTTAGATTATGACTCATTAAATCAACTTAATTTAACGAATTAGATTCATTATATTAAGTTGGCTTGAATCAAATGGTTAGATTAGATCAAACATGGAAGAGATTTGGTCAAGTTTGACTTGACTTGAGAGGAAGAGGAAGAGTCAAGTTTGACTTGACTAATTGCCACATCATAAGTGAGATGGCAAGATGTGGACCAATGATGATGCTCCACATCATCATGGTGTGCCACCTCATGGAGGTTACAAGCCTCCTTTCCCATTAATGTGGTCGGCCTGTAACTCCCCGCCCCACCTGCTAAGGCCACGGGGGTTACTTTTCCCTACTCAACAACTTATTAACTTATTACAGCGGAAGTCTTCCTTGTAAATTTTTGAAACATAGAATCCACATGTCATACCTTACATTATTTCAAGACATATAGGAACTAACATGATAAATGTCATGGAGTTACAATCATAAAATTATCAAACAAGCACAACTCATATTTAATGAAAGCAGGTCTTTTCTTCTTTAGCCAGTCACTACCACACACATCCTACTAGCCCCTCCTGCTGCTCCCCTAGTCCATCCAACCTTTGCCCTTATCTGTGGTACAATAAAGTAAGCTGTGAGCACTCATGGCTCAGTAAGTTCCTTTCCTACTCACAAAATCCGTATATCATGAAAACAATCACAAAGCATATATCAAAGCTTAAAGTATCATAGCATATCATATATGATCATCATATATATCATGAGCACAATCATAGATATCATGGCATAATCATGGTATAAACACAAGGTAGCATGGCATATCATAACATGATCATCATATATATCATGAGCACAATCATAGATATCATGGCATAATCATGGCATAAACACAAGGTAGCATGGCATATCATAACATGATCATCATATATATCATGACATATTCATAAAGCATATGCAAGGTGAACTTTTAAAACATGCATCATGACTTTTTAAAACGTATAACATAGATACTTAAACATAATCTCAACATAAAGGGGGGATCCCGGCTTGTACCACATACATAAATGCGCGCGTCCTAGTAGGTCCAAGGTAGCAAGTCTTGAACCCTACAAGGCATATACTAGGCCCGTTTCTTAGTCCATCGACCTAGAGGCACTTAGGAGCCCATCCCTAACGAGGCCAGTTTCTTAGTCCATCGACCCCGGGGCGCTTATGGAGCCCACCCTTGGTACAAGCCTTAAAAGTAAAATAGCATGTCATATTTACATAGTCCATATCACTCATGTCATATTCAAGTCATGAAGAGTGCTCTTGATCCCACTTACAGGGAAGCAACTCTTTTAGGCATAGCTTAAAGCATGTATAATGGAGCACACAACATATCATGATTTTGAGCACACAGCATATCATGAACACATGCATAATTAAGCATACAACCTATCATGATCTTAAGCACATAGCATATCATGAACTTGAGCACACAGCATATCATGAGTTTAGGCACATATCATATCATGAGTTTGAGTACTTAGCATATCATGAGTTTAAGCACACAACATATCATGAACTTGAGCACATAGCATATCATGAAATTTAGCACATAGCATATCATAGACTTGAGCACATAGCATTTCATGAAATTTAGCACACAACATATCATAAAAATAAGCACATAGCATATCATGAAACTTAGCACACAGCATATCATGAATAGGACCTAACATATATAAATGAACCTCACAGCATTTCATACTCTCCACATATCATAAAGCATTGCATGTGAAGTTCATGGAAGAACACAAAATTAGGTCTCTATCCCTAGTGACAAGTGGTGGCCGAAACATATAGAGGTGGTTTAGGTTATCAAGCAACAAAAGAACATGTGAACCCTAAACATCTATCATTTCTTATGACATAAGAGGCATCTTAAGCATGTTAGGTATAGGTTCCAAGCTTTCTAGTTCCCTTTTCATAACCTGGCCGAAACTTATTAAGCCTCCTTTTGGGTTATTAACAACATATAAGAATGAACAACCTTAACAATTTTCATATCATATTCCATAAGAAACCATTTGAACACATTTGATTTAGGTTCCAAGTTCTCTAAGCCTTTAACCCTAACATGGCCGAAACCCTAGCAACATGTTTCTAGGTTACAAGCAACATGAAAAGGTTAAACTTCATACTAACATATCAATACATATCATGAGAATCACCATAAGTACATTTAGTCTAAGTTCCAAGCTTCTCAAGCCTTTTAATAAAATGTGGCCGAATCTTGTAAGCATGGGTATTAAGTTCCTAGTGGCATATTAGCATGAAGACCATAAGAACTTTCCTAGCATTCATTTCAAAGATTAACATGGACCACTTAGTTTAGAAATTTAAGCATCCTAGGTCTTAAAAACAATTGTGGCCGAATACTAAAGAACAAGAATTCAAGTTTCAAGCAACATGTGAACATTAATTTATTTCATATCTCTTCATCAAGTAGAGCATAAGTATCTTAGGCTTGATTTAAACCTTCCTAGGGTTCAAGTCTTGAAATGGCCGAACCATCATATATAAGAAATATTGTTCAACTTAACCTAAGATCATGGCATGTCACATTAGCTTCATATCTTGTCTTATAAGAATCATAGCATGCTTAAATTTTTAGGTTTAAAGCCCTTCTAGGCTCTCAACTCTATCTTGGCCGAATATACATGAATATGGAATCAAGTTTAAATCGCCTTACAAGTGGGGAAAAACATCAACAACACCACTTATCATTAGGTACATATCATAAAAACAAGGTAGCATGCTTGGTTTAGGTTTAGAGCTCTTCTAGCTCTTTTGTTCCTTCTATGCCGAAAATCCAAGTTCATAAATTTATGTTCTAGCCAAACATTCTAGCATGAAAATATTAGTTTATCTCTCCTACCATAAGGTATATAACATAAGCAAAAATCATGAATATATTTTAGTTGGTTTTCAAGGTTCTTTAAACTCTCTCTCTTTTTTTTTCTTTGTTTGGCCGAAACCCATATGAAATAACCAGAGGTTTTTAAGCAATATTTTTCATAACAAACATATAGCTATTGTACCACAGGTGAGGGGAACTTACATCCTTTCGCTTGTGGTTTTTCTTAAGGAGGAAAGTGTTCTAGTTGTTAAGGAAGGGAGAAGTTTCTTCCTCTTGTGCCTCCTTTGATTTCCTTTGCATGGGGAGGGCTAGAACTTGAAGGTTTCTTCTTGAAAATTGGCTTCCTTGGAGAAGAACTTGACTTAGTGTTCGGATCAAGGAGTGGGTGGATCTCCTAGTCTCGGTGAAGAAAGAAAAGAAGGAAGGAGGAGGAAGAATGAGGAAAATGAGAGGTTTACTTCTCATTTTTTTTCTATTTATTCATCATGAGAGAAATTTATGTCCTCATTAATTTTCCCTTAAATTCATCCATTATTCTTTCTCTTGATTCCCATGAAAAAAACATGAGGAGAGGGAATGGTGAGGAAAACAACTTGCCTTCTCCTTATTCCTTCTCTTAATCAAGAGGGAGAAGAGGTGAGCAATTTGGTTTTCTCTTGCTCCTTGTTTTATTTTTCTTCTCTCCTTTAACTAATATTTTTATTCCTTCCTATGCATATGTTACTTTCTATCCTAGTGGTGATCATGCCATTAATCTTTCTCCATTATTGGTGGGAGGTTCAAGGTTCAATCCTTGGCCTCCACCTCTTACCTCTTATTTTCATTTTGTTTCTTACTATTCTTTTTCTCATATTCTTTTTATTTATTTCCATGCTCTTAATGAGAATAATACCTATGTATTTATATAACAAAAATTCATGGGTGTTACAGTACCCCATACCTCATAGAAAGTTCATCCTCGAACTTAGAATATCGATATCAAGTGGTGCCGGACTTTCTACTGAGTGCGTCAGCTACCTTGTTTGCCTTTCCCGGATGATACAAGATTTCGCAATCGTAGTCCTTGACTAACTCGAGCCATCTACGTTGCCTCATATTTAGGTCTTTCTGCGTGAAGAAATACTTCAGGCTCTGATGGTCTGTATAAATTTTGCACTGGGCTCCATATAAATAATGTCTCCATGTTTTCAGTGCGAAAACCACCGCTGCTAGTTATAAATCATGAATGGGATAATTCCTTTCTTGTTCTTTGAGTTGTTTAGAGGCATAGGCGATGACTCTGCCATCTTGCATGAGTACCGCTCCAAGCCCTAGTAAGGAAGCATCGCTATACATATCAAAGCCTTTGTTACTTTCCGGAAGAGTAAGGATCGGAGCACTGGTCAGTCTCCGTTTTAGTTCCGTAAAACTCCTCTCGCAGTCATCTGTCCATTCGTACTTTTTGTTTTTCTTGGTAAGACTCGTTATAGGGCTGTAATTTTAGAAAAACCTTCTACAAACTTCCTGTAGTAGCCTGCTAATCCCAGAAAACTTTTGATTTCGCTGGCATTCTTTGGTCTGTCCCAGTTACTTACGACTTCGATCTTGCTTGGGTCTACCATGACTCCATTTTTGGAGATGACATGACCCAGGAATACTACTTGATCTAATCATAACTCGCACTTGGAAAATTTTGCATACAGTTGTTTCTCTCGGAGAATCTGTAGTACAATATTCAGATGTTCAGCATGTTCCTCCTGGGTTCTTGAGTAGATGAGGATATCGTCAATGAAGACTATCACACATTTATCAAGATATGCTGCAAATACCCGATTCATCAAATCCATGAATACCGCAGGGGCATTTGTTACTCCGAAGGGCATAACTACAAACTCATAGTGTCTGTATCTTGTTCGAAAGGCTGTCTTGGGTATATCATCTTGTTTCACTTTCACTTGATGATAGCCAGACCTTAGGTCAATCTTCGAGAAAACAGTTGCTCCCTTCAATTGGTCGAACAAATCGTCGATTCGTGGAAGAGGGTATCTGTTCTTAATTGTTGCGTTGTTCAGCGCTCGATAATCTATACACATTCGCATAGATCCATCCTTTTTTTTCACAAACAGTACCGGAGCCCCCCATGGAGAGTGACTAGGGCGAATAAGTCCCTTGTCGAGTAACTCCTGTAGCTGTTCTTGAAGTTCCTTTAATTCGGTTGGTGCCATCCGGTAAGGTGTTTTAGAGATTGGTTTAGTACCCGGAACTAGTTCAATTGTAAATTCTATTTCTCTATCGGGTGCTAATCCTGGTAGTTCATCAGGAAATACTTCTGGATAGTTGCATACTACTCTAACCTCTTCTAGCTTCTGGCTCCCGGTTTGTCTTGCATCAATCTTGTGTGCTAGAAATCCAGCACACCCTTCGTCTAACATTCTCTGTGCCTTTATAGCAGATAAGAATCCTGCAATTTCCTTCCCAGATTCTCCGATGAATTTAAACATTGGTTCAGCTTCAGGTCGGAAAACTACCTTCTTCTTACGGCACTCGATTGAGGCACCGTACTTGCTCAGGAAATCCATGCCTAATATAATGTCATAGTCCCGCATATCGAGTATTATCAGATCACTATAAAGTTCCCTGTCTGCGATCCGGATAGGTACAGCCCGCAGCATATGATCTGATGGCATAACTTCCCCGGAAGGTAAGGTTGTTAAGAACGTGATATCCAGTGTCTGGGATGGTATGTCTAGTCTCTTGGTAAATGATGCCGAGACGAACGAGTGTGTCGCCCCTGTATCAAACAATACTAAAGCATACTGACTGAAAATAGGCAGCTGACCTCTAACGACAGTAGAGGCGTTTGCCACATCCTCCTTAGTGAGCGAGAAAACCCTGGCATTTGTCGTCGCTGGTGGGGCTTCCAATCTTCCTTGGCTGATTGAAGCCCCTTCTATCGCAGTTTGCATCTGGTGTAGTTGTGGAGGGGCACTCCTGTTCTGGTTATTCTGCTGGGGTGGCGCTTGAACCCGGTTGGTGCAATCTCTAGCCAGATGTCCTTCCCCTCCGCAATTATAGCACTTCCTTGAACCCTTGTGACATATTCCGAGATGCAGCTTTCCGCAAATAGTGCACTGGTGGTATCTCGGTTGCTTATTCGTTGGGCCACCTTTAGCATTGTCCCATTGTTTCCTTTTTCCGGTAGAGGTCCCCTTCCAATTTGTCTTGCTGCCTGAGGTTCTCTGTCCGTCTGTTCGGGACTGACTCTTATTCTCGTTCATTGCTTTCTGATAGTGCTCCGTGATCAGGGCACTGCTGACTAGTTCCTCTGTAGTCTGCGGCCTATTAACTCCGCCAGCTACGTTCAGTGCTATCTCAGTTTGGAGCATTTTCAGCATCAGTCTGACCCTTTCCCTTTCTGTGCGAACCAACTCCGGACATAGCCGTGCTAATCGGTTGAAGCGTTTAACTGCCTCGTTCACTGATAGGTCACCTTATCGAAACTCGGTGAGCTCGTCATAGTGTCGGTTCGTCACTTGCATATGGAAGAACTCCTCAAGGAACTCTGTCTCAAAGTCTGTCCAGGTCATCAGATTAATCTGTCTCTTTGCCTTTACTCTTTCCCACCACATCCTTGCGTCTCCGGAAAAATAGAACGATACACATTTGATCTTCTCCGGTACAAGCCAGTCCAATAGCTCTACTATGCTTTCTACTGTCTTGAACCATGCCTGGACGTCCCATGGCTCGCAAGCACCTGAGAAATTCTCCGGTTTCAAGCTTAGCCACTGGATCAGGTAGGTCTCCTGTCAGACTACCGGAATAGGGGCTATCGGTGGTACTGGTGCAACTACTGGAATAATGGGCATTGCGTTCTGATTCACTGGCGGGGTGACGGGATTTTCTTGCTGTCCCATTAAAGTCGTGATCAGCTATTGTTGCTCCGTGATTTGGCGCTGGAGGTCAATAACTACCTGGGTCAGATCCGGTGGAGTCGCTGTCTCGTCAGCTCGAGCAGTGCGTCTCCTAGCCATGCTTATCTTCATTTAATGACAATAAATTATCATTATTTCTATCCAATTTAACATAAGGTCGTTAACATTCTTATTCTACCAGCATGCATTCCTATCCTAAACTTGTGACTATCATAATTAAACAGAATAAGTAAACATGCATAATATTAAAGCATCATAATAAAAGAATTTAACTTAAACATATAAATTCTTACTTGGAACGGCAGGAGGAAGGCTTGACATATGTGTAGTGAGAGGCTAACTTGGCTCTGATACCATACTGTAATGCCCCGCCCCTCCTGCTAAGGCCACGGGGGTTACTTTTCCCTACTTAACAACTTATTAACTTATTACAACAGAAGTCTTACTTGTAAATTTTTGAAACATAGAATCCATATATCATACCTTACATTATTTCAAGACATATAGGAACTAACATGATAAATGTCATGGAGTTACAATCATAAAATTATCAAACAAGCACAACTCATATTTCATGAAAGCAGGTCTTTTCTTCTTTAGCCAGTCACTACCACACACATCCTACTAGCCCCTCCTGCTGCTCCCCTAGTCCATCCAACCTTTGCCCTTATCTGTGGTACAAGAAAGTAAGCTGTGAGCACTCATGGCTCAGTAAGTTCCTTTCCTACTCACAAAATCCGTATATCATGTCAACGATCACAAAGCATATATCAAAGCATAAAGTATCATAACATATCATACATGATCATCATATATATCATGAGCACAATCATAGATATCATGGCATAATCATGGTATAAACACAAGGTAGCATGGCATATCATAACATGATCATCATATATATCATGAGCACAATCATAGATATCATGGCATAATCATGGCATAAACACAAGGTAGCATGGCATATCATAACATGATCATCATATATATCATGACATATTCATAAAGCATATGCAAGGTGAACTTTTAAAACATGCATCATGACTTTTTAAAACGTATAACATAGATACTTAAACATAATCTCAACATATGGGGGGGATCCCGGCTTGTACCACATACATAAATGCGCGCGTCCTAGTAGGTCCAAGGTAGCAAGTCTTGAACCCTACAAGGAATATACTAGGTCCGTTTCTTAGTCCATCGACCTAGGGGCACTTAGGATCCCATCCCTAACGAGACTCGTTTCTTAGTCCATCGACCCCGGGGCGCTTATGGAGCCCACCCTTGGTACAAGCCTTAAAAGTAAAATAGCATGTCATATTTACATAGTCCATATCACTCATGTCATATTCATGTCATGAAGAGTGCTCTTGATCCCACTTACAGGGAAGCAACTCTTTTAGGCATAGCTTAAAGCATGTATAATGGAGCACACAGCATATCATGATTTTGAGCACACAGCATATCATGAGCACATGCATAATTAAGCATACAACCTATCATGATCTTAAGCACACAGCATATCATGAACTTGAGCACACAGCATATCATGAGTTTAGGCACATATCATATCATGAGTTTGAGTACTTAGCATATCATGAGTTTAAGCATACAGCATATCATGAACTTGAGCACATAGCATATCATGAAATTTAGCACACAGCATATCATAGACTTGAGCACATAGCATTTCATGAAATTTAGCACACAACATATCATAAAAATAAGCACATAGCATATCATGAAACTTAGCACACAGCATATCATGAATAGGACCTAACATATATAAATGAACCTCACAGATGTTGGAGTGTATACTGAAAGCCTAAGCTTTGTAAACATTCATTATGAATAAAGAATCACATTTGGTCAAATTGTCTACATTTAGTTGTAGTTGTTCAATTAATTTATACTGTAGATAACATAATATGTGGTGCCACATGCAGAAGATGATGTTATCAGTACCATATAAATTATAAACAGTAGCTCACGGCTAAAATGGAAAAGAACAAACCATTAGAAGGTCGTAGTGTAATTAGGTATCAGTTTATCTTGACTGTATAATTACACTAGTACACTCAGAGTGTATTGAGTAGGACCATTTGAGGTCGTTTCTTTTATACTGACTTTATAAAGGAACAAAGACCTCAGTTGTTATGGAAGTGTGTGCTCTTAATCCTAATATAATAACAAGCACATATATTTGATATTTATTTTTTTAATTTATCAATGGGTGAGATTTAGTTCGATGAATCAATAAGCCCGATAAGTTGGGAAATGGTATCACTTATATAGTGTGTTGTTGATTATAGAAGGAAACTGTGTCCTAGAGATACTAGGTTGATAATGTCCTCAAGAGGAGCTCATAAGGATTGTCATGTTAAACCCTGCAGGTGGACTTAGTCCGACATGATGATAAGGTTGAGTGGTACTACTCTTGGACTAAGATATTAATTAAATGAGTTGTTAGTAACTCACTTAATTAGTGGACATTCGATATCTTAAACACAGAGAGACTAACACACTCATAATAAGAAGGAGCCCAAAAATGTAATTTGGGATTGGTGCGGTAGTTCAATAATAGTTCTCTAGTGGAATGAATTATTATTGATAAAATTAAGTTGTGTGTTCGGGGCGAACACGGGATGCTTAATTTTATCGGGAGACCAAAACCAATTCCTCCTCTCGGTCCCTATCGTAGCCTCTTATTTATAGAGTACTATACCCACCTATACCCACCTTCTATACCCACATAAAGGGGGTCAACCATGCTAGCTTGGGAACCAAGCTAGGGCCGGCCTAAGTAGAAATTGGGGTGGCCGGCCCTAGCTTGAACCCAAGCTAGTGGGGGCCGGCCAAATTAAATTAAAAAAGAATTTTAATTTTAATTTTTATTATGTGGAAGAAATAATTTATTAAAGAGAATTAAAATTAAAATATCTCTCTTGTAAAAGATTTACAAAAGATTAAAGAAAGAGATTAGATCTCTTTCCTTATTTGTACATTGGTAAGATATTTTATTTTCTCTTTAAAATTATCCACATGTTGATAAAATTAAAATTATAGAAATTTCTTTTTATCAACCATGAAGAGATTTTTAAAGAGAAATTTTAATTTTTAAAATTTTCGAAAACAAATTAGGAAGTTTTAATTGTTGATTAAAACTTGTCTAATTTATCTCTTTTGATGTGGCCGGCCATTAGAGATTAATTGGGGAAATTTTATTTTATTTTTCTCAATTAAATCATGTCAAGGGAATTAAGGAAATTTTATTGTAATTAAATTTCCTAATTTGCCTAGGCCAAGGAATATAAAAGAAGGGGTGAGGGTGCCTTCATGAGACATAACCTCTATTATTTTCTCTCCCTCTTTTATTCCTTGGAGTGGCTGGCCATCCTCTTCCTCTCTTCCTCTTTGTGGTGGCCGAAACTCTCAAAGGCTTGGAGCTCTTGTGGCGGCCGGATACTACTTGGAGAAGAAGAAGAAAAAGAAGGAGAGAAAGCTAGCATCTCTTGGAGCTTGGTTGGTGTTTTGTTCTTCATCCTTGGTAAAGCTTTTTGTGGCCGAACCTAGCTAGGAGGAGAAGAAGGTGGTTGGTGGTTTCTCATCTCGGAAGATCGTTGCCCACACAACGTCCGAGGTTAAAAGAGGAATACGGTAGAAGATCAAGAGATCTTTCTAAAAGGTATAACTAGTAGTTTTTCCTTTTCTGCATCATACTAGTTATTTATGGAAATAATACCAAATACAAGAGGCTTACGTTCTAGATTTCGAATATGTTTTTCGAACTTGTGTTCTTTTATTTTATTTTTCCATGTGATTTGATTGTTCTTTTCGGTTAACCTAAAGTTATTTTAGGAAATTAAATATTAGATTTCTATAAAAGGTTTTGTCTAGTCGGTGGTGGTTGCTCCCATATCCAAGAAGGCCATGTGCCTCGCCACGTCAGTACTGGGAACCAATTATGGAAATTAATATTTAATAGAATTAATAACTTAAGATGATTTGGATCGAACGTGTTAAGTTCCGCAGGAGATCCAAGTCAAAACCTAAAAGAACAAATAGATTAAGTTTTGGATCAAACGTGTTAAGTTCCGCAGGCGATCCAAAATTTAATTTAAAAGAACACATGGTAGCTAGGAAAAGGTTCAGACCTTTGTACAAAATTTTTGTACAGTGGAACCTCTAGGCTTTTCGAGTAGCAACCAACAACAGCATGTCATACTCTCCACATATCATAAAGCATTGCATGTGAAGTTCATGGAAGAACACAAAATTAGGTCTCTATCCCTAGTGACAAGTGGTGGTCGAAACATATAGAGGTGGTTTAGGTTATCAAGCAACAAAAGAACATGTGAACCCTAAACATCTATCATTTCTTATGACATAAGAGGCATCTTAAGCATGTTAGGTATAGGTTCCAAGCTTTCTAGGTCCCATTTCATAACCTGGCCAAAACTTATTAATCCTCCTTTTGGGTTATTAACAACATATAAGCATGAACAACCTTAACAATTTTCATAACATATTCCATAAGAAACCATTTGAACACATTTGATTTAGGTTCTAAGTTCTCTAAGCCATTAACCCTAACATGGCCGAAACCCTAGCAACATGTTTCTAGGTTACAAGCAACATGAAAAGGTTAAACTTCATACTAACATATCAATACATATCATGAGAATCACCATAAGTACATTTAGTCTAAGTTCCAAGCTTCTCAAGCCTTTTAATCTAATGTGGCCGAATCTTGTAAGCATGGGTATTAAGTTCCTAGTGGCATATTAGCAAGAAGACTATAAGAACTTTCCTAGCATTCATTTCAAAGATTAACATGGACCACTTAGTTTAGAAATTTAAGCATCCTAGGTCTTAAAAACAATTGTGGCCGAATACTAAAGAACAAGAATTCAAGTTTCAAGCAACATGTGAACATTAATTTATTTCATATCTCTTCATCAAGTAGAGCATAAGTATCTTAGGCTTGATTTAAACCTTCCTAGGGTTCAAGTCTTGAAATGGCCGAACCATCATATATAAGAAATATTGTTCAACTTAACCTAAGATCATGGCATGTCACATTAGCTTCATATCTTGTCTTATAAGAATCATATCATGCTTAAATTTTTAGGTTTAAAGCCCTTCTAGGCAATCAACTCTATCTTGGCCGAATATACATGAATATGGAATCAAGTTTAAATCGCCTTACAAGTGGGGAAAAACATCAACAACACCACTTATCATTAGGTACATATCATAAAAACAAGGTAGCATGCTTGGTTTAGGTTTAGAGCTCTTCTAGCTCTTTTGTTCCTTCTATGCCGAAAATCCAAGTTCATAAATTTTTTTCTAGCCAAACATTCTAGCATGAAAATATTAGTTTATCTCTCCTACCATAAGGTACATAACATATGCAAAAATCATGAATATATTTTAGTTGGTTTTCAAGGTTCTTTAAACTCTCTCTCTTTTTTTTTCATTGTTTGGTCGAAACCTTCATGAAATAACCATAGGTTTTTAAGCAATATTTTAAATAACAAACATATAGCTATTGTACCACAGGTGAGGGGAACTTACATCCTTTCGCTTGTGATTTTTCTTAAGGAGGAAAGTGTTCTAGTTGTTAAGGAAGGGAGAAGTTTCTTCCTCTTGTGCCTCCTTTGATTTCCTTTGCATGGGGAGGGCTAGAACTTGAAGGTTTCTTCTTGAAAATTGGCATCCTTGGAGAAGAACTTGACTTAGTGTTCGGATCAAGGAGTGGGTGGATCTCCTAGTCTCGGTGAAGAAAGAAAAGAAGGAAGGAGGAGGAAGAATGAGGAAAATGAGAGGTTTACTTCTCTTTTTTTTTCTATTTATTCATCATGAGAGAAATTTATGTCCTCATTAATTTTCCCTTTAATTCATCCATTATTCTTTCTCTTGATTCCCACGAAAAAAACATGAGGAGAGGGAAGGGTGAGGAAAACAACTTGCCTTCTTCTTATTCCTTCTCATAATCAAGAGGGAGAAGAGGTGAGCAATTTGGTTTTCTCTTGCTCCTTGTTTTATTTTTCTTCTCTCCTTTAACTAATATTTTTATTCCTTCCTATGCATATGTTACTTTCTATCCTAGTGGTGATCATGCCATTAATCTTTCTCCATTATTGGTGGGAGGTTCAAGGTTCAATCCTTGGCCTCCACCTCTTACCTCTTATTTTCATTTTGTTTCTTACTCTTCTTTTTCTCATATTCTTTTTATTTATTTCCATGCTCTTAATGAGAATAATACCTATGTATTTATATAACAAAAATTCATGGGTGTTACAGTACCCCATACCTCACAGAAAGTTCGTCCTCGAACTTAGAATAGCGATATCAAGTGGTGCCGGACTTTCTACTGAGTGCGTCGGCTACCTTGTTTGCTTTTCCCAGATGATACAAGATTTCGCAATCGTAGTCCTTGACTAACTCGAGCCATCTACGTTACCTCATATTTAGGTCTTTCTGCGTGAAGAAATACTTCAGGCTCTGATGGTCTGTATAAATTTTGCACTGGGCTCCATATAAATAATGTCTCCATGTTTTTAGTGCGAAAACCACCGCTGCTAGTTCTAAATCATGAATGGGATAATTCTTTTCATGTTCTTTGAGTTGTCTAGAGGCATAGGCGATGACTCTGCCATCTTGCATGAGTACCGCTCCAAGCCCTAGTAAGGAAGCATCACTATACATATCAAAGCCTTTGTTACTTTCCGTAAGAGTAAGGATCGGAGCACTGGTCAGTCTCTGTTTTAGTTCCGTAAAACTCCTCTCGCAGTCATCTGTCCATTCGTACTTTTTGTTTTTCTTGGTAAGACTCGTCATAGGGGCTGCAATTTTAGAAAAACCTTCTACGAACTTCCTGTAGTAGCCTGCTAATCCCAGAAAACTTCTGATTTCGCTGGCATTCTTTGGTCTGTCCCAGTTACGTACGGCTTCGATCTTGCATGGGTCTACCATGACTCCATTTTTGGAGATGACATGACCCAAGAATACTACTTGATCTAACCAGAACTCGCACTTGGAAAATTTTGCATACAGTTGTTTCTCTCGGAGAATCTGTAGTACAATATTCAGATGTTCAGCATGTTCCTCCTGGGTTCTTGAGTAGATGAGGATATCGTCAATGAAGACTATCACACATTTATCAAGATATGCTGCAAATACCCGATTCATCAAATCCATGAATACCGCAGGGGCATTTGTTACTCCGAAGGGCATAACTACGAACTCATAGTGTCCGTATCTTGTTCAGAAGGCTGTCTCGGGTATATCATCTTGTTTCACTTTCACTTGATGATAGCCGGACCTTAGGTCAATCTTCGAGAAAACTGTTGCTCCCTTCAATTGGTCGAACAAATCGTCGATTCGTGGAAGAGGGTATCTGTTCTTAATTGTTGCGTTGTTCAGCGCTCGATAGTCTATACACATTCGCATAGATCCATCCTTCTTTTTCACAAACAGTACCAGAGCCCCCCATGGAGAGTGACTAGGGCGAATAAGTCCTTTGTCGAGTAACTCCTGTAGCTGTTCTTGAAGTTCCTTTAATTCGGTTGGTGACATCCCGTAAGGTGTTTTAGAGATTGGTTTAGTACCCGGAACTAGTTCAATTGTAAATTCTATTTCTCTATCGGGTGCTAATCCTGGTAGTTCATCAGGAAATACTTCCGGATAGTTGCATACTACTCTGACCTCTTCTAGCTTCTGGCTCCCGGTTTGTTTTGCATCAATCACGTGTGCTAGAAATCCAGCACACCCTTCGTCTAACATTCTCTGTGCCTTTATAGCTGATAAGAATCCTGCAATTTCCTTCCCAGATTCTCCGATGAATTCAAACATTGGTTCAGCTTCAGGTCGAAAAACTACCTTCTTCTTACGGCACTCAATTGAGGCACTGTACTTGCTCAGGAAATCCATGCCTAATATAATGTCATAGTCCTGCATATCGAGTATTATCAGATCACTGTAAAGTTCCCTGTCTGCAATCCGGATAGGTACAGCCCGCAGCATATGATCTGATGGCATAACTTCCCTGGAAGGTAAGGTTGTTATGAACGTGATATCTAGTGTCTGGGATGGTATGTCTAGTCTCTTGGTAAATGATGCCGAGACGAACGAGTGTGTTGCCCCTGTATCAAACAATACTAAAGCATACTGACTGAAAATAGGCAGCTGACCTGTAACGACAGTAAAGGCGTTTGCCACATCCTCCTTAGTGAGCGAGAAAACCCTGGCATTTGTCGTCGCTGGCGGGGCTTCCAATCTTCCTTGGCTGATTGAAGTCCCTTCTATCGCAGTTTGCATCTGGTGTAGTTGTGGAGGGGCACTCCTGTTCTGGTTTTTCTGCTGGGGTGGCGCTTGAACCCGGTTGGTGCAATCTCTAGCCAGATGTCCTTCCCCTCCGCAATTATCACACTTCCTTGAACCCTTGTGACATATTCCAGGATGCAGCTTTCCGCAAATAGTGCACTGGGGGTATCTCGGTTGCTTATTCGTTGGGCCACCTTTAGCATTGTCCCATTGTTTCCTTTTTCCGGTAGAGGTCCCCTCCCAGTTTGTCTTGCTGCCTGAGGTTCTCTGTCCGTCTGTTCGGGACTGACTCTTATTCTCGTTCATTGCTTTCTGATAGTGCTCCGTGATCAGGGCACTGCTGACTAGTTCCTCTGTAGTCTGTGGTCTATAAACTCCGCCAGCTACGTTCAGTGCTATCTCAGGTCGGAGCATTTTCAGCATCAGTCTGACCCTTTCCCTTTCTGTGCGAACCAACTCCAGACATAGCCCTGCCAATCGGTTGAAGCGTTTAACTGCCTCGTTCACTCTTAGGTCACCTTCCCGAAACTCGGTGAACTCGTCATAGTGTCGGTTCGTCACTTGCATATGGAAGAACTCCTCAAGGAACTCTGTCTCGAAGTATGTCCAGGTCATCAGATTAATCTGTCTCTTTGCCTTTACTCTTTCCCACCACATCCATGCGTCTCCGGAAAAACAAAACGATACACATTTGATCTTCTCCGGTACAGGCCAGTCCAATAGCTCTACTATGCTTTCTACTGTCTTGAACCATGCCTGGGCATCCCATTGCTCGCAAGCACCTGAGAAATTCTCTGGTTTCAACCTTAGACACTGGATCAGGTAGGTCTCCTGTCGGACTACCGGAATAGGGGCTATCGGTGGTACTGGTGCAACTACTGGAATAATGGGCACTGCGTTCTGATTCACTGGCGGGGTGACGGGATTTTCTTGCTGTCCCATTAAAGTCGTGATCAGCTGTTGTTGCTCCGTCATCTGGCGCTGGAGGTCAGTAACTACCTGGGTCAGATCTGGTGGAGTCGCTGTCTCGTCAGCTCGAGCAGTGCGTCTCCTAGCCATGCTTCTCTTCATTTAATGACAATAAATTATCATCATTTCTATCCAATTTAACATAAGGTCGTTAACATTCTTATTCTACCAGCATGCATTCCTATCCTAAACTTGTGACTATCATAATTAAATAGAATAAGTAAACATGCATAATATTAAAGCATCATAATAAAAGAATTTAACTTAAACATATAAATTCTTACTTGGAACGGCAGGAGGAAGGCTTGACATGTGTGTAGTGAGAGGCTAACTTGGCTCTGATACCATACTGTAACTCCCCGCCCCTCCTGCTAAGGCCACGGGGGTTACTTTTCCCTACTTAACAACTTATTAACTTATTACAGCGGAAGTCTTACTTGTAAATTTTTGAAACATAAGCTACACTAATACACTCTAAGTGTATTAAGTAGGACCATTTAGGTAAGTTCTTTTTGTACTGACTTAGTAAAAGAACTAGACCTTAGTTATTATGGAAGTGTGTGCTCTTAATCCTAATATAATAACAAGCACATATATTTAATATTTTTTCCTTTGACCTATCAAAGGGTGAGGTTTAGCTCGATATATCAATATGCCCGATAAGTTGGGAAATGATATTACTTATAGTGTATTTTGTTGATTATAGAAGGAATCTGTGTCCTAGTCATCTAGGTTGAGAATGCCCCCAAGAGTAGCTCATAAGGATTGTCATGTTAAACCCTGCAGGTGGACTTAGTCCAACATGACAATGAAGTTGAGTGGTACTACTCTTGGAGCTATATATTAATTAAGTGAGTTGTCAGTAACTTACTTAATTAGTGGACATTTGTTTTAAACACAGGGAGACTAACACACTCATAATAATAAGGAGCTCATAATGTAATTTGGGATTGGTGTGGTAGTGCAGTAATAACTCTCTAGTGGAATGGGTTATTATCGATGAACTTGAGTTGTGTGTTCAGAGCGAGCACGGGATACTCAAGCTCATCGGAAGGCCAAAACCAATTTCTCCTCTAGGTCCCTGTCGTAGCCTCATTATAGCCTCAAGTCCATCCAAATGTAAGGCTCTTCTTGGTGTCCAAGAAGGGGGCCGGACCATTGCTTGGTGACCAAGCAATGTTCGGTCACATCCTCTTATAGGGGCCAGCCTTATTGCTTGGTGATCAAGCTTGTAAGGGTTGGCCAAAATTAATTCAAATAGGAGGGTTGTTTTGAATTTTTAAAATCTTCTCTTTGAAGAAAACTATAAGTTTTATTTGAATGGTCTAGTCCAAGAAGGGGGCCGAACCATTGCTTGGTGACCAAGCAATGTTCGGCCACATCCTCTTATAGGGGCCGGCCCTATTGCTTGGTGATCAAGCTTGTAAGGGCCGGCCAAAATTAATTCAAATAGGAGGGTTGTTTTGAATTTTTAAAATCTTCTCTTTGAAGAAAACTATAAGTTTTAAAAGAGAGATTTTAATTTTAAAAACTTTCCTTATTTGAATTTGGTCACATGTTTTAATAGAGAGTTTTCAAAGTTTTAAAACTTTCCTTTTTTAATCATCCTCATGGTTTAAGAAAAAAAAGGGAGATAAGTTTTAAAATTAAAATTTTCTATCATCATATTAAAAAAGGAAATTTTATAAGAGAGTTTTTAAATTTTAAAACATGATTTTAATTTTTAGAAACTTTCCTTTTTTAACTCCTACTTTAGGAAAGAGAGCTTGTAAAATTTTATAAGAGTTTTCTTGTAAAATTTTATAAAAAAATATATTTCCTTTTTCCCCTTGATGAGGTGGTCGACCACATTGCTTGGTGCCCAAGCAAGTGGCCGGCCATATTAAATTATTTAAAATCATCACAAAATTAAAATTGGTGATTGATTCAATCAAGAGGAAAGAAAAGGAAAAATAAAAAGGAAAAAGGAAAAAGGAAAAACTTTTAGATGATTTTATTTTTTGTAAAAAGTTTTTCCTTATTTGCCTTGGGCAACTAATATAAAAGAAGGGGTGAGGGGGCTTCATGAGACACAACTCTTATTCTTTGGCTTGGAGACTCTCTTGGTGGCCGACCCCTCTCTCCCTCTCTTCTCCCTTTACTCTTTTTTCTATTGTGGTGGTGGTGGCCGAATATTACAAGGAGGAGAAGCTCTTTTGGGTGGTGTTCATCTTGGAGGATCGTCGCCCACACGACGTCCAAGGCGAGGCGAGGAATACGACAGAAGATCTCGAGGTCATTAGCTTACAAAGAGAAGGTATAACTAGTAGTTTTTTTCCGCATCATACTAGTTATTTTCTTTGTAAGAATTCTAACTACAAGAGGCAATTAGATCTAGTTTATCGAATTTATTTTCGAGTTTGTGTTTTCTTATTTTTTGAATTTGTGGTTCGATTGTTCTTTTTAATTAACCTAGAGTTATTTAAGGAAATTAAATATTAGCTTTCCTTAAAAGGATTTGACTAGGTGGTGGTGGTTGATCCCATATCCAAGAAGGTCATGTGCCTCGCCATGCAGTCCTGGAAGCCAATTTTGGAAATTAATATTTAATATAATTAATAACATAGGTGGGTTTGAATCAATAGTGTTAAGTTTCGGTTGCGATTCAAATTTAAACCATTAAGAACAGATAAGTTAAATTTGGAATCAATGATGTTAGGTTCCGTCTTCGATTCCTAATTTAACTTCTAAAGAACACAATAGGTTATTTAAGGAAAGGTTCGACACTTGTACAAAAAAATTTTGTACAGTGGAACCGGTACATTTTCCTAGGACTAACCAACACTTGGAACTTGCTAATGCATGGAATGTGTTAGATCTAGGTGCTGATGTATTTTCTTATCTCCGCTCTGCAAAAAAATACTATCAAGAGTTGTTTATGATGAATTTAGTAGTTTGACAGTAATTAGAGTGGCAAAGAGGGAAGATTTAGGGTCTCCCCAAAGGGGAGGACCCCTCTTCAAGCAATGGAAGAGAACCCTAACCCAAGGATGAGTACAAAGGGGAGAACAACCCCTTTTGTAGAGCAGGGTGTGACCCCCACACGGGCCATGACATGGCCGTGTGGATTCACACGACCTTGGACCCCTTCTTCTCGGCCAAGGTGACACGGTCGTGTAACCTTCACACGGTCGTGCCCTGCGCCAGCAGGGAATGCCTTACACGGCCATGTGGCACACACGACCGTACCAAATTTCAGCCTTGGCAAGGCTACACGGCCAGTCATCACCACACGACTATGTCATGTTCCTTCTCGGGTAAGGCTACACGGTCGGTCATCACCACACGCCCATGTCATGTTCGTTCTCGGGTAAGGCTACACGACTGATCATCACCACACGACCTTGCCTTGCTCCTTCACGGGTAGGGCTACACGGTCGGTCAGGGCCACACAACCCAGACTCTCTAGTGTTGGGACTGAAATGTAGCTAGAGGGGGGGTGAATAACTCGGCGCGATCTCGTGCTCTTCATTGCTTGTTTCTTGTGGTGAAATGCAGCGGAAAATACAAAGAAACAACACTCAACGCTAACACTAGGGATTTACTTGGTATCCACCTCAAGAAGAGGTGACTAATCCAAGGATCCACACACTCACGCACCCTCTACTATGTAAACACTCCTTTTTCGGTAACTACCGAAGGTGGAGAAGACCTACAATACTCTTAATACAACAAGAAACAAAGAGAAGCAAATACAAGGGAAAGCTTACACGGTTTACACAATAAACCCTAGCCCTAGCTTCTTCTTCTTGCTGTAGATTCTCCTCTTGACTTGGAAATGCCTCCAAGAACCTTTAAGATTTGGTGTGAGAGTGACTGTGAAGAAGCTCGATGGTCACTATTGTCGCTTGAGAAGAACGCCAAGAGATCTGCGGAGAGAAATGCTCGCCAACAGCTAAATACGACGTCAACGGTCGAATCCCAATCGATTCGATTGCTCCCAATCGATTGGGGAGGCTTTGGATCAATCAGTCGATCGATCCAGAGTGCCTCTGTGCTCCTGGAAATTGCCTGGATCGATCGCCTGATCGATCCAGGGATTATCACGCAAAATCGTAGCTCCCAATCGATCAGCCGATCAATTGGAGGCTCCCAATCAATCGGTCAATCGATTGGGAGGCTTTCTGTGCGATCGGCGATTCTCCCAATCGATCCACTAATTGATTGGGAGAAAGCTTATCATGGGGACTCATCCAATTGATCGACCGATCGATTGGGCATGAGCCAATCGATCGGTTGATCGATCCAGCTCATGGTTTTTTGCCCAAAACCAAGTCCAAAGTCCCCCAAACCAACATCCGATCAACCATGACCTGTTGGTACATCATGCCTAGCATCTGGTCACCCTTGACCTGCTAGGACTCCCTCACCAAGTGTCCAGTCAATACCTTTGACCCACTTGGACTTTTCTCCTCGTGCCAAGTGTCTGGCCATCCTTGACCCACTTGAACTTTTCTCCACCAGGTGTCCGATCAGCCTTGATCCACCTAGATTTTCCATGCCTGGCTTCACTCACCAAGACTTCCCTTCTGCCTAGCTTCACTCACTAGGACTTTCCATCTGCCTGGCTTCACTCACCAGGACTTTCCTTCTGCCTAACTTCACTCACTAGGACTTTTCATCTGCCTAACTTCACTCACTAGGACTTCTCATCTGCCTGGCTTCACTTACCAGGACTTTCCATCTGCCTAGCTTCACTTACTAGGACTTTCCTTCTGCCTAGCTTCACTCACTAGGACTTTCCTTCTGCCTAGCTTCACTCACTAAAACTTTCCATCTGCCTAGCTTCACTCACTAGGACTTCTCATCTGCCTAGCTTCACTCACCAGGACTTTCCATCTGCCTAGCTTCACTTACTAGGACTTTCCTTCTACCAAGCTTCACTCACTAGGACTTCTCATCTGCCTAGATTCACTCACTAGGACTTTCCTTTTGCCTAGCTTCACTCACTAGGACTTCTCATCTACCTAGCTTAACTCACCAGGACTTTCCATCTACCTAGCTTCACTCACTAGGACTTTCCTTCTGCCTGGTTTCACTCACCGGGACTTTCCTTCTACCTAGTTTCACTCACTAGGACTTTCCAGTCAACCTTGACCTACTTGACTCTCCTTCACAATCTCCCCACATGAACAATTGCACCTACAATCTCCATGTGTTGTCTATATGTATTGTCAAACATCGAAACTCAAACATTAAAACTCGAGCTTGAGTCAATTCAAGCTCAGTCAATAATGTCAACCTTGACCTAGGGAATATTGCACCAACAATCTCCCCCTTTTTGATGTTTGACAATACCTCCTTTAAGTTAGGCTAATCTTGTTAGCTAGAGCCTTAGAGTCAATCATATGATGATTGTATTTTGGACTTGTTGTATCATATTCTATATAAATAAAGACATTTGGTTTTTGGTTATTATACTTACTTGTATTGGTGCCAAATAAACTAAGGATAATAACGTCCTTAAGTAGAATTTTCTTACCTATATCAATCGATTAGTTGAATCGATAGTGAGATGATATAGGGAACACTACTCTTATTCAGTCCTAGTCGAGTATTAACATTCAGGGACAATGTTAATGCAATAAGACTAGCATGTAGATCAACTCGATGACTTGATCTCACAAGTCATGGATATAGAGATATCAATTTGACACATGAGTATGCATTAGAGAATGTATACTGAATGACCCACCATGAGAAAGTATCATGGATCGTTATATGAGTGTCATATACTTTCTCATGTGGCTATTAGTATGACTACTAATCCTTAGACCTGAAGTCACCATAGTTCCCTACATATGGAGTTATGTACTTTGGTTTCGTCAAACATCACCCGTAACTGGGTGGACTATAAAGGCGATTACTGGGTATGTAATAAATTATGCAGAGGGATATGAGTGATGTAGATGAGATCTATCCCTCCTATATGACGGGAGCGACATCGATATTCTTGATAGAGTGAGACCACGAAGTGCATGGTCATGCCCAAATGAGTCAATATAGGATATTGAGCTCATTTGATTTAGTGAGTCTACTTGGAGTTCAAGATTTAGATTGATTAGAGGATGACACGGTCTATGTCTCATAATGATCAATCTAGATGTCTAGGATAGAAGGACACTTGTCATATATTGTAAGGAGTCACAATTAGTAGTCACAAGGTGATGTTGGATCTTAACATTCTTGTAACATTGGGTAGTAATAATGTGTTGCTAGATACCGCTCATTACTTATGCTCCTAAATGGGTTTAGGGGCATTGCCAATGTTACAAGAACCTATAGGGTCACACACTAAGGATAATTAGATAGAGATTAGGTTCATATGATGAACCAAGAGGATTAGATTCATTTGATGAATCAAATTGGATTAAGAGTAATCCAAATTGGGCTAATTGAGTTGGACTCAAGTTGATTCATGTATTCAATAAGTCTAATTTAGATTATGACTCATTAAATCAACTTAATTTAATGAATTAGATTCATTATATTAAGTTGGCTTGAATCAAATGGTTAGATTAGATCAACCATGGAAGAGATTTGGTCAAGTTTGACTTGACTTGAGAGGAAGAGGAAGAGTCAAGTTTGACTTGACTAATTACCACATCATAAGTGAGATGGCAAGATGTGGACCAATGATGATGCTCCACATCATCATGGTGTAACGCCCCGCCCCTCCTGCTAAGGCCACGGGGGTTACTTTTCCCTACTTAACAACTTATTAACTTATTACAGCGGAAGTCTTACTTGTAAATTTTTTAAACATAGAATCCATATGTCATACCTTACATTATTTCAAGACATATAGGAACTAACATGATAAATGTCATGGAGTTACAATCATAAAATTATCATACAAGCACAACTCATATTTAATGAAAGCAGGTCTTTTCTTCTTTAGCCAGTCACTACCACACACATCCTACTAGCCCCTCCTGCTGCTCCCCTAGTCCATCCAACCTTTGCCCTTATCTGTGGTACAAGAAAGTAAGCTGTGAGCACTCATGGCTCAGTAAGTTCCTTTCCTACTCACAAAATCTGTATATCATGAAAACAATCACAAAGCATATATCAAAGCATAAAGTATCATAGCATATCATACATGATCATCATATATATCATGAGCACAATCATAGATATCATGGCATAATCATGGTATAAACACAAGGTAGCATGGCATATCATAACATGATCATCATATATATCATGAGCACAATCATAGATATCATGGCATAATCATGACATAAACACAAGGTAGCATGGCATATCATAACATGATCATCATATATATCATGACATATTCATAAAGCATATGCAAGGTGAACTTTTAAAACATGCATCATGACTTTTTAAAACGTATAGCATAGATACTTAAACATAAGAGGGGGGGGGATCCCGGCTTGTACCACATACATAAATGCGCGCGTCCTAGTAGGTCCAAGGTAGCAAGTCTTGAACCCTACAAGGCATATACTAGGCCCGTTTCTTAGTCCATCGACCTAGGGGCACTTAGGAGCCCATCCCTAACGAGGCCCGTTTCTTAGTCCATCGACCCCATGGCGCTTATGGAGCCCACCCTTGGTACAAGCCTTAAAAGTAAAATAGCATGTCATATTTACATAGTCCATATCACTCATGTCATATTCATGTCATGAAGAGTGCTCTTGATCCCACTTACAGGGAAGCAACTCTTTTAGGCATAGCTTAAAGCATGTATAATGGAGCACACAACATATCATGATTTTGAGCACACAGCATATCATGAACACATGCATAATTAAGCATACAACCTATCATGATCTTAAGCACACAGCATATCATGAACTTGAGCACACAGCATATCATGAGTTTAGGCACATATCATATCATGAGTTTGAGTACTTAGCATATCATGAGTTTAAGCACACAGCATATCATGAACTTGAGCACATAGCATATCATGAAATTTACCACACAGCATATCATAGACTTGAGCACATAACATTTCATGAAATTTAGCACACAACATATCATAAAAATAAGCACATAGCATATCATGAAACTTAGCACACAGCATATCATGAATAGGACCTAACATATATAAATGAACCTCACAGCATGTCATACTCTCCACATATCATAAAGCATTGCATGTGAAGTTCATGGAAGAACACAAAATTAGGTCTCTATCCCTAGTGACAAGTGGTGGCCGAAACATATAGAGGTGGTTTAGGTTATCAAGCAACAAAAGAACATGTGAACCCTAAACATCTATCATTTCTTATGACATAAGAGGCATCTTAAGCATGTTAGGTATAGGTTCCAAGCTTTCTAGGTCCCTTTTCATAACCTAGCCGAAAGTTATTAAGCCTCCTTTTGGGTTATTAACAACATATAAGCATGAACAACCTTAACAATTTTCATATTATATTCCATAAGAAACCATTTGAACACATTTGATTTAGGTTCCAAGTTCTCTAACCCTTTAACCCTAACATGGCCGAAACCCTAGCAACATGTTTCTAGGTTACAAGCAACATGAAAAGGTTAAACTTCATACTAACATATCAATACATATCATGAGAATCACCATAAGTACATTTAGTCTAAGTTCCAAGCTTCTCAAGCCTTTTAATCTAATGTGGCCGAATCTTGTAAGCATGGGTATTAAGTTCCTAGTGGCATATTAGCATGAAGACCATAAGAACTTTCCTAGCATTCATTTCAAAGATTAACATGGACCACTTAGTTTATAAATTTAAGCATCCTAGGTCTTAAAAACAATTGTGGTCGAATACTAAAGAACAAGAATTCAAGTTTCAAGCAACATGTGAACATTAATTTATTTCATATCTCTTCATCGAGTAGAGCATAAGTATCTTAGGCTTGATTTAAACCTTCCTAGGGTTCAAGTCTTGAAATCGCCGAACCATCATATATAAGAAATATTGTTCAACTTAACCTAAGATCATGGCATGTCACATTAGCTTCATATCTTGTCTTATAAGAATCATAGCATGCTTAAATTTTTAGGTTTAAAGCCCTTCTAGGCTCTCAACTCTATCTTGGCCGAATATACATGAATATGGAATCAAGTTTAAATCGCCTTACAAGTGGGAAAAAACATCAACAACACCACTTATCATTAGGTACATATCATAAAAACAAGGTAGCATGCTTGGTTTAGGTTTAGAGCTCTTCTAGCCCTTTTGTTCCTTCTATGCCGAAAATCCAAGTTCATAAATTTATGTTCTAGCCAAACATTCTAGCATGAAAATATTAGTTTATCTCTCCTACCATAAGGTACATAACATAAGCAAAAATCATGAATATATTTTAGTTGGTTTTCATGGTTCTTTAAACTCTCTCTCTTTTTTTTTTCTTTGTTTGGCCGAAACCCTTATGAAATAACCATAGGTTTTTAAGCAATATTTTTCATAACAAACATATAGCTATTGTACCACAGGTGAGGGGAACTTACATCCTTTCGCTTGTGGTTTTTCTTAAGGAGGAAAGTGTTCTAGTTGTTAAGGAAGGAAGAAGTTTCTTCCTCTTGTGCCTCCTTTGATTTCCTTTGCTTGGGGAGGGCTAGAACTTGAAGGTTTCTTCTTGAAAATTGGCTTCCTTGGAGAAGAACTTGACTTAGTGTTCGGATCAAGGAGTGGGTGGATCTCCTAGTCTCGGTGAAGAAAGAAAATAAGGAAGGAGGAGGAAGAATGAGGAAAATGAGAGGTTTACTTCTCATTTTTTTTTCTATTTATTCATCATGAGAGAAATTTATGTCCTCATTAATTTTCCCTTTAATTCATCCATTATTCTTTCTCTTGATTCCCACGAAAAAAACATGAGGAGAGGGAAGGGTGAGGAAAACAACTTGCCTTCTTCTTATTCCTTCTCTTAATCAAGAGGGAGAAGAGGTGAGCAATTTGGTTTTCTCTTGCTCCTTGTTTTATTTTTTTTTCTTCTCTCCTTTAACTAATATTTTTATTCCTTCCTATGCATATGTTACTTTCTATCCTAGTGGTGATCATGCCATTAATCTTTCTCCATTATTGGTGGGAGGTTCAAGGTTCAATCCTTGGCCTCCACCTCTTACCTCTTATTTTTATTTTGTTTCTTACTCTTCTTTTTCTCATATTCTTTTTATTTATTTCCATGCTCTTAATGAGAATAATACCTATGTATTTATATAACAAAAATTCATGGGTGTTACACATGGTGTGCCACCTCATAGAGGTTACAAGCCTCCTTTCCCATTAATGTGGCCAGCCACATTAAATGAGTGGGAGTTACTCAAGTGGCCGGCCACACAAGAGGATGAATGGGAATGAATTTTCATTCAAGACTCATTCACTCCATCTTCTTCCTCTAGCTCTCCCTCTCACTCTCCTCCTCAACTTGGCTGAACCACACAAGGTGCTAGCACACCCTTTTTGTGTGGTTTTTCTCCACCTACATGTCCGTGTGGATACTTATAGAGGGGTATCTATTTTGATACTCTCGAGATCCGGCACCGTTTGGACGAGCGGGAACGTGAAGGGCTTCGCTTCAAAGGTATAACCTTTTCTTTTGTAGATCTAAGTGTAGATCTAAGTAGAAACTCGTATTCATATGTTTTCAAACTTTTTCTTTGCACGGATCCATTGGCTAGGGGCTTTCGGGGTTTCCACGACGCGAAAAAGTGGTTTTCGCGGCCCGAAAAATCCAACAATGGTATCAGAGCCACGTGCGAAGACAAATACGAGTTTATTTTGTGTTTTATGAAAACTTTTTAGTTCTGTAATATTCTATAAATTTATGTTTTTTATAGTTTTTATGGGTATTTTTCTCGTAGAAGCGAAGCACAAGTGTTTCGATACTTGTAGGCTTCGACTACCAAGAAGAATTTTCCAAAACGGCCAAGTTTCGCCCCAAAACTTTTTGGGACAGCAGGCTAAGGCGCTGTTAGATCGCAATGAAACCCTCGCGATGGTTAGATCACGGGTAGGGGTGCTGCCCCTGGCCCCGCAAGGGGATTCGTTCCGCGATTGCGCCCGAAAACCGCTAAACGGAACCACCGAGAAATTGTACTCGTAAAAATTGTAAAAATTATAGAAAAATTATAGAAGATTATAGAAATATATAATTTTGAATTATATATTATTTTTGTGATAGTCATGGCCCAAAGACCCAATTCGATTGGATAATTTGTGTTGTAATTCATAATACGGCCTGCGTGCCATGATGTGATGTACGTGTTGTATTTTATTTTTTTTCGCGACCTACGCGTCGTGCCTTTCTCTTTTATTCTTGTTGTAAATTAGATTTAGACTCGAATGTAACTCGAGTTTCAAAATGTAATGTAAATTTTGAAGCGGTGGAAAGTCCACTCGAGACGGAGTTACGAGGAGGGCGCGAGCAACACGAGGTGGTCAAAGGAAGGAGCTTGAGAAGCTGTTGACCTTAGGTTGACCATCCGATCTTCACATTGGCTTGAGAAGATCGTAGTAGGGCCATGACATAATCACAAAATTATTTAATTAATTACTTTTGTGTGTATGTGATGCATGCTAGTTAATTAAGTAATTAATTAGTGCATAACGATTAGATTAGATCTAAGTCATGCACAACTGCACATGATGCACCCTTCGATTAGATTAGATCTATCGAGTATATGATACGCATCATCGTTTAGATTAGATCTAAATCGCGTCAACTCGTAATGCCTACCATGCCGTGATGCCTACCACTACCTCGATCGCATGTTGTTGTTGAATCTGCCAAAGCAGAGCAACACATACTATCTTAGTAGGGTACGGAGGGACAATTTTGGTCCTGCCTATCAACGCATGGGTGAGTACAACTCAATTAGATTGAGTAACTAGTTAACTCAATTGGATCAAGTTTAACTATAGGCATTATCCAATGGTTGGTAGATAGGTCAAAATCACGTTTATATTAACTCTTGGGCATATTAGCCAAAGCTAACTCGAGTTTTAATATAAATGCGGATTTTGATCCTATAAACAAGAGTTGCATAGAGATGTAATTGGTAATCGTTATCTACCGATCATACTAAGTCTTGGGCGTATTAGCCAAAGCTAACTCAAGGGTTAGTATGATGTGGATCTTCTCCCACATGAATTATAGAATTCAGTGGGAGCATCATTTAGTTAAAGGCCTAATTAAATGATTAAGAATATGATACTTATTTCTGCATTTATTTCTGTTGTAGATTACCATGACGTCGAATACAAACACTATCTCCCTGCGATCTGTCCTCGAGAAGGACAAGCTCAACGGAGCAAACTTCCTGGACTGGTACAGGAACCTAAGAATAGTTCTCACCCAGGAACGTAAACTGTACGTTCTGGAGCAGCCCATTCCGGAGGCTCCTCCTGCCACTGCCCCGCGAGTTGACCGAGATGCTTTCAAGAAGCATCAAGATGACGCATTAGATGTGTCTTGTCTAATGCTCGCGACCATGAACTCTGAGCTTCAGAAGCAACACGAGTTAATGGGCACTTACGATATGGTTGAACATCTTCGCCAACTGTATCAAGGTCAAGCGAGGCATGAGAGATTTGAGATCTCAAGAGCACTGTTTCAGTGCAAGATGTCAGACGGGGCTCCTGTAGGCCCATATGTACTCAAAATGATTGGGTACATAGAGAACCTACAAAGGTTGGGGTTCCCACTTGGCCAAGAGCTGGCCACTGACCTGATCATGCAATCCTTGTCGGATAGCTATAGTCAGTTCGTTCTAAACTACAATATGAACGAGATTGACAAGTCACTGCCCGAGCTGCTTAGTATGTTGTGAACTGCTGAGCTGAACCTTAAGAAGGCTAAGCCCAACACTATTCTGATGGTTCAGAAACATAAGGGCAAGGGCAAGCCCAAAGGCAAAGGAAAGTCCCAAGCCAAGGGCAAAAGCAAGGCACTGAAGCCTAAAGGAGGGGTTGCCAAGGATGCTACCTGCTTCCACTGCGGTCAGACCGGGCACTGGAAGAGGAACTGCAAGGTATACTTGGAGGATCTTAAGAAGAAGCGAAGTGAGACTTCCACTTCAGGTATATATGTTATAGAAGTCAATCTATCTATTTCTACATCATGGGTATTAGATACTGGATGTGCTTCTCACATTTGTACTGATGTGCAGGCGCTGAGAAATAGCAGGGCATTGACAAAGGGCGAGGTGGACCTACGAGTAGGCAATGGAGCACGGGTTACTGCTGTTGCTGTAGGGACTTACTTTCTATCTCTGCCCTCTGGACTTGTACTAGTTAGTCGATTGTTGTTATGTGTCTGCATTAACTAAGAACATTATATCAGTTTCTTGTTTGGACAAGAAAGGTTTCTCGTTTAGAATAAAGAACAAATGTTGTTCCGTCTATTTAAACGATATGTTCTATTGTAGTGCACCTCTGATAAACGGACTCTATATTCTAGACCTTGAGAGCCCTATCTACAACATAAATACCAAGAGGTTCAAGTCAAATGACATGAACCAAACCTACCTCTGGCACGTCGCTTAGGTCATATAAATGGCAAGCGCTTATCCCAGCTCCATAAGGATGGTTTGCTGGACTCATTTGATTTTGAATCATATAAGATATGCGAGTCATGCCTACGAAGCAAGATGACCAAGACTCCCTTTAGTGGGCATAGCGAGAGAGCGACTGATTTGTTAGGACTTATACATAGTGATGTATGTGGCCTTTTCAATGTCGCTGCTAGAGGTGGTTATAGGTACTTCATCACATTTACTGATGACTTCGGTAGATATGGTTATGTGTACTTGATGACACATAAGTCAGAATCCTTTGAAAAGTTCAAAGAATTCAAGAATGAAGTACAGAACTAGCTTGGCAAGAGTATTAAGATACTTCGATCCGATCGAGGTGGAGAATACCTTAGCCATGAGTTCCGTGACTATCTAGCTGAGTGTGGGATTCTATCCCAACTCACTCCTCTTGGAACACCACAGTGGAATGGTGTATCCGAAAGGAGGAATCGTACCTTATTAGATATGGTACGATCTATGATGAGTCACACAGATCTTCCGACATACCTTTGGGGCTATGCTTTAGACACGATAACTTTTATACTCAACCGAGTTCCATCCAAGACCGTGATAAAGACCCCATATAGGATTTGGACTGGGAGAAATGCCCAGGTGTCTTTCATGAGGATTTGGGGTTGTGAGGCTTACGTTCGACATCAAGTCTCAGATAAATTAGGACCCAAATCCGACAAGTGCTATTTCATTGGATATCCCAAGGAAACTAAGAGATATTACTTCTACATTCCCAGTCAGCACAAGGTAGTTGTGGCAAAGACTGGGGTCTTTCTAGAAAGGGACTTTATTTTTAGAAAGACTAGTGGGAGCACGTTCGATCTTGAAGAAGTTCAAGAAGCGAACAATAGTACTGATGCCTCGATGGAAGTTGAACTGGAACCACAAAGTGTTGTTGATGATGTTGTTCCACAAAGAGTTGAGGAACAACAACCAGTTCAAGTTGACATACCTCTTCGCAGGTCTGATAGGGTACGTCGTTAGCCTGAGAGATACTCATTTCTCTTATCTGACCATGATGACGTTGTGCTCATAGATGATGAGCCTACCACCTATCAGGAAGTTGTGATGAGACCAGATTCTGAGAAATGGCTAGAGGCCATGAGATCTGAGATAGAATCCATGTACACCAACCAAGTATGGACTTTGGTTGATCCACCTGAAGGGGTAAAACCCATTGGGTGTAAGTGGGTCTTTAAGAGAAAGACTGACATGGATGGACTTATCTATAAGGGTCGCTTGGTAGCTAAAGGTTTCATGCATATTCATGGTATTGACCATGATGAAACTTTTTCTCCAATAGCGATGTTTAAGTCCATTCTAATCATGCTTGCTATTGCAGCTTACCACGATTACGAGATCTGGCAGATGGACGTCAAAATCATGTTTCTGAATGGAAACCTACTCGAGGATGTGTACATGACACAACCTGAGGATTTTGTAGATCCACAGCATACTAGCAGAGTATGCAAGTTGTATAGGTCCATTTATGGACTAAAGCAAGCTTCTCGGAGCTAGAATCTTCGATTTGATGATGCAATCAAATAGTATGGCTTCATCAAGAACGAAGATGAACCTTGTATCTACAAGAAAGTTGTAGGGGACATAGTTGTCTTCCTCATATTGTATGTGGATGACATACTACTCATTGGGAAAGACATCCCTTTGCTACAGTCTGTCAAGACTTGGCTAGGGACATGTTTCTCAATGAAGGACTTAGGTGAGGCATCCCGCATTCTAGGGATACAGATCTATAGGGATAGATCTAAGAGATTGCTTGGCCTAAGTCAGAGTACATACATTAACAAGGTACTCCTTCGGTTTTCCATGCAGAACTCCAAGAAGGGATTTTTGCCGATGTCACATGGCGTGAGTCTTTCGAAGACTCAAGGTCCCTCTTCTAGAGAGGAGAGAGACCGTATAGATCAGATCCCTTATGCCTCAGCCATAGGATCGATCATGTACGCCATGCTATGTACTCGACCTGATGTCTCGTATGCTTTGAGCATGACGAGCAGATACCAGTCAGATCAAGGTGAAAGTCACTGGATACCGATCAAGAATATTCTTAAGTACTTGAGAAGCACTAAAGAATATTTCTTGATATATGGAGGCAATGATGAGCTAGCTGTAAAGGGTTACAGTGATGCCAGCTTCCAAACCAATCAGGATGATTA